>NC_045700.1:10625169-10948228 GCF_009834535.1 Camelus ferus
CTTGGGTGAAAAGTTAGAAATATAACTCAGCTGTGGGCATGGTTTTGAACGATTTGTAGATTAGGATTTTGTGACACTTGCAGGGATGGGATATAGTCCACGAGAGAGGATGAAACCTAGTTGCTTTGGTCTCAAATTGCTACAGAAACCGCATCTTGCCTTTTTTTTTTTTCAAAAACCTGCAATTAGCACATTACAGCCTACCCTGTGACAGCCTGCCCTGATCATTAATTATCTGTACTGTAGTCAGTACACACATTTCAGGCTCTTTCCTCAGACGACAGTTGCTGTGCTCACACCACTTGGGTGCCGACTAGTACAGGGCTAGGGATTTAGAAACTATACAGTCAATCCTTGTTGATAGGTGAGCTTATCGAAGTAAATTGGTTGAAGAGTTTAAGTACATTGCACTTCATTTTTTTTTGAGATTTTACATTTAAAATCTGGTTTTAAAAAAATATGTTTCAATTTGAAGTCATTACTATAATTTTCCTGTTCAGGGTTTATGTGTGTCATAGTGGAAACATTATAAAATTCTTAATTATTCATTTCATGTCCAACATCGGAATGTCCTGGCTTGTGTTCATTTCATTAAACTTGAAAGTCAGTATTAAAATGATCCACAAATGGGTTTGGAGGGGTCTTCCCTGATTTCATTTGATAGACAAAGGGATGAGCTGGCAGTGTATTTATTGGATTTGAGATTGCACGTTCATTTCAGATTCACATACCAGGGCACTATGCACCTCAGTGCACTGCTGCCTGCAGCACATTTAATTTAAAATCAGGTGCCCTAGGGGACCCACATACGGTAGACATCCTGGGGGTTCTTCCGGAGCCATTTTACATAGAATTTGGGAAGCAGGCATTTAAGGGCTAATGGTAGAAAGGATGATTATGTAGAGGTCTTGAAAATCTTTCGTAATTTGTTTTCATTTTAATTGGCAAGTAAATTTGCAGCCGAAGTACGCAAAATCATTCTCTCAAACATTTTCAACAGAGTTTTATAGCTTTTCAAAAACATTATATTCTGTTTCTGTGTGAGGATCACATTGCTAAACTTTAAAAGCCATTTTTTGTCTTACTTTTAAATGTTCTGAGCAACTAACTCTTCATTTGTGTGTTGTTCTCCAGTTCGTTAAGGGTGAAAAATGTTATCCACCTGGAGCATGTGAGTTTAACCCACTGATCAGTTTAGGTTTCCAGAAAAAAATTTATTCACCTGAAAATAAAATCTTTACTTTAGATGATCTCATTTTGAGCCTGTATTATAGGTATCATGTAAATAATGGATTGATCCATAAGTTCATTAGACCCAAGAGAGCTTAACATGTCAAAACAAAAATGCTCGGTCAATTCTTCCTTTACATCTGCTTATTCTAAACCTATTATTGCTGTACGGAAGAGCTGTACGATGTGTTAGTTTCTCAAAAAGGGTGCAGATAAATGTCAGCTGCAGTAAGTGAACGTTGTAATTACAGTTAGTGCGCATTGAGCGGAGTCTGTGTGGGCAAAGCGCTATGTAAAGTTCTGTATGTAAATAGCACATCGTGGATGAAACCTTGCATTGTGATTATTAAGAACAGGGTGCTTTTGCTCATTCTCCATTAGGAGGAGGATATTAGAATCACTTGCAAATGATGTAGGTCTACCTCTGGGGTTGTTTCCCTTCAAAAAAGGAAGCCCCAGGAGCTTTTATATAAAGGACAGATCTCAAAATGTCTTCTCTTTGAATATTGAATTTTTTGAAGCCCCCTTTTCAACATTTTACTGATTCAAAGTGTTTTTACTGATTCCAAGTATAGAGCCTCTTAGCCGTTCTTTTAAATGCTATTTACTTTCTTTCATTTTTGTTTTTTTTTTTAATTCTTAGTAGTCAATTTTCAATGTTAGTTTCAGGTGTACAGCCAAGCAATTCAGTTATACATATACATACATACATATTTTTTTCAGATTCTTTTCCATTATAAATGGTATTTTCTTGTAAAAATTAACTGTACATTAACTCACTATTTGTCCAGGGTGCCTTTGTTTACACTTGCTCTCATTGATTCCCGGTTTTTTTTGGCTGTGTCTCACGCCCCACACCCAGACTCACTGTGATAAGAGTTTGTAATCTGATTTTCATCAAGATTAATCTTCATTTAATCTTGAAGCTGTTCAAGGACTGGAATGAGATTCTGAGACTATGGGTGATTTATTTTCTGCTTTCCACATTTCTGTATTTTCTGTAATAAGCACGGGTAATTTAGTATTGAGAAATTAGTAATTTCATATTCTTAAAACCAGCAAAAACTTTTTTTAATGAAATGTCACGCTAAGTTTTTTAATTTCATTCTTCTGTGATAAATTCTAATGATGAGATATGAGAGTTGTAAACTAGGAGACTGGTAGTAATCTTTGGCATCCTTCCTTATTATCCTATTTATTTGGCTAGAAGAGTTTTACTTGTCTGTTTTTAAAGGATATGTTAATTGAGCAATCAGTATTCATTACAAATAATCTTGTCTGTTTTCTGTCAAGAGTCTGAAGGCCCTTTTGCTCTTTCTGTAAAAGCTAAGCAGACTGTATTAACTTCTGGTTTAATTTAAAAAACGAATGTGAAACTTGTTGGCGCAACACCTTAAAGAATTGCATGTTTAATAATTGGAAGGCTTTCCATCAGATTTGTCTCCAGTCTGAATTAATAATGTTGCTGACTTATTGTTTTAGAAGACAGAGTCCTTGACCTGCTAGGTTGAAAGAATTGTGACTGCTCTGAACCTTTGTGGGTCCTTTAGCTGTGCTACATCCCCTGTGAATAATTAGAGGTATTTGAAGGTATCACGGTGGAAGCCAATTTGTGTCTTTCACTTTGCATATTGTTGAAGCCTCATGAATTAATCATAAGCAGGCAAAAAATTAACTTCTTCAGACACATATTTTGATGGGTCATGAGGGAGAATGTAAAGTGATCTGTAAAATATTCTACTGATCCTCTAAGTATTAAATTATTATACCTACAGGCTAATTTCAGAGGAAAAAAAGAGAGTTTTTCTTCCTCCTTCAGTAACTGAATAGCAAACTGGAAAAAAAATAAAGGTTTATCATTTCTGGGACTGTTAAGAGGACTGTAATGAGCAATTTTACGATTTCCGGAAAACCAGACTCTTGTGTTAATTCTTGTTTTTAATTTTGGAGTTCTTCCTCTTTTTACTTTTAAATGGGTTGAATTCTAGACTCTTATAACTACAACTTGTACTTCTTGTTGATTTTTGTGAAATGTGAAACCAAATAAATAACTGATCTTTCTGCCGTTAGGCATCTAAAGCACTGAATCAAAGTCATATGGATTACCATACTTGTTTAAAATCTAGTTTTACATTAAAATTTCTTTTCCATTTTCTATATTTCTTTTTTTTTTTTCCCAGCCAGTGAAACTGAAATTGCATTCTTCTGTGAAGAAGACTATAAGAACTACAGAGCTAATCCCATCTCATCCTGGTGAAAACCTCACAGGGGCTTCCTTTTTGCATACTTGTATTAAGCTCTTTATTCCACTGGTGAGTTTTTGAAATTGACAAATAAACTTAAAAAAACAAAAACAAACTAATCCTAGGCTCTGCCACTTGAAGTAAAATCTGTGGTGTTTTCTCTCTTCTGCAGGTCTCATTTTTTCATTCTTGTTGTAAAAGAATATATTTATGGGAAACACATTTGATTTTTTTTTTTTGACTGAAAGAAATCGTTATTCAGAAATTAGCATGGAGTGTTGGTTCTTTAGTCAATTTGTTTTTCTGAAATTAGGGGTCATTTTGGTGACCTGAATGTTGTATTCTTTAAAGAGTATAAGACTAAGGTCATTCTTTTTATTTTGTTTTCTCCGTGGTTTCTAATTAGAGCCCGTGTTACTATCTTAGGCTAGCAGGGATTTTAAGAGTCTCTCGTGACCATGAATGTCATCTTGTCACTCACCATGATATACACCACCACACAGGAGATTGAACTGGGTGTATTTTAGGGAGGTTTTCTGATATAAGAGGGTTACTTCTTTCTTTTCATATTTCAGCCTACACAAATAACATCGCCAAAATGTGTTTTTCTGAGCTATGTTTCCTGACTTCAGGAACAACCTAATAGAATCAAACTCATTTATTTGGAGAGAGAAGGTGGCAGGATGTTTGCACTTCTGGAAGAAAACTGTTCATTGAGAACAAGTCTAAGTAATGGACAATACATGCTTTCAAAATAATGTAATACTTTAATGGCTGACTGCCAGCACCTGAAGGGTAGTGGATTCAGGAGGGCCTCTCAGCCAGCATGCATCTAATGAGAACTCTGAGAGAGGTTAGTTGGCTCTAGAACTACTCCATGAACCTTTAAAATTGTAGGGCAAATTGGTTTCATTGTGGTAGAGACTAACTTAAGAAAGCCTATTCTTAAAAAAAAAATCAACCTTGAAAGTCTGGTTAACATAACCAGAAGATATGTTGCTTTGTTGAAAGATTGAATACAGCCTTGTTTACAATGACTTTTATTTATTTTATTCATTGTTTCTTTCCTTAAAGTGCTGAATGAACAGATAACGTAGGCTCCTCGGGAGTTCATAAAGAATAATAAGACAGAGTTTTTCCTTCAATGAGTGGGGAAAGATATAAAAGCAAGTAATTTTGATGTAATAGCAGTGCAAACTGCTATGGAAGCATTGACAACGGGGTAGTTAATTCTGTGTGGATTTGTTTTTATTTTAAAAGAAGTACCAGTTGAGCTTTGTTTTAAAATATTGAATAGGAATTTTTGCGTAGTAGGAATAAGGGAAAGGGATTTAGGAAGAAGGAACAGCATGTGTAAAGGCAAAGCACAGTGAAAGAGCTTAGGGTTTTCACAGAAAGCACATCTTTCAAGGTGCTGGAGTGTAAAGTACTTGGAGTAGAAGGTTGGTCGAGGTCAGCCTCTTAAATCATTGCCAAGGAGTTGGAACTTTATATAGTAGGTAGGTGGGAGCCAGTGGAAAGATCTAAACAGGTAACATTATTAGATTTCTATTTTAGAAAGTAAGCTTTGGCTTACAGTGTCCAGATGGCAGAAAGAATAGAGGACAGTTGTCATAGACCAGGTGAAGCCTAGAAGGGACGGGGGAGGACAGGAGACCTTGTTGAGATAGTGCTAACATTTGGTCAGGCATTCAGTGGCAGGCATTGTGTTAGGTACTTTACATGTGTTATCTCATTTAATTTTTATCACAACTCTTTAGTCTTGATAGTGTCATATTTATTTATAGATGAGGAAATGGGGGCCCAGAGAGATAAAGTAACTTAGCCAAGGCAATGCAGTAATGTGCATTGGGATTGGAACCAGGTCTGTTTAAATTCCTGACCTTGCCCATTCCATCCTGTGGCCTCCCCAGGAGAGATATGAGGTAGAACGACTGGTAGAACCTTTGGGACTTGGGGAGTGGCTGGTGTGGAAAGTAGAGGAGGAGGAGGGATGGACACTTCAGTGGTTCTTGCTGGAGTGAGTGACTGCATTGATGACAGCATCAACCCCAGTAGAGAATTTAGTAAATACAGTATCAGGTTAAGAAAAAGCATATTCCATTTGAGTATTTTGCAAACATTCAATTTATGCATGGTTTTCTTATTTAAGAAAAATTAAGCATACCTTTACCTGTATGTTTTCTGTTTAACAAATAATGCCAAAATATGTACATAGGCATAATGCTTTGTTTTGGTGTGTATTTATTTTCCTTATTAGAAAGTTACATATAGGACTATTTCACTCAAACACAGATTAAAAAAATAAAAAAAATAAAATATGACTAAAAAGAGCTTTTACAAGGAGTGAAGAAAGATTGGTTCAAAACATAGAAAACTTACCAGTGTACATAATTCACAAAGTATGTAAAGAAGAAAGAAATTATGCTATCTGAATAGATGCCAGAAAAGCATTTGATGATGTGCAATCCCTTGCATGAATAAAAACTAAGAATAGAACAGAATGCCCTTAATCTGATGAAGGTTAACCACAGAAAACCTACTAATGGAGAAGTGTTTAAGCAAACCTACGAGATGAAAAGGACAAGGAGGACCACTATTATATTCAGAATTGTCCTGCCAGTCTTATTGTAGCCAATGCAATAAGAAAAGAAAAATAATGAGAACCACAGACATTGGAAAGGAGGAGACAAAACATTCATTTGCGGACAGTATGACTGTAAGAGAATCAACTGACAAGTTAGGAGTCCTAATAAGAGACTTCAACAGTGCTTGATAATAAACTTGAAATGTGCACAAAAGCTATAAAAATGTTACTAGAGGATATAAAAGACCTAAATAAAGAGAGAGATACTACATGTTCATAGAAGGAAGCTTTGGTGTGGTAAAGGTATAGAGCTATACCTAATCTGTAATTTAGTGCAACCTCAGTCCAAATCCCAAAGAACTTATATTGGAATTTGGCAATCTGATTTTAAGATTCATTTGGAAAAGTAAATGTGTAAGAATAACCAAGATCAATTTGGAGAAACAAAAAGAAAGCGGGATTGCCTACCAGATGTCAAAATATATTTTAAACCTGTAGTAATTAAAACAGCTAGGTTGTGATACAGAAATAGGCCAACAAAATCAGTGGAGTAGATTAGAGTAGAAACTGACTGATGTATATGGAAACGTAGAATATAATAAAGGTAGTGTTTGTAATCAGTGGGGAAAAGAAGGATATTTAGCACCTGGCTAGGCATTAAAAATATAATTAAGAACACTACTTCCTACCATTCACTAAAATTTCAGTTGGAGTAAATAAGCATGCAAAACAAGATGATAAACTTATTAGAAAAAAAGGATTGTTCTTATGACCTTGGAGTAGAGATGGCCTTCTTAAAACACAACATACAGATAGCATAATTTGCTGAATTTGATGTATGTATATAAAAAACTAAATTCCCCCCCAGAAAAAATTATAAGCAGAGGTTGAAAGACAAGTGAAGACTGGGAAAAATTACTTACACTTAGAAAGTAGACAGAGGATTAGTTTCCAAAATATGTAAAGAACTCTTATTATAAGTCAATAAGAAAAGGATGAACCTGAAACAGAAAAATGGGCATATATTGTAAAAAACAAATTTGTAAAAAAACAAAAACAAAAACAAAACAAAACATATACGGCTTAGAAAAATGTGAAAAAGATGCACATCCTGTTATTCAAGGTAATTAAAATAGCAGTATCATTTTCATTCATCAAGTTGGCAAAAAGAAAACGGTTTGGTAACAAGTATTGGCAGTGATGTGTGCCCGCACTGCCGATGGGAGTATAAATTCATGTACAGTCAAACTCAGCAAGCAGTTTGGTGTGGTATGTATTAAAATAGCAAATGTGTGTTTTCTATTGGCCCAGCAGCTCCAATTCCTAAAATTTGTCCCAAAGAAATCCTCTCAGGCCTACAGAAGGAGGCATTTATAAGGGAATTCATTGCAGTCTCATTTATAGTAAAAGAAAAAAAAATGCTGTGAACAACCTAAGTGCTGTCAGTAGGAAAGTAGCTAAATAATGTTTGGTTTATCTATATTCTGGGTTACTACTTAATCTAAAACAATGAGAGACATTCATGTGTCTGATATGGGACAGTCTGAGTCATCTTGATGGATGAAATTGCAGAGGGACTCAAACTGATGTCATTTGTTTAAGAAGCACAAAATGATTATATATGTATATAATGTGTATATCTATGTAGGTATATGAATACACACATTGTGTACACATACATACATATACACAAAAGAACACACACCGAATTGATAACATCAGTTACCTCTGGGGAGGGGACTAGAACTGGGAGGCAAAGGTGGTGAATGGCTGTATCTGTAATGTTGACTTTACAAGGAGAATGTATTTGTCTTAATTAGTAAAACCTGATGCATGTGTAGAACTTGAAAGAAGCAGGAAAAAAAAAACCATGAGGTAATTGCCATTAACATTTTGGCATATTCCATCTGGGTTATTTTTCCCATGTATTTTTTTTAATGTTTCTCATCTTTTTGGTGTGTTTTAAGTTAGATGAGTAGTATCTGCTCATTAAAGACAACCAACTCTAAGGTTAAAAAGTAAAATTCCCCTTCAGCAGTCACCTCTTTGCATGGCTTGGTTTATGCTTTAAGAGTTTTTTTTCCTGTACATATAATTTAAATGTGCATTTTATTTTATTTTTAAGCAACTTTATTGTGGTGTAATTTCTGTACAGCAAACTACACATATTTCAGGTGTACAATTTGATGAATTTTCAAAGTTGTATATATACCTATGGAACCACTACCACAGTCAAGATAGCTAACATTTTCATCACTCCCCAAAAGGTGCAGATTTTGAACTCCCAGTTTATCCCTTCCAACCCTCTTCCCCCCTGGTAACCATAAGTTTGTTCTCTATGTAAGTCTGTTTCTGTTTTGTAAATAAGTTCATTTGTGTCTTTTTTTTTTTTTAAGATTTCACATATGAGCAATATCATACAGTATTTTTCTTTCTCTTTCTGGCTTACTTCACTTAGAATGACAATCTCTAGGTCCATCCATGTTGCTGCAAATGGCATTTTATTCTTTTTATGGCTGAGTAGTATTCCATTGTATAAATATACCACAGCTTCTTTATCCAGTCATCTGTCCATGGACATTTAGGTTGTTTCTGTGTCTTGTCTATTGTAAATAGTGCTGCTATGAACATTGGGATGCAGGTGTCTTTACTTTGCCCAGGAGTGGGATTGCTGGATCATATGGTAAGTTTATTTTTAGTTTTTTAAGGAACCTCCATACTGTCCTTCATAGTGGCTGCACCAATTTGCATTCCCACCAACAGTGTGGGAGGGTTCTTTTTTCTCCACAGCCTCTCCAGCATTTATCATTTGTGGACTTTTTAATGATGGCCATTTTGACTGGTGTGAGGTGATACCTCACTCTAGTTTTGATTTGCATTTCTCTAATAGTAAGTGATATTGAGTATCTTTTCATATGCCTGTTGGCCATCTGGATGTCTTCTTTGGAGAAATGTCTATTTAGATCTTCTGCCCATTTTTTGATTGGGTTGCTTGCTTGTTTGTTTGTTTGATACTAAGCTGTGTGAGTTGTTTATATATTTGAGAAATTAGTCCTTTGTCCATTAATCATTTGCAAATATTTTCTCCCATTCTGTAGGTTGTCTTTTTGTTTTGTTGATAGTATTCTTAGCTGTGCAGAAAACTTTTAAGTTTAATTAGGTCCCATTTGCTTATTTTTGGTTTTATTTCCATTGTTTTAGGTGCTGGTTCAGAAAAATATTGCTGTGATTTATGTCTAGGAGTGTTCTGCCTATGTTTTCCTGTAGGAGTTTTACAGTATCAGGTCTTACATTTAGGTCTTTAATCCATTTTGACTTACTTTTGTATATGGTGTTAAAGAACGTTCTAATTTCATTCTTTTACAGGTAGCTGTCCAGTTTTCCCAGGACCACATATTGAAGAGACTCTTTTCTCCATTGTATATTCTTGCCTCCTTGGTCATAAATTAATTCACCATAAATGTGTGGGTTTATTTCTGGGCTTTCTATCCTGTCCCATTGAGCTATGTGTCTGTTTTTGTGCCAGTACCATACTGTTTTGCATACTGTAGCTTTATAGTATAGTCTGAAGTCAGGGGACATGATTCTCCCAATTTTGTTCTCATTTTTTAAGACTGTTTTGGCTATTTGGGGTCTTTTGTTTTTCCATACAAATTTTAACATTTTTTTTTCTCTGTAAAAAATGTCATTGGTAATTTGATAGGGATTGCACTGAATCTGTATATTGCCTTGGGTAGTATGGCCATTTTAACAGTATTGATTCTTCCAATCCGAGAACACAGTATACCTTTCCATCTGTTTATGTCATCTTCAGTTTCTTTCATCAGTGTCTGATAGTTTTGGGAGTACAGGTCCTTTGCTTCCTTGGGTAGCTTTATTCCTAGGTATTTTATTCTTTTTGATGTGATGGTAATAAATGTGCATTTTAAAGCATTATCATTTGATGTATGTATTTAATTTTTTTAAACTCCTTTTTTATTTATTAAACATATTTTTATTTATTTAAAAGTTTTTAGTGGGGGGAGGTAATTACATTTTGTTTGTTTGTTTATTTTAATGGAGGTACTGGGGATTGAACCCAGGACCTCATGCATGCTAAGTGCATGCTCTACCCCTGAGCTGTACCCTCTCCCCTCATTTGATATATTTTAAAACGTCATTCTCTTAAATATGGTGGAGAAGTCTCATTTTCTTTTTGAATCATCGTTGTGTGCCAGACACTGCATGTGTTTTCTATATGAAGTCCTCGAGTTGGAGAGTGCTACAGGTAGCCCCGACTGTGAAACGGAGAAGATGGTGCCCACGTCACAGAGTCTTGGGGATCACGTGAGAAACAGGGGACTAAGCAGGCAGGGCCTGGTGCGAGGTGAGTGCTCATCCAGTGTCTAATGATACTCATTGTGAGCAGCGCAGTAGCATCAACTTCATCTTGGAGCCAAACACCCTGACCCTCTCTGCTATTAAGCCACTTGTCCAAGGCCTAAAATCTGGTAAGTCAAAGAGCAGGTTTCCTCTGGCTTCACATACCTCTTTCTGCTACTCTTTGAAAACAAGAGGCGTCTGGCCTTTGGAGAAACATGGTATGAAAGTTGTCAACTACCAGCTGAGGGACAGTGTCCCATTTTTGTTGATTGGCACCCCTTCTCCATGCATTTTGATCTCCACCAGCACGATGGTGGGTCTTGGGCCTCTTTGGGCCTGAGAAGTCCCCATCTCTCACGTTGAAGAGCTAAAAGCTCATTGCTACTACCAACCTCTCACTCCATACTTCCAGCGTTTATGGGAGTTGGGGGAGGAGAGCATGGCTTTTGTCACTTTTTTTCTATCAAAGGAGATACATGTATTCAAAGAATCAGACCTGAGACCAGTTCCCCCACACCCAAATGTGCATTTTGGGTTATAGCACTAACACTGACTTTTTTTTTTTTAATAGGATCTTTTTTTTTTTTTTTTTTTTTTACAAGGGGGAGATAACTAGGTTTATTTATTTATTTAGATTTTCAATGGAGGTACTGGGGATTGAACCCAGGACCTTGCGCATGCTAAGCGTGCGCTGTACCACTTGAGCTACACCCTCGCCCCAACACTGACTTTGGATAATGGCCTTTGGTGACTCATTTTTTGATCGTTAGGGAGAGGCTCATATAACGTGTAATGATTTAAAAGAAACATACAGGATGTGTGTCATAGTGCTCTACAATGTGGGTTTTTTGAGAGCAGTGACCCTACTCTATTCTGTGCTTCTGGTTCTTCCCATGAGTCTTCAGTAAATAATGTCATTCACAGGCAGCAAGATTTAAGATGGATAAAATCCATTTCAGGTCCCAGATGATGTCCTGTGACTCCTGAAATAAGTGAAGGCAAATCATTTGGGGCATGCAGACCATTTGCGGAATGCTGCCTTGATTTTTAAGCTTTTCGTTTTAGCCTCATTCCTCTTAAGTCCAATCCACAGGAAAAAAGCCACCACCAATATAATGATATTCTCGTGGGTCATCAGTCAGCAGAGTACTCTGAAGGCTCTGCTCCTTGAACAAGGCTAAGGCAAGTGGTAAGGATGAGATCATGCAGGTTTTTTCCCCCCATTCTCACTTGGTGGGAAGTGAGAGCCAGAAAGATGGAGAGCTGTCATCTTCAATCCTCTCATTGTTAAATCCTGTTGAGTGAAAAGCAGAAATCTCATTTAATTTCCTGATCATTGCCCCTCCCTCCTTCCTATAACCCTAGCCTTGGGCCTGTGCCATCAGACTGCTAATCGCCTGCCTCCCACCCCCCTGTTGCAGCTGCAGGATCCAGTGCCAGTCCCCCCTGTTCCTTGCAAACTCAGCTCCTGGCTCCTGCCAATAATTCTCCTGTTGTAATATTGTAGAGATCAGCCTTCCAGTACCACGGGGCCCTCAGGTCACTGGCCAGCTCAACTGCAATGTACTTACCTACTGTCTTGGCCACCTACTCCTGCAGTAACGTTGGCCAGTCATCAGTCACCATACCCGTCCACAACTTCATCTCAGTATTCCGCCCATTCTCAAACCACTGCCTCCTGTCTTTCCGATTCCCTGTAGTGCCCCCCTCCTAAGGTTCTTCAACCCTGGCAGACCTACAGCTCACTGACCTAACCATCTTTTCACCATCCCTCCCCGTCACCTAGTTGAGATTCTCTGGTCTTCCATCATCATTCCTTTGTTCAGACTCTCACTTCCCTTACCGCCCCCATGTCCCTGGGTTTAATTTCACTCTCCACCTCCACAGCTGCCCTGGGATAGCGGCACATGACCGGATAAAAACACATTGACTGACAAAGCTTTAGTTCCTGACCGCTAAGCTCAGATCCGTCCCTAACACTGCCCTGCAGATCTTGCACTTCCCTGGTTCCATTGCTCCCCTCTGCCCTCAGTTCTAACACCTCCTCTTTTTCTAACTCTGAGCTGCTCTCCTTGCTTCCTATTTCACTGAGAAAATAGAAGCCATTAGAAGATAGCTTCTGTTCCACCACCGTGTCCCCCTCCCTGTGACGGTGGTGAACTCGCAGTGCCCCTTCCTAAGTCTGTGCTCTACTTGTGTATCCATTCCTGTCTCTTGAGTATTTCAAGCACCAGCACAGCACTTGCCCCCCACCCCATCTCTGTCTCCTGCATCTTCACATCTCTCCTCTCTACCAGATCACTCCCACCAGCGTATAAATGTGCTGCAACATCTCCCATCTTCACCCTCCCACAATACTTGTCCTGTTTTCCCTTCACAGCCAAGTTCTTTAACGGTTATCCACACCCTCTTTTTTCCCCTTTCTCTCTTCTCATTTTTCCCTGAACCCTCTCCAGTTGGGTTTCCATCTGCATCAATCTATAGAAATGGGTTGGGTCAAGATCACCAATGATTTCCCTGTTGCCAAAGAAATAAGATTCTCTGTCTTCAAATTACTTAACCCATCAAAAGCATCTGACACTGAGATTCAGGGGACACCCTCCTTCTTGCAAACACTTTCTTCATTTGGCTTCCTTGTGCTCTCCTGGCCACTCATCCTGATTTCCTTTGCTTATTCTTCTTTATCTCCTTAGCCCTTCTACTCCCGCAATGACCTCACGCATCTCACGACTAAAGATGTCAGCTAGATGCTGTGGACTCGTGATTTTATACCACAGCCCAGTTCTCTCTGATGAATGAATCCCATGTGTGTACACCTAACTGGCTACTGTCCATTTCCATCTCCTTTGAGGTGGTTAATAGGTGTCAACTAACAGATATCTTGGACTTTAACATGTCAGAAACCGAGCTTCGGAGCTTTCTCTCCAAACTTGGTCCTTCCTCGGTCTTCCTCAACAAAAGAAAGAACTTCAGTTGTCCAGAGCATTCAGGCCACAAACTTTGGAGTCACATCTTTTTCCTCTTATACCCCACATCAAGTCCATCAGCCAGTCCTGTTTGCTCCACCTTCAAGATACATCCAGCATCCAGGATTTCACATCCTGCCCTGGTCCAAGGCACCAGCATCCCTCGTCTGGGTTATTGCAGTAGCCTTCGCACTAGGCTCCCCGATCCCACTGCTACCCCACTACCATTCTCCACCCAACAGTCACAGGATTCTTCCAGAACGTAAGTCAGGATCCCATCATGCTTCAGCTCAGAGGAAAAGCCAGTTTCCTGCTGAGGACTCCAAGGCCCTGTGATCAGCCCCTGCCACCTCTGTGGCTTCATCCAGCATCTCCCTTCACTCTGCAGTAGCTGACTTAGCCTTGGCACTCTTCTTGGTGCGTGCCAGACATACCCACACCTCAGGGCCTTTGCACTTGCTCTCCCTGCTGCTTGCAATGCCTTTTCTCCCTGTTCTTTTTGTGGACTGTCCCCTGATTTCTGCCAGGAGTCTGCTCGAATGCCAAATGAAAGACTTCCCTGCTCGCCCCGTCTAACTAAAATAGCAAATACCAAACTACAAATTCTTGAGGCACATCTCATAGCAAAGGAGACCCAAAGTAGACTGGATACATTCTAGGAACTTCTTTACTTGGAAGAACAGTCATCCAGATTTGTATACTCATGTAGACTGGCCTCTGGAGTAATTGGTCAACAGTCCATAAGGCATATGTGTTTCAATTAGAATTGAGGAAGTGAGATTAAAAATCTTGTTAACAAGTGTTTATTGGGCTGAACCTGATTGTGGCCAGAGCTGCCTATCCGTGCAGCTGACAGCTCTGTACGGTTCCTGTGTGTGCCTGGAGGCGATCCTGCGCCTAGTGTAGAGGCTTTTTTACAAGCTGGAAAAAAACCGGCAGTGGCAGTTATTCAGTCGGCAACATAAGTGTCCTAGATTGTCATCTGTTTCTGTTTGAACTGTCCCTGGAAAGCTGAATAGAAAACTGAACAGTAGATTCTACAACTGTACAAATTACAGCAGGATTTTTTTTCCCCACTTGCCTTAAAGCAAAGTTGCCTGTTTTAAAAGTGACCTAGAAGTGAACTTGTGGTGACATTTAAAATTATACAAATTGAAAAAGGCAAATGGTGCACTTTTGCATGTACTAGAATTATTTATCTTTCAGTGTTTGCTTTAGGCAAGCGTGAGGAGGAAGAAAGAGTGGTGGCTTTGAAGTCAGACAGCCCTGGGTTGGAAGGACACACACACTGGCACCTGCCTGGAGGTGTGACCTTGAATAAGCCCCTGGGCCTCTCCCATCTCAGTCTTTTGCCCTGTTAAATGGGGATAATAACACTGACCGCCCAGGACTGCTCTGAGCTTCAGTAAGATGGCTTAGCTCGTGCCTGGCACACACATACTCTATTCTGGGGGGAACTATTATATTACTTTTTTTTACAAAGAAGACCATTCCTCAATTTAGACAGAGAACGAGGTTATCCTGCATCAAACATTGGACAATAGAGCCAGGCCTTTCCAGGCCTTTCCAAGCCAGGTGTTTCCTTCAGAGTGCCAACTCTCTCTCCACCTGCTGACTCCTACAACACAGTCCAACACTGTTCTTGGGACCCGGGGAAGAATTCATTTTTCTTTTTCCAAAACTCCCTCCCATCCCATTCCCTTTCCTGAGGAGATTTGCCCTTGGATGCTACTCACCCTTAGCACGTTACCTTTCAAATGTTTCTGGTCCATGTCTCCTTTCTTCTGGTTGGAATTGTTCCCAATTAGGACTGAGTTAATTAGCCATAGCAGAAGAATTTAAATTCCCTTTTTGAAAGAATAAGGCCATCCCCTTCTCTCCTCTCTGGGCATAACTTGCTTAAAATGGGGATGGGGGTGTAAAATGAATGGATTCCACAGAGGTGGATACAAAGTTTGTTTAAACAAATGCCATCTTTGGGAAGAACAATCTTGCCAAGGCAGGTTTTGCCATTCGAATTTTCTAGCTACCTCACCCAGGCTTCTTTGTCGATGCTGATTAATGCCTGCCATTAATCTGAAGATCTTATAGAGCACCTCTTCCTCCAATATAACACCTTTCCTGCTGTTTTAGCCAATCCATTACACGGAGCAGAAGTCCCGGCGGCAGGTCAGGTGGAGGCAAGTCTCCTTTGGACCCAGCTCCGTCTGTCTGCTGTCTGCCACCAGGTGTCAGCAGAGGCTGCTGGGCCTCAGAGCTGCCAGAGGGGAGAGGGCTGGGCCCTTCATCAGTGACTGTGATCCGTGGGGAGGTCTGTCCACTTGTCTGGTCTACCTCACAGTCCTTCGGCTGAATGTCAAAGCCTTCAGCCAGTAAACAGGATGGGACGTTGTCCTTGTGTGCAGCGTGATTGTGTGGTTTCTACTGCATAACATTTTGATTTCTTTCAAAACTCGGTGCCTAATTATGTCAAAGCCAGTACCTACCATTCATCAGTTATACCTCTGTAATCTTCCTTATTTCTACAACGAGTATCAATCATGTGTTCACGTTTTGGAAAATATTCCTGCTTATTTGTTGAAGCTTATTTTTTTTAAGCTAAAGATTGAAAGGTGACAAGCACGTTTGAATAGATCCTTTGTTAAAAGCTTCCAAGTGTACTGCATTCTATGCAGCTTCATCTATTTGTCTGAGGTGAGATACTTAAACCAATTCCTCCCCAGACCAGCGGTATTAGAGAATATGTTCTGCCTGGTGGAAGGCCTTGGAAATTCTTTTTGTGAATCTTAAAGCAGTGCCCACAGCTCTGAGAGCAGAGAGTGACTCCCACCTCAAGGGCACAGGAATTACTTTGCACGAGGTGGCGTCTCTCTTCCCTTCTGAAGGCTGAGTGTTCTTACACGTGATTAGGGAAGGCCATTAACTGAATAGCTTGCAAAAATCGCTGTATTTGTTTCTGAATTACTTTAAAAAATTTAGAACTATCACTTTAAGTTAGTGAACAGAATTAGAAACCAATCTGCCTTGGCGCAGAATTGCCTCTGTGGATTCTCTACACGGTTAAGCTCCGGTCTGGCCATTAGAAGAAAACTTCGGGCAGAAGGCTGAGTTGGCGCCAGGAGCTGGGCTTGAGGATAGGTCTGAGGTAGCAGGGTCTCTTTATAGCTTTGGGGACTTCTTGGATGTCTAATTTCAGTCCCCAGTGCTGTCAGTGCCACTCAGCTCTTTAATGCATGTACCACAGCTGGTAGATGCTTCTGACACAGGAAAAATGTGGGGCGAGAGGACGGCTGTGTCCCAGGTCTCTCAGTTGAGTCCCCGGGATGTGCCCCACCAAGTGTGGGTCCTTGGCTTCACGGAGGAAAGAATTCAACAGCTAACCACAGTTGAGTAAAAGTAGATTTATTCAGAGAGATACATACTCCATAGACACAGTACAGGCTGTTTCAAAAGGCAAGAGAAAGGCCATGAGGTGTGGGAGCTGGGTGCTCAGTTTAAAGTAAAAGGAGATACACGCTCCGCAGACAGAGTGTGGGCCGTCTCACTCAGAAGGGAGAGCGGCCATGAGGCGCGGTCTTACTAGTTTTTATGGGCTCAGTTACTTCATAAGCTAACAAGTGGGAGGATTATTCCAACTACTTTGGGGAAGGGGCTGGGATTCCTAGGAATTGGGCCATCACCCACCCTTTGACCTTTTAAGGTCAGCCTTGAAACTGTCCTGGCACCTGTGGGAGGACCATTTAGCGGCTGTTGTATTTCAATGAGTGTATACTGAAGCTCCAGGTCTACTGGGAGTTGAATCTTCCACCATCTTGGTGCTAACTGCCGTGTCATTCTTTTAATGGTTGTGCCCTGCCCTCTTCCCGCCTGTCTCACTTCCAGACTAAGATGCTCATGAGAGACTTGGTCAAGTGTAAGATGAAACATGGAGTCTGGAAGGAGAGAGGAAGATCCAAAGATGATTTATTCCAACCCCTCCCCAGCTCTCCCTTTTTCAGATTCTTACAGCCCTGGGCTGAATGGGACTCCCCTGATATGTTGAGCATCATATGGTCTTCAGTCTCCCATATTTGATGGAAGTGTGTTGGGGCCTGTTGTGCAAAGGCCTGGTGATTGGCCACCAGCTCAAGGGGTGCTTGAAGGGTTGAAAGCAGAAGCAGCTTGAAGAGAAATGCTTTAAGTCTTTCCTGAAAGCCTTAGTTGGTCAGGCAGATTTTGGAAGGGAGGGCGGGGGAGCCTGGGGGCTGGAGTGATTCCCCAAGGCAGGAGGGGATGGGGAGGCCTGTGGTTCTACCACGAGCAGGTGTCTGCATTCTTGGGGGTCCTGACCTCAGAGACAAGAGCTAGCCCTAAGCAGGGGAGCACCCTATCCCCATCCAAGACCCCAGGCCTCCACTTCTCACTGGGGCAGCCCGGTCATTTGGCTTCTCAGAACCACCTGCGTTGAGACAATAGGCATCTCTGGGGAAGCCACTGTGAACCAAAGACTAAGAGTCTCTGGAATGCTTTGCCCCAGGACCTTTGCATAACTCTGATTTAGAGGACAGGGAAACTCAGTTATGACTGAGGTTGAATTTCAAGCCACATGGGGACTTGGAATCAGACTTCAAAAAATTTTAAGAAATAAGAAATTTCTTTTACACATGTGTTTGTAATTCATACACACTATACCAAGTTGGCCCAACCTGGTATTTAACGAAGGGCCAATGTAGCCTTTCCAACCAAAACGAGAATTTAAAAAAAGTGAAGAGAATGAAATTCTACTTCCAAATTGTCAAAAGAATGTACCTCTTTTTTTTTTGAGAATTAAAAACAAATCTGTTTGATTTTTACCAAGTTAAAGAAATGTCCAATAGTACTAAAAACTTTGCACTATAGTTCCCTGACCTAACGCCTCTTCCTAGTCTCAGACCCCCAGAGGAGCCATTTTAAACCCTTTTATCAGTTCCTTCTGCTACCTAGCTCCGTATTTCATCCAGTAGGCTCTCGTTCCTGCTTGATTTGTCCATTTCAGGAAGAATCTATGGATTTCCTGTTATTGAAAGGAGTTGACTCCCCTGTTTTAGGTAGGCAAGTCATGCTCCTTTCACCTTGCTGCCCTCTGTTCTCACACTGGTTTTGGTTTTCAGTTAAGTCAGCATCCAGTGTTTGCACTGTTGTAAGCATAGACCGCGATTGTGCCTTTTCTTGGGAGCTTGTAAATAATTTTCCCCTTCACGTGCATAGTTGTCCGTATACTTAAACACACTTTCCCCCATCAGATTGATCTAAGCCTTTTATTAGTTTTTTTTCCTCCGACTGTTGAGGCCTATCAGATAGCCTGCTGCTTTCTGAGACCTCTGTCCCGCTCTGGTCGGGATGGGTTGCTCTTTGGGTCTTCTGTACAAATACCACGGTGCGCTTCCCACTGCCAGCATCTGGGGCTCCTCTTCCTTATTTCCTGTACTCGGATTCCTGACTCCTTCATCATTTTCTTTCTTGTTTCCCTCACTCACTGCCTCTAGTAGTCTCCTTTTTTAAATGGGTGCATACAATATACATGTTAGAGAATGTTTGCAAGGGTCTGTTTTTCTTTCAGACACTGTTGGTGGGGATTAAATGCACGGCTGAGAAACGCCGATGCTTAGAATTTGGAAGGCACTGTCCCACTGCTTTTAGCTACAGGAAGCTGTTGAAAGAGCTGATGCCATTCTAAGTCTTATTTCTTTGTTTGAAAACTATTTTTTTTTCCTCTCTAAAAGCTTTTAGAATATTCCATTTATCCCAAGTGTGCTGAAATCTCACAGCCTTTTGCTTTGGTAAGGGTATGTGTTAAATCTTGGGCGGAGCGTTTGGTGGACCAGTCTAATCT
Organism: Camelus ferus; assembly: GCF_009834535.1. NCBI lineage: Eukaryota > Metazoa > Chordata > Mammalia > Artiodactyla > Camelidae > Camelus > Camelus ferus. Next base: position 10,644,409 of record NC_045700.1, read on the forward strand.
GGAAACTTGTGTCTTTCAGTTTGGGGACATTTTCTCGTGTCGGTGGATGATTTCTTTTTACTCTGATTTCTCTGGTCCCTTTGGCATTTCTATTAACCAGAAATTGGGCTTCCCAGATTGCTCCTCTAAGGCCTTTGTCTTTTGTCTTCTGGTTTTCCTTTCTAGGAAATTTGCTAAGTTTCATCCTCTTACTTTTCTATTGATCTTTCTTTCTTTCTTTCGTTTTCTTTTTTTTGGAGGAGGAGAGGTAATTAGGTTTATTTATTTATTTTAGAGGAAGCACTGGAGATTCAACCCAGGACCTCGTGCACACGCTCTGCCGCTTGAGCTATACCCTCCCCTCTGTTGATTTTTAGAGATTTCTGCAATCATGTTTTCAGTTTTCAACTTACAGTTTTCTATTTCCTTTCTACAGCGTCCTTGTCTTCTCTTATGGGTGCAGTAGCTTCTTTTCTCTCTCTCTCTCAAGATGTTAGTTGTGGTTTTATTTAAATTCTGCTCCTCGCATTGTCTCTGTGTCCTCTGGGTTCCTTTGTCCAGTTTGCTTTAATTTCTTTCTCATGTGGTAGAGTTATTTCTCCAATGTCTGTCAATTATATTAAAGCTTGAGGTGCCAGACAGCTGCTTACAAGCGCTCTGTGCGTGGGTGGGGCCTCCTGAATGATGCTCTGGGTCCCAGAGTCCAGACCCGAGGCTCCCAGGTTTCGGAAGGTGAGTCAACCAGCTTCTTCTCACTTCCTGTGAGCACCTTATTTGGAGCTTCTCAACTCTACGCTGGCAATTCCTATTCCTTGATCCACTTTCCATCTCAAAACTGGGATGACTTCCCTGGTCCCTCATGTCTTTTGTCCTGGTCTCTTTGTCTTCATGGGCTTATACCTCTGTTATCCCCTTACCCTCACGACAGCGGAGTTTCCAGGGGAGACACTATAACGAATAGGGTCAGTCTATCATGTTGAACTGGAAACCTGCTTGCTTCTTTCCCCCTTTTTTTTTTTTCTAAAAGTTGAAGGATGATTTACATACAGCAAAATGCAAGGATCGTAAGTGTACAGTTCTACGAGTTGTGACAAATGTGTAACCTCCATCCCTATCTGTATCTTTACAGAACGTGCCTCCTCCTCCCCTAGAAATGTCCTTTGTGCCCTTTTTCAGTTCCCTTCCTGCCTTTCCACTGTCAGAAGCCATTGTTCTGATTTCTGTCACCATAGATGAGTTTGGGGTCCTCATTTTTGTATGTTTGCGGAAAGTATGTATATGGTACAAATCACTCTCCCAACTTACCTAACTGAAGAACAACTCTATTATTATAAGAAATTGGAATTTAAGTGAGAGCAATTCTGTTGTATTAAAAAAAAAAAAAAGCACAGAATTTTGTCCAAATCGAACCTCCTCCTTCAGGAGTGAAGAGAGGTTTATTGTTATCTCGAAAGGCTTTTGAGGAAATCAGTTTCTTCCAGAACCACCAGAACTTCATATCACAGATTTAGTTAAAAACTTAAGTAATCAAAAAAGATCCTTAATCTCTCTGAACAAACATCACGTCCTCTTAACAGAAGTTCATGCTCCCCTTTGTTCTGAACAAAAACTGAGATGTTCCCCATGGTTTTCAAATGTTTATCTGACTTCTTATCAAAAAATACATGATCAGCCACCCTGTGTAGTGCCTTCTGACGTGTGGTCAGAAGGCCCTTGAGGCAGGGACGGCAGTGAGGGTGGATCTTGAGTGCAGAGAGGACCTGTGATATCCGTGTGTTAAGGACTGGAGTGTTCTAATTGCCTGGCTTCTGGCTGCTGGGGCTTCCTTCATGTAGACCTTCCATGAGTGACGAAAGCCATATTTAAAAATGCCAAGTCTGAGTATCTTTCCCCCAACAAGGGTCAGCAACCTCTGCAGGACAAGCTGGACCATGTGAAGAGAGACCGAGCCAGGTCTGAGAACAGCTGGCGTTGAGCCCGTGGGCACTAGATTTACGCACTTAGTTACCCGTCTATTCTGTGATGGCGCTGGGGCTCGGAGCTTGCTCACGACCAGCTATCACGCTATCTTTGTCAGGAAGGCAGGAAGGACTCTAAGGGTAAAAGGGACGTTCCTCAGACTCACCAGCTTTACTAGAAAAATTTTTCCTAATTGTAGCTGGAGTGAATGATATCCTTCTTTGCCTTTTACTACTTCCTTCTTTTATTTTATTTTATTTTTTAAAGTTTTTTTTTATTGATTTATAATCATTTTACAATGTTGTGTCAAATTCCAGTGCAGAGCACAATTTTTCAGTTATACATGAACACACATATATTCATTTTCACATTTTTTTCTCTGTGAGCTACCATAAGATCTTGTATATATTTCCTGTGCTATACAGTATAATCTTGTTTATCTATTCAACAATTTTGAAATCCCAGTCTATCCCTTCCCACCCCCCACCCCCTTGGCAATCACAAGTTTGTATTCTATGTCTATGAGTCTATTTCTGTTTTGTATTTATGCTTTGTTTGTTTGTCTTTTAGATTCCAAATATGAGCGATCTCATATGGTATTTTTCTTTCTCTTTCTGGCTTACTTCACTTAGAATGACGTTCTCCAGGAGCATCCATGTTGCTGCAAATGGCGTTATGTTGTCGGTTTTTATGGCTGAATAGTATTCCATTGTATAAATATACCACATCTTCTTTATCCAGTCATCTGTTGATGGACATTTAGGCTGTTTCCATGTCTTGGCTATTGTGAATAGTGCTGCTATGAACATTGGGGTGCAGGTGTCATCCTGAAGTAGGGTTCCTTCTGGATATAAGCCCAGAAGCGGGATTCCTGGGTCATATGGTAAGTCTATTCTTAGTCTTTTGAGGAATCTCCATACAGTTTCCCACAGTGGCTGCACCAAACTGCATTCCCACTAGCAGTGTAGGAGGGTTCCCTTTTCTGCACAGCCTCTCCAGCATTTGTCGTTCGTGGATTTTTGAATGATGGCCATTCTGACTGGTGTGAGTTGATACCTCATTGTAGTTTTGATTTGCATTTACCACTTTCTTCTTTTAAAAAAGAAATCTCCTTATTGTTTTTTTTTAAATTGAAGTATAGTTGACTTACAATGTTGAGTTAATTTCTGGTGTACAGCATAATGATTCATTTATATATCTATAACATAAATAATATGTTATATAATCTATATTACATAATATATATATTGTATATATAAAAGAATATTCCTTTTCATATTCCTTTCCATTATAGGCTATTACAAAGTATTGAATATAGTTCCCTGCACTATACAGTAGGACCTTATTGTTTATCTATTTTATATATAGTAGTTAGTATCTGCAAATCCCAAACTCCCAATTTATCCCTCCCAACCTCTTTTCCCCCCCAGTAACCATAAGTTTATTTTTCATGTCTGTAAGTCTGTCTCTGTTTGGTAAATAAGTTCATTTGTGTCGTTTTTTTTTTTTAAGATTCCTCATATATGTGATATCATATGGTATTTTTCTTTCTCTTTCTAGCTTACTTCATTTAGTATCTCCAGGTCATCCATGTTGCTGCAAATGGCATTATTTTATTCTTTTTAATGGCTGAGTAATATTCCATTGTATATATATAACTTTTTAATCTAGTCATGTGTCAGTGGATGTTTAGGTTGTCTCCACGTCTTGGCTGTTGTAATAGTGCTTCTGGGAACACTGAGGTGCATGTGTCTTTTTGAATTAGAATTTTCTTCAGATATAAGCCCAGGAGTGGGATTGCTGGATCATATGTTAAGTCTATATTTAGTTTTTTGAGTTATCTCCATGCTGTTTTCCATAACGGCTGCACCAAACTACATTCTCACCAACAGTGTAGGAGGGTTCCCTTATTTCCACACCCTTTCCCTTTCACTGCTTTCTGATGCCTCCTCAAGATGAGGGAGCTCAGAATTTCTGGAGTTAACCTCTCACAAGACTGCCCTCCCTTTCTCTTTCCACTGCCACTGTCCTGCTTTGGGCCCTCATCATTTTTCATCTTGACCATTGAGACATTTTCCCATCTGGTGTCCTTACCTGCAAACTCCCATCCATCGAGTCCCTCCATCATGCGTGCTACCAGGGTAATCTTTTATTTTTATTTTTTGGGTTTTTTTGGGGTGAGCAAGGTAATTAGGTTTACTTATTTAATGGAGGTACTGGAGATTGAGCCCAGGACCTCGGGCATGCTAAGCATGCACTCTACCACTGAGCTATACCCTCCCCTCCAGAGTAATCTTTTAGAAATGCAAGTCAGACTGGGTCCCTCCCTGTTTCAAACCACCTGATGATGGGTCCCCGTGTTCCTTCAGGATAAAAGTGCACACTCTAGTGTGGTGTGGGGACTTCTGGGTTTAATCTTGAGGCACATCTCCAACCTTTTCTCTCGTTGTGTGAGTTGATACCCCCCTCCCAGCTGCCACAGCCCTCCTCTGTCCCCACCACCTCTTCTCTCTGGACACACCATGCTGCTGTGGTTTCTCCCCTGTTCTCCAGAATGCTCCACTCCACCAGACAAACATTCATCTTAGGAGACACCGCCAAGTATCACCTCATCTCTAAGATCTTTTCTGACCCCACCCCTCACCCCCTCACAGCCAGTGGCCTTGACTGTGCTCTTTTTGGGTCCTCACCAGGTCCTGGCAGTCCTTCGTAGTGCTCATAACATGCCATGGCCTTGCTTTTTCACACGCTGATCTTCCCTGCAAGATAGGGCTCTCCTGGAGTTTGGGGATTGGGTCTTGTTTGCTGTTGGAGCTCCCCTGCCTGGCACATATCAGGGCTTAATAAATGTGTAGCTCTGTTTATTTATGTATGAACAAGTGGATTTGCTTTCCTTATTGCATCATGTATTTTTCTAAAAGTTAACTTGGCTTTCTGGAACTTCTATTAAGAAATTCATATACCAGCAATAATATTTAGATAACTCAGCCTGTGCCAAGATTGCTGGATGAGATTATCTGTGACTCACAGGGAGGGCCACAATTTCTGCTTCTTTTTTATATTGTCTCCATGCCCTGACAGGTTTGGATATGCACTGCCTGTTTGAAATGTATCTGTTGATTTGAATCGGTGAGGTGTTGGCAGTGGGACACAAAAGACAGAGAAAATATAGTCCCCTCTACTGAGGACCTGGTATGTAAAAAGGGAGACAGGACAGATCCTGTGGGATATATATTCTCAAAAGAAGCCCCATTAAAACCAATTACTGAGATTTTCCTCCAGAGTCCTCAGAGATGCTTGCACAGATCCCCAAAGAAGCCATCCGGAGTTGGATGACCCTGACGAAGGTCTTCCTTCACCATATGATTTGTTGCCATAAAAATAAGGAAGGAATTTCGAAGCAGTTAAGGTCACTTTGTACTGAGACAATGGCATTCTATCAAGTTAAATAAAATGTCAGCTGATAGTTACTGTGTCATTCTTTTCAACTGATTTTATGCACAGGAGATGAGTGTATTATATATATGTATATGTAAATGAATTGGATTTGACTAAATTACTGATTTTTAAGAATTTAGTAAGAACATGCAAACAAATGTGTGTAATTATTTTAAGAAACCCAATAAGGAAATTCTAAGAGGACCAGTGTTTACTGAGGATTGTGGTGGTGTTTTGGATAGGAATGCCCTTATCTGATCTTCTCCACAATCCTGGGACAACACTATCATGTCCCCTCCTTACAGATGACAAAACTGAAGCTCATTAATTTGCTGGGGGTCCCTACAGCCACTGTCACATACAGCCCATAGAGAGTTAAATCTAAATTTATTCCTGTGAAATTCTGGGTTAAGTCCTTTAGAAGATTATCAACCATAAGATTCTGTTGGCAAATTCCCATGGTATATTTGTTTCTTTTTATTTTTTTATCCATGTGTATGTTTTTTAATGTAATCTAACAATTTTTATACAATTATTACAGTTACTTTCCATTTAGTTATTACAACATATTGACTGTATTCCCCGTGTTGTGCAAGTATATCCTTTCCCAGTACATGTTTTTAAGTTTTAAATATGAAAATTGTTTTAGCCATTAGGTTGCAAAAAAAAATTCACAGTATACAAAATGAACATGGGCCGCTGTACTTTAGTATTTCCATATGGTAAGAGCCTGAGAAACCCTGAAGCAGTATTCTTGGGTTGGAGGTAATTTGAGAATATATACCTAAATCAGTACTGCACAAACCCAGTGACCCACTGAGGTCTCTGGGGGATTCTGTGTGACACAGTGACACGGTAGTTAAGAGCAGAGGGTCTGGTGTCCATATGACTCTGGGCGATTTACTAAAAAAGTTGTTTAAACCCTTTTTTTTTAGACTTAAAAACTTTTTTGAGGGGCTAGGGGCGATAATTGGGATTGAATGATTGATTGACTGATTTAGCAGAGGTACTGAGGATTGAACCCAGGACCTCGTGCATGCTAAGCGTGGCACTCTACCACTGAGCTATAAACCTCCCCCCTGTCCAGTTTGCTTTGAGTCCCATTTTCCTCATTGTAAAATTAGGCTAATGGTGCCTACTTCTTGGGGTGTCATCACATGTCTGTCCAGCACAGTGCCTGTTCATGCTATGGCTCAGTAAGGGACAGGGAGCTCTTGTCATTGGCTGGATATGCATTCTCTTTCATGCCAGTTAGCAGGGAGCACTCATCTGGTTATGAGAGGACACGGAGACACTGAGGTTGGGTTCTGGGTAATTATGGAAGGCTTCTAGGAAGTCCAGCATTAGGAAGGAGAAAAGATGTGGCTGAGAGGAGGAGTGAGCATGATGTCTGAAACCATTTTTACATCATGGGTGAGCAGAAAAGCCAGATTCTACCAAGAAGCTGATTCTGGATGTCTTAGTTGTGCTCCTGAATGTCTGTGGTCATTCCATCGTGCCAATAGGGATTGTATCCTGAACTTCCTGGCAAGTCTCAGTTTCCAAGATTTGGTCCCATTGTCAAAGCCCGATTTCTGATTTTTGGATTTGATAGTACGGCATCTAGACATGGAAAAATTTTCCAGTGCCAGCCTTTCAACACTAAAATAGACACAGGACATGGTGAAGAGAAAGGGGAGAACTGGGAGCAGGCGGGAGGGGTGCAGGGAGGACAGAGGGAGGAGAAAGTCAGAACCAGGGCAAACCCTGGGCTATCTGCCCAGGGACGTGGGGAGAAGGGGGTGGCTGTATTGTGGGCAGGTGAGCACATCATATAAACCCAAGCCTGGGAGGGCAGGGCGATGCCAGCAGAGGCTGCAGAGTGCTGACCTGTGTACCCTCTTGCCGTCCGCTCGCCCCTGCTGACCCTTGGTGCCTCCAGAGGCATCCAGCCTGAAGCCAGCTTCTCTCCCAATCCCTGGGCCTCCCACTGAGGGCCCTATCAAGAGATTTTCTGTACTGAGGGGCATATTAGGTTCTCACTCAACTGAGAACGCCCCCATTAGTTATTCAAGACACTCACTTAGGTGGCCAGCATTCCCAGCTCCTCCTGCGCTCATCCACAAAGAGAGAACCTCTGAAGTGGACATGCTCAGAGGGACTAAGAAGAATTCTCCCAAGGGCAAGAATGTTGCCTCCTACCTGAGCCTTGAGGTTTATTTAAAAGAGTGAAATGAGAGCGTTTTTGTGATTCTGGGCTTCATGCATTTACCCTATTCCCCATCTCATCACACCCTTCAGTGCTATGAAATTTGGATTATTTTTTAATCTTCCCTTCCCATTTTTGTTGTTTTGGTGTCGAGTTGATTATGCAGTACTGTGTGCTCCAGGGATGGAGCTCTGCTTGCTAAACATCACCTTGAATCCTCTTCTGGAGGGAGGCTGTCCAGGGTGCTGACCCCATCCATCAGGGCCCGTTGAGACTGACACCTTACAGGCGCTCTAACCTGGGCCACACAGAACAGGAGGTCCAGTGGTGCCAAGATCCCAAATCTACGCTACCCCTCCAGCCGTCCGTCTCAGGTGACACTGGTGGCGGAAAGAATAAATACATGAAAATTAAGCCTGCTCTGCCTGCAAAAGAGAAGAGAAGGCAAGTTGGCTGTAGGCTGTCACCTGGCATCACCTGCTGGAAGTGCTGAGTCACCTCAAGACAAAGGATGGAGAGGAGGCTTAAGTGACAGTCCCACTGGCAGCGCCTTGTACTACAAAGCTTCAATTCAAAGCGAAAACGAAGTCTCTGCATCAGAGCCAGCCTCTCAGTGGAAGATATTTCACTCTCAACTCAGGGATGTTGGTGAGAAATAGATCGACCCAGGAATGCCTGGTTTCATTTTTCATTTATATGTGCTTCTTGGGACACGTCTCACTTGCCCAAATTTTTATGTCTTAATGGTCTTAACAGAACTTTCCAGAGCACCTACAGCCTATTCCTTGTGTATCTGGGGATGATTTCTGGTAGTGGCCCAATGAGAAAGTTACTCTTTGCTTCACTCACCCTCCTGGTCTTCTGGTTGAGTGAAGAGGGGGGCCTCACTCTGGTGTCAGGATGTCCTTAAGATTTCTCTAGCCTCGTTCTGTCTTGTCTGTTTTATAATTATAAAGAGACCAGGGGCACTCCACTGAGCTTTTTAGCAGGTAAATATCTAGCTAGGCTTTAGTAATCCTATTTTGTTTTTAAGGTTTTATTTGCCTTAAGATTTTATGGCCAGTAATACTAGCTTTCCATTTACCTTAGAGGTATTTATTTAGCAAACACTCATACAGCACTTACTCTGTGGAAAGCCTGTTTCAAACACTTCACAAAGAGACAGTCCTACAATTCTCATAAACCTTTGTGATAAGAACTATAATCACCCTCATTTTATAGATGGGGAAACCGAGTCACGAGGCGATTAACTCAGGTTAGGAAGGGGCAGAAGCGGTGTTGAAACCGGGGCTCCAGACTGTGTTCTTAACCTCTGTGCTGTGCTGCCTCTCCAGAAGGAACACTTTAAAAATTAATGTATTCGAGGAAAAAAGTGAGTTGATATGAAGAAAACATGGAAATGAAAAAATAAGTTTCGCGTGCTATTTGGAAATGGCAGAAATTGTGAAGGAGAACTAATGAGTGTGGCTAGGGGCTACCCAGGCCAGTGTGAGAAAGTGAGTGGACCACAGACGCGGCAGCTGCGCCCAAGGGGGTCACTGGAGCTGCAAATAAAACTTGCAGGTTGATTCTGTATTAGAGACGACCTGCTGCAGTAGATGATGTATCTGTAATAGAATGAATGTGCATCCACGGATACACATACACACACGCATGTGCACATGCATGCATACGTACACTGCTGCCTTTACAGCGGTTATGTACTGGCAATGGAGTTGCACAATTATACCACACAGCACACTCCTTAGTTTCTTTTTTTTTTTAAACTGAAGTTCAGATGATTTACAGTGTTATGTTAGTTTCAGGTGTACAGCAAAGTGATTCAGTTTTATTTATAAGTATATTTATATAACTAAATATATTTTCTCAGGTTCTTTTCTATTATAGGTTATTACAAGATATTAAATATAGTTCCTTGTGCTATACAGTAAATCCTTATTTATCTATTTTATATATAGTACTGTGTATCTGTTAATCCCAAACTCCTAGTTTATCCCCACTCTTTCCCCTTTGGTAACCATAAGCTTTCTTTCTATGTCTTGTGAGTCAGTTTCTTCAAGTTCATGTGTGTCTTTTTTGAAAAATTCCACATATAAGTGATATGTGGTATTTTTTCTTTCTCTTTCTGGCTTCACTAAGGATAATCTCCAGGTCCGTCCGTGCTGCAGCAAATGGCATTATTTCATTCTTTTTTATGGCTGAGTAGTATTCCATTGTGTATATATATCACATCTTCTTTATCCAGTCATCTGTCGATGGACATTTAGGTTGCTTCCATGCCTTGGCTATTGTAAATAGCTATGAACATTTGGGTGCATGTATCTTTTCAAATCAGAATTCCCTCTGGATATATGTGTTGACTGCTTAATTTTAAATTACCTCCTTCAAGTGATGCTAAGAAGGTATCTCCCAGTTATTCTGAAATTGATTGTTCTGATTGTGGATCCTCCTGGCTCTCAGTTATGCAGATTTTTAAAAAGCTGCTTCATGCTCAGCACCACCTCCAGTGACATGACAAGTCCTAGGAGGCTGCGAGCTACAGTAGGGGAGCAGTGGTGACTTGTTCACGGTTCTGTCCTAGAACCTAGCATGGTGTCAGGCATAGAGTAGGCACACTGTAACCACTTGTTGAGTGACTAACTGAATGAATGAATGAATGGCAGATGAAAGGGAGAATTACATTGTAATTTTTAATTCTGTGTGTGCAGATCTGATAAACTTGTTTCTCCTTTAGCTAAGACAGCAGAAGAGATGATTTATCGTACACATGTTACATTCAGCCACAACTGAGAACAGAACTAGTCCAGAATATCACAGATCCAGGGCAAAGGACCAAAAGAGACCATTTTGATACAAGCAAGATGGGTCTCTTAAAGGTGGTGGAGGCGATCAGAATGGCAATAGATGTTCCAGATCCTTTGAGACAAGTTCTAGACAGTAGGCATGCAGTCCAACAGTTTCTATCAGCATCCCTGTCCTCTGGCTTTCCTTGCTTCTGCTCCTGTGGCTTCCATGGGTGTTCAAGTTCACTTGGATCTCTGCCTCATCTTTCTTCTTTTGCGCTTCAGCCTGAGCATTTGATCCTTCCTCCGCTTTGCTCTCATGGCACGGAGGCTTCTCAGAAGATACCACCAAATGCTGAGAGCTGATAGACTTTTAATATAAACTTATTTGTAAATTATGAAACAGTAATGAAAAGTACACACAGCTTAAGAAAATAGCTTATGGGTACCTTCCCTACCCCATCCTCTTTGCTTCCTTCTAGATAAAAACCGTCCTGAATTCTGGATTTCTCATTCCCTTGCTTTTTTAAAAGAAAATTTTGGGGCGGGGGATTGTTTTATTTTTAATGGAGGTCCTGGGGATTGAACCCAGGACCTCATGCATGCTAAGCATGCACTCTACCACTGAGCTATTACCCTCCTACGCCTTGCCATTTTGAAACATTAGGCTATAGTTTCCATCCCTGCGTATCTCTGGCGTGCTTTTATAATCTGCAGGGATGTTAGTCTGCTCCTTATTTTTTCCTTGAATAACTGTATGGGATTTAACTTCAATCCTTTTCTGTTACTTATGTGTACATAATATTAGATTTCCTGAACTTATGGAAAACTCCTATAATCTAAGAGTTGTTCCAATTTTACAACTTTAGAGTACCCTCTTCTGTTGTTTTTGTTAAGTATTAGGGAACTGTGGCACCTGGCTTCCTGAGATCTCCTGACTACTTTTATCTGGATCCTCTTTTTATTCTTTTTCACTATTTCCCTGACCTGCTCCCTTCTTTAAAATTTAAAATTTTTTTTGCATTTTATTGAAATGTAGTTGATTAACAGTGTTAATTTCAGGTGTACAGCAAAGTGATTCAGTTACACATATACAAATATATATATTTTATTTTCAGATTCTTTTCCATTTTATGTTATTAGAAGAAACTGAATATGGTTCCCTGTGCTATACAGTAGGTTCTTGCTGTTTATCTATTTTATACTTAGTAATGTGTCTGTTAATCCCCAACCCCTAATTTATCCCTCCCCACATTTTCCCCTTTGGTAACCATAGTTTGTTTTCTATGTCTATGAAGTCTGTTTTTGGTTTGTAAATAGAATTTGGGGTTTTTTTGTTTGTTTTTTTTTAGTTTCCACATATAAGTGATATCATGTGATACTTGTCTTTCTCTATCTGACTTACTTTAATTACGGACCTGCTCCCTTTGGATTCTGCTCCTGGCAGTTCCTTCTAGTTGGGACTAGTCCTAGATGTGAGCCTGAGCTGGTCAGCTCTGAGCGCTTCTCAGGCCCAGGCTCTACTGGCCCTTCCAGGCTCCGCCCCTTGTCCCCACCGCTGTGGGAGTGAGCAGACCCCTCCCCGCATCTGCTGCCCTTCTCCAGTGGGCCTGCTGGATTTCCCTGTGACTCATTTGAGGTTCTTCCATCTGTCACATGCTCTGTTGCTATGATGTGCAGGTTCTTGTAGGTGTGTCTCCACTCAGTCAGGTTTTAGGGTTTGTGGGGTCTGTATCATCTAGTTTGTCATTGTGATTGCCCCTGGGTTTTCAGTTTTGCAATCTGAGCTGCTCATGTATCTTTATGAAGGATTAGGAGAAATTAAACCATCAAGATTGCTGCCTTTCCAGAAGCCCCATGAATATTTTTATAGCATTTATTGTTCACCTATAAGAATTTTTCTGAGTTATATTGAGGGAGAAATTATAGGTTCTTAGGGCAAATATTTGATATTACAATGATAACTGTAAATTGTTTTCTGAAGTTGTTATATCAATTTCTGCTGTCATTGTCGGAATAAAAAGTCCCCATTAACCCACATGCTTGCCAACACTTGGCACCGTCAGACTTCTGAACTTTCCACATCTGCTGGAGGGAAATGGTTTGCTCTTTGTCGTCTTCATTTCCATTTTCCTGAATCCTAATGCGGTCAGACATGTTTCCATATGTTTATTTCTCCCTATTTATCCTTTTCTGTGAATTGCCTGTTCATATCTTTTGTCCAGTTTTCTTTTGTGTTGTCATTTTCAAAAATTGATTTTAGTTCTTACAAAATGTATTTTCTGTTTTTATTTCACATTATTTATGCTGCCTTTTGATAAACCAGAGTTCTTGGTATTTTTATTTGGGTAAAATCCATATAACATAAAATTTACCATTTTAACATGTACAATTTAAAATTTGCCTCTCCATTTTTTTTTTCTGGAACTCTAGTTTTTTGTGTATTAGATTTTTAATTTTAGACTTTTAAATTTTAAACTTTCTTTTAACCTCTCTTTTATATTTTTAAATCCATTTGTCTCTTTTTCGCCATCTGGGTAATTTCTTCAGCTCCATTTTAGAATTTATTGATTTTCTATTGTGTTAGGTTTGTTTCCAATACTTTTTCATTTCTGAAGGTTCTGTTTTTCATCATGCCTGGCCCTTTCATAGTGTCTCATTGCTTACTTATTTTCATGACTCTACTTTTTAATTCTTTAGATATTTAGTATTTCATTATTCTATTTTGATAATTCTATTCCTTGGAGTTGTGTTTCTGCTGATTCTTACCTGTGGTTTGTTGATCTTAGATATTGAGTTCTTATTTGGTTGATATGAACTGAAGTTGCTTTTCTCCAGAAAGAATTCAAATTTGCTTCTGCCAGCAGCCAAGGAGAGCATTGTTTAGTTTATTTATTTGTGTGTGCATGTGTGTTCCCATTTATTTTCTGCCCTGGTGATATCTCTTACCTCCTGAGAGTTCAGCAGTGCATTAAAAAGTATGTTTTTTTGTCCAGGAACTAGTTTCTTTATAGCAGGAAGACTCTTCAGGAAGTTAAAACTCTAATGAATTCTCTGGTTGGGGAAAAGTTTGAACTGTTAGGTAAAATTAGATTTACAAAAGTAGGTTCTGCATATGATGGAAATTATAGAAATAAGTTGGGTTTCTGATCCAATAAATGAAATCAACACTTAGTAAACAAGGGGTTGATTATTCACTTTATGGGAGGATTGGCAGGGGAAGCTTTTTGGTTGCTAAGTGCATCAAAGGTTCCATTTGTGACTGTTCATTTCAGAACAGAGAAAACAAAAATGAAGCCAAAGCATTTTGAGTAACTATTGGAGATCAAACTGAACTAAGATAAACTATCTGGAAGGACAAAGAGTAGAAAAACAAACCTCCAAGCACAAGACTTTTTTTTTTCCTGTTGAAAATTATGTGCAGTGAATTTGTTCTCCAGCTATGTTTCTCACTTTGGAAAACTCTTTTCATGTGCTCAAAATGGCAAGGCCATCTTTTGGTTATTGTTCCCAAGAAATGGGTTTTTAGCCACTAGACTGCTTTCTGCACATGATTTTTTAATTTCCCAGTACAGTTAGACAATTCTGGTTACTTCAGTAGAAAAGCTGGACTGCATGGCAGGTGGGTGTCCTGTCTTCTGGATGGACCCAGGGCTGCCGTGGGGGTCCACCCGGGGGCATCTTACACGGAGCACACAGAATGCAAGGCTGTGGCTCTGGTGCAGTGTTTTCGCCCTCTGCCTTTAAGAGAACAGGGGTTGCAGCCACTGCAGCAGTGTACAGAGGCATATCTCGTCAGGGCAGCCAGGGGACCAGAGTCCAGAGGAAGCTTAAGGGGCAGAGATGCACTGGTTTGTGGGCCATAGACTGTCTAGCAGAGCCGAGACAAAGGAAGCCATCGAAGCCCTTGTTACTCAGTGTCTGAGGATCAGCCCTGTGTGTCACCTGGGAACTTATTAAAAGCACAGCCTCCAGCCGCATCCCAGACCCCTGAATCCAAACCTGTGTTTGAACAAGATCCGTATGCACCTTGTAGTTTGAGAAGCGCTGCTGCTCGGACCCACATTCCGGTTCCAGCCTTCAGACCACAGTGCAGACACCGCTCCCTCCAGGAAGCCTTCCCTCCCGCCACTGGCTTTGGGTCCTCCTTTCCCATACCCTTGCCCTTTGTCACCCGGGCCCCGTCCATGTCTGTACTGGGCTGTTGCTGAGGATCTGTAGGTCCCTTCCTCAGGTGAGCCCCAGCCCAGATCGTCCTGCGCTCGCCTTGCACGTGGCCTGACTCAGAGCAGACTCCAGTCGGAAGGCTGCCCGGGCCAACGATCGTGTGAACGAACGCGCAGGCGATCAATGTGACAGAACTAAAAGCCTGAAATTCGCGGAAGGTTATCTGTTTATTTTCGCTGCTGCTTAGTCAAGCTCTACAAGGTAAAAACAAAATGCACAGACTGTTTTAATGGCATAGATTTTAAACATTCAACCTCCGTCCACGGCATTTAGGGTTTCCAGAGCACTTTGGTTCAGGCACTTTTGTACCCAGAGGCACATGGGATTCCCCAGGCTGTAAGGGAGTGACTTGCTCTCATGGGGGTGCTGTTGCCGGCTGCCGGATGAGGTAGGGAAAAGCAGCTGCAGACACCAGGTCAAGGCCAAACACATAGCCCTCCCTGCCTTTCAGGAGCTGATGGTCCAGTCAGTCGGTGGCCAAGTCCTCTGCTGGTACCTGTTCCCTCCTGAGGGGCACCTGCAGCAGGAGGTGGGTGGAGAAGGGCAGGGAGCACACTGGACTTTGCTCGGGGTCAGCATCTTTGGCATAAGGGAGCTTCCCAGGCGTGGGGAGGGCCAGAGAAGAAAGGCAGCTGGTACCGACCCGGGTTGACGATCCTTGGTGGGTCCCCGCTGCCCACGTTCTCCCTGCTTCCTATCAGCAGGGAAGGGATGGGCCCTCGTTTTGTCAAGCAAATGCTGCCATCTCTGTTGCTGCTGCCTCCTCTCCAGCGAGCCTCTCTGGGGGCCACGGCTGCTGCTCCACCAGGGCCCACCTGGGAGAGAAGCTCGTGCCACTCAGTCTTGGAGCCGCAGATGGAAAACATCTGCAGGAAGCCGGCAGCCTCGCCTGTAATGCCTTCCCTACATCCATCTCGGGCCTAATGAGATGTGCTTACTCTTGGCTTTTTTTTTTTCCTTTTTGCTAAAGGACCCTAATGCGCTCCTCAGACATGAGCTCATGCAGCCTCCGTGGGGAGGCAGGGGCAGCCTCTTCCGCAGCACTATTGGCTCAGCTTTTGCTGGCTGACTCTTTATTCCACCCTAAGATGCCCTCTGGCCCAGGCAACCTACGAATATAAGCGTGACCAACACTGCCCCTCGGGGTGCGTCTCACTGATGTCTTTTGTCAAGATTGCACCCCGCTATGTGTTCAAACACATCATCCTGGTTCTGCCAGGGGTTTAGAGGCTCAGCTGAGAATCACCGTCTCTCCACAGGGGAAATAAAAACAGTTTCAGTACGAATCAGTGAGGGGTGGCCTGTGATTCAAGGACACAAGTCCTGTGGCCTCTTAGTCCTTTGGAGCAGCAGTGTTTCCAGTTTGCAGCTTTGGCGGAAAAGACCCTCCCAGCTATTCTGAAACAACGATTCATTAGTAGAAACTTGGAGCCAGTGTGATTTTCAGGGTGCTCAGAAGGCAGGTTCTCTGCCTGGTGGCAGCAGAAGACATCAAAAGAGGTCCCTAGTGTCCTGCAGGACCAGTACCATGAGGATAATCGGCCCCCCAGCCCCCCGGGCAGGTCCAGAGAGAGACGGGCTGTCATGCTGAGGGCTCTCTGCCTTGCTTTCCCCTCCCCCTTGAACCGACTTTTAAAGGGTCTGCTCCCGGCCTTCCTGGGAGACATTCAAACTAATGATTTAAAAGGTGAGAAGGCACAGTGGTTTAAAGAACGGTCATCACCAACTTAAAGGAGGGAAAGAAATTACACTTGTTCTCAAGACAGGGTTCATTAGTGGCTTTGGCAAGGAGGTGACTTCACACTCCCACAGGATGATCAGTTCGCAGCTGCCATGGTGACTTCTTTCAGGAAAAAAAAAATCTCCCCAGCACAGGGAGGATTAGTGGGGGCAGCCTCAGCTCCAACCCCTCCCCTGGCAAAGGGTGGACCTTCATGGGGCTCCCCGGGCACAGACACAGGCTCACCCCCACTGCCCTCAATCCCTGCCGGCCTCCGGCTACAGCCCCTGCTCACTGGGGACTGTGCCTCCAAATTGGGCTGCGGGCAGAGCTCCTGCCTGCCCTGTCACCTCAGAGCCCCAGCTCTGCAAAAGCCTTGGGAAAGCAGCAAAAAGAGGGTGGAGGCGGGGGCACAAATGGATCAAATCCACCGAAGTACAAGCCTCTCGCTGCCTTTTCTGTGCAAACAAGCCTGTGCCTCTCTGCCAAGGTCACAACAGTGGGAGCTGCCGTTCTCCTAACATCTGGCACTTGCTTTTCAATCTGCAAGTTGAAGTCTCAGGGACTCAGCTGTTTAGCTAAGGAAGTATAATTGCAAATCCTGTTACATATATGAAATCGATATGGACATATACATCACACACACGAGTGCCTCATTCTAAAGA
This sequence comes from Camelus ferus, assembly GCF_009834535.1. NCBI lineage: Eukaryota > Metazoa > Chordata > Mammalia > Artiodactyla > Camelidae > Camelus > Camelus ferus. The sequence continues at coordinate 10,661,368 of NC_045700.1, forward strand.
TTACCGCATACGTCCCAGGAAGTCAGACCTGAAACCACCAATCGGTGTGTAATCCCGCTGTCCTGCGTGATCACGATGAGGTGTCCTGACAGGCCCTGGGCACCCTCCTGCCTCTGTCTGGTTTCCGGAGCCGGGTGCAGGCACCTCACACGTGGCTCGTCTTCTGGGCCAGGGCGTGGTCCACGGGCCGCGTGAAATTGATGGCGCCATCCTTCTCCCAGCCTTTCCGGATCTTGGTGAGTCTGCGGCTGAAGCAGGGCAGGAGGAACAGGCCTTTGGCCAGGATGACGACACAGGGCACCAGCAGCGTGAGTGTGAAGGTCGGGGGCAGGTAGAACTTGTAGCGGCTCTCCTCGAAGGCGCGGGTCCAGCCGTAGGTGAGCGTGTGCAGGGTGCTTAGCACCAGGCCCACAAAGCCCAGAGTGGACTGTGGGGGAAAAGGAAAGCGGGAATGAGGCCAAGGTGAGGACGGACACTGTGACCCCACCAATAGCTCGTGGGCTTGCCTGGCGGAGGGGCCAGAAGGAGGGCGGCTTTAGTAGGGTCCCCGGTTCAAAGCCCAGCCCTGTCATGTGTTCTCCGCATGATCTTATTACTACTTAAATTCTCTGAGCCTCAGTCTCTCGAACGGAAAATCAGGAATAATGTTCATACTCTGAAGTGTCGAAGGATTGATTGGTTCATGAGGATTTGATAAAATAACAACGCTTTCCCCAAACTGTATTATTCATGCCTCTGGTGGCTGCCAGAGGACTTAAGATTGAATTAAATTGCAAGACATTTAAAAACAAGTTCCTAGTTTTGTGCATATTTTAATGTATATTAGAGTACTAAATGTCTGCTAACATAGCAAAATAATAATTTCACAGATAATATTTGGCCTAAGATAAGGCCAGATAAAAAGTGAATTGGAAGTTAAGTTGATTTAAAGATAAACACAAAGGGAAATTGACCAAGATAGCGGAGTAGAAAGACCCTGAGTTCACCTCTTGTGAGCACAGCAAAATCACAACTATTTGCAGAATTACCATTGATATATATATACACACATATACATACATACACATATATACATATATATATATATGTGGAAGATTAGAACTTACCAGAAAAGTTCTTCCATAACTAAAGACATACAGAAGGAACCACAACAAGACAGGTAGGTGAGGTAGGCTTGCAATGTAATCAGTCCTATACCCCTGGGTGGGTGACCCACAACCTGGAGAATAATTACACTGCAGAGGTTCTCCCACAACAGTGGGTTCTGAGACTGACATCAGGCTCCCCCGCCTGGGTTCCTGCACTGGGAAGATGAGCTCCCAGACCACTTAGCTTTGAAGGCCAGCAGGGTTTAATTTTGGGAGTCTCATCGGACTGGGGGAAATAGAAACTTCTCTTTAAAGGGCACACACAAACTCTCACCTGCTCTGGACCCAGGGAAAAAGCAGTAATTTGATAGCAGCCTGGGCTGGAACTACCTGCTGGTCTTGGCGAGTCTCTTGACGAGTCTCCAGGAGAAGGGGTGGGGGTGGGCAGTGTGGCTCACCCTGGGCACAGACACTGGTGGCAGCCATGCTTGTGAGTTTTGTCTACCACGTGGACACCAGTGCAGGCAGGTGCCACTGTGGGATCCTCCCTCTGGCTCATTAGAACCAAGACCTGGACCCACCCAAGAGCCTGTAGGTGCCGGTGCTGAGACACCTCAGGCCATGTAACTAACTGGGCTGGGACACAGACCCACCCATCAGCAGATGGGCTGGATAAATACTTCCTGAGCCCACAGTGGCCTCTCAACACGCCTCTAGACATGGCCCCGCCCACCAGAGGGCCAGGACCCAGCTCCACCCACCAGTGGGCAGGCATGAGCTCTGCCTTCCAGGAAGCCTGCTGTAACCTCCGGATCAGCCTTAGCTACCAGGAGGCCGACATCAGATGCGAGAAAATTATGATCCCACAGAAGGTCAGATCCTACCGTGGGACCAGCGGGGCCCTGACTGGCCCACTAGCAGGCCAACACACGCTTTGGGACCCCTCAGACCCCGTACACAATTGTGTCAGGAACCGTTTTTCGTCCCTACCCTGCCAAGTGATCTGACACCAGCTCTGGGAATCCCAGGCCCTGCGGCCAGATTCCAGGACCCGGCTCTGCCGGCTAGTATCTAGCAGTAGCCTCAGGACTTAGCTTCACCCACCAGTGGGTGGGCAACAGCCCTGGAGTCTTCTGGACCCTGACCCCACGCATTAGTGAGCCAGCACTAGCCCTGGGGCCCCCTGGGGTTCTGCAGTCAACCACCTCGTGACCAGGCCCCGCCAACCAGCAGCTGGCAGCCTCTGCACAAGGCAAGGCCTGGCAACTAACCAGACTAGGGGCCAACACATCCAAGCCTACCAGACTGCCCATGTAGTCGTCCTGCAACAACGAAGGGACCACACAACTGTCACAGGAGGATTCCCTAGAGCATATAGCTTAGTTGACAAGAGGGGAGTCTGCTCCTGGAACACAGAGGATGTCTCCTACAGAAGGCCACTTCTCCAAGGCCAGGAAATGTAACTAAGCTACAGATATATCAAAATACAAACAGCAACATAGACAACATGAGGGCAACATGTTCCAGACGAAGGAACAAGATAAAACCCCAGAAGAACTAAGTGAAGTAGAGACACGCAATCTACCTGAGAAAAAGTTCAGGGTCATGATTGTAAAAGATGATCAAAGAACTCAGGAGGAGAATGGATGCACAGAGCAAGAAGCTGGAAGTTTTTTTTCTCTGTTTTGTGAGGGGGATGTAATTAGGCTTATTTATTTATTTTATATTTGGAGGAGGTACTGGGGATTGAACCCAAGACCTCGTGCATGCTAAGCATGCATTCTACCACTTGAGCTATATGCTCCCTACCCTTCACTCAGATTTAATGGAGAGATCAAAAGCTTTACAGACAAGGAAGAGCTAAGAGTTCAGCACCACAAAACCAGCTTTACAACAAAATTTAAAGGAACTTCTCTAGGTGAAAAAGAAAAAGAAAATTACCAAATGAAAAAACACATCAGTAAAGGCAAACATACAATAAAGGTAGGAAATCATCCAGGCATAAAACTAGTAGGATGGTTAAAAGACAAAAGTGGTAAAATCATCTATATCCACAATAAGCTGACAAGGGATATAAAAAAACAATTAGATATAAACTATGGTATCAAAAACAATCATCACGAGGGAAGGAGAGTACAAATGCAGGGTTTTAAAAATGCACTGAAATTAGAAGATCAACAACTTAACACAATCATGTATATGCCCAAGGCAATCTACAGATTCAGTGCAATCCCTACCAAAATCCCAACGGCATTTTTCACAGAACTAGAACAAATAATTTTAAAATATGTATGGAAACACAGAATACCCTGAATAGCCAAAACAATCTTGAGAAAGAAGAACAGAGCTGGAGGAATCATGCTTCCTGGACTCAGACAATACTACAAAGCTACAATAATCAAAACAGTATGTTACTGGCATAAAAAACAGACAAATTGATCAATGGAACAGAATAGAGAGCCCAGAAATAAACCCACTCACTTATGGTCAATTAATCTATGACAAAGGAGGCAAGAATATACAATGGAGAAAAGACAGTCTCTTCAATAAGTGGTCCTGGGAGAACTGGACAGCTCCCTGTAAAAGACTGAAATTAGAATATTCTCTAACACCATATACAAAAATAAACTCAAAATGGATTAAAGACTTAAATGTAAGACCAGAAACCATAAAACTCCTAGAGAAAACCTTAGGCAGAACACTCTTTGATATCAGATGTAGCAATATATTTTTGGATCTGTCTCCTAAAGCAAAAGCAATAAAAGCAAAAATAAACAAGTGGGACCAAATTAAATTTGAGAGCTTTCACACAGCAAAGGAAACCACTGACAAAATGAAAAGACAATCTATGGAATGGGGGAAAATTATTCCCAAATGATATGACCAATGTGGGGTTAATATCCAAAATATATAAGCAGCTCATACAACTCAACATCAAAGAAAAACCCACTTAAAAAGGGGGCAGACCTGAATAGACATTTTTATTTCCAAAGAGGACATGCAGATGGCCAAAAAAGCACATGAAAAGATGCTCAACATCGCTAATCAACAGGGAAATGCAAATCAAAACAAAGAGATCTCACCTTACACCTGTCAGAATGGCTATCATCAAAACGAACAGAAATAACAAATCTTGGTGGCGATGTTGAGAAAAGGGAACCATTGTGCACTATTGGTGGGGAAGTAAATTTGTGCAGCCACTGTGGAAAACAGTATGGAGGTTTCTCAAAAAATAAAAATAGAACTACAATCCAGCGATTCAACTCCTGGATATATATCTGAAAGAAACAAAAGCACTAATTCAAAAAGATACATGCACCCTAATGTTCATGCAGCATTATTTACAATTGCCAAGATATGAAAGCAACCTACGTGTCCATCAACAGATGAATGGATAAAGAATTAAGAAGATGTAGTATACACACACACACACACACACACACACACACACACACACAATGGAATACTACTCAGCCATAAAAAGAATAAAATTTTGCCATCTGCAACAACATGGATGGACTTAGAAGATATTATGTTAAGTGAAATAATTCAGACAGAGAAAGACAAATACTCTATGATGTCGCTCATATGTGGAATCTAAAAAATACAACAAACTAGTAAATAGAATAAAAAAAGAAAGAGACAGATACAGAGAACAAATTACTGGTTACCAGTGAGGAGACGGAAGAGGGAAAGGGGCAGTTTGGGGTAGGGGATTAAGAGGTACAAAGTATTATGTATAAAATAAGCTACAAAAATATATTGCATAACAGGGAATAGAGCCAACAATCTGTAGTAACTATAAATAGAGAAGAACTAAAAATTGTGACTCATTATATTGTATACCTGTAACTTACATAAGTATAGTTGTACATCAACTATACGACAATTAAAAAAAAAGATAAACAAAAGGAAAAAATTTACTTGGCACGTGGATTGGCACCAGTAGTGAAGGTGGCTCCCAGGAGCCTGCAGGCTGGGTGTCCTGACAGTGTACACAGAGCCCACGACACCACCTAGATGCTCTGTGGGCGCTGGTCCCTCACCTCCTGCCTGTGCTCTGAGCTATGAACACCCCAGGTCCAAACTCCACCAGGACTCCTCTCCTGAGTGGAAGGAGATGGGTGACACTGAGGAGATCAAGGCCATCCTGAATCCGAATGGAAACAGCCCAGGCCATCTTACAGCAGAGCATCCAACCTCTTGAACACGTGTGGGCTCTGGGGGGGTCACCTGCAGCCACAAGCAGCTCCTCATCACCCCAAGGGCTACGCCGACATGATTCTCTGTGGGAACCGTGACGTGAAGATAGCCAGGATGTGCTGATCTATAACTCTAGCCTCTGCAAATCTTTTGCGTAGAAGGTTTCTTGTGGACTACGAACGAGGCCTTCCAGATTCACCTGTTGGTGTTGGTCTCGACTGACACTGGGACCCTCAGCAAGTCATTTAATTAGCCTCAGGGAGAAGGAAGTGATTTCAAAAGCCAAAGTCAGAACTGCAGGAAAAGCTCTGTATATGTGCAGTATGCTGCAGCCCTCAGACCAGGCAAGCAATGATGGAGAGTGGGGTACCCAGGGTTAGAACTTTGGGGATGGAGATGGGGAGGAGGGCCATGGGGGATTGAATTCTGTAAGCACCCAGGAGCCACTGAGAGATTAGGGGCAGGAGACACCTGTGTCTGTTTTTTAAAATTAATTAATTAGTTTATTTATTTTAATTGAAGCATAGTCAGTTTACAACGTTGCGTCAGCTTCTGGTGTACAGCATAATGTGTCGGTCATTCAAATACATACACATATTCATTTTCATATGCTTTTTCATTATAGGTTACTACCAAATATTGAATATAGTTCCCTGTGCTCTACAGAAGAAACTTGCTGTTTATCTATTTTATATGTAGTAGTTAGTATCTGCAAATCTCCAACTCCATTCCTCCTTTCCCACCCTTTTTCCCCCTTGGTAACCGTAAGTTTGTTTTCTGTATCTGTGAGTCTGTTTCTGTTTTGTAAATAAGTTCATTTGTCTGTTTTTTTTAGATTCCACATATAAGTGACATCATGCAGTATTTTTCTTTCTCTTTCTGGCTGACTTTTCTCAGAATTAATGATCTTCAGAGACCCGTGTTCATTACACAGGAATGAAGACAGCAATGACCCATCACGCAACGAACACACATGCATGTTCTCCAAGGAGACACTGCAAGGGTTTAAGTGAAGTGTGGCAGCATGGTGATACCTCAGCGTGCTCTCTACAGGCTGGCTTTGAGCTTTCCACAGAGAAGCTGTAATTGGGCCTCCTGGATTTCCCTCCAGCCCGGCTGGTCAGCATCGATCCAGGGGCTCGGCTGAGAGATGCTGTCTTGTCTGCCCTCCCCTCAGACACGGCTCTGAATCTGTTCCCTGCCCTATTCCCGCTCCTCCGGAGCCTTGGGGACGCTCTCCTTCCATCCCCTCCAGTATGAACACCAGGTGAACCTCAGCAAGTGGAGGCAACACGGTTCAGAAGAATTGCTTGCAGTGTTTTTAGTGAAAAATAAAATAAACATTTTCTAATTGCTATGCACTGTAAGTTCATAGACAGGTTCGCAAGCACATTTTTGACCCTAAATAAAATATTAGCTGCCCAAAGATTCCCAGTCTCTAGCCCTCCTGGCCACCTCTGGTTCTTTTTTGGCTTTGTGACCACTTCAAGGGTCTTTTTTATCACATCCTTAACAACTTCCGGGCTCAGCACAGCCTGCTGGGTTGACTCTATGCTCCGGCCCACAGTTCCCTCCTATGTCATATGAAAATGGTCAGCCCCCCAAGGGAAGCCTCCTTGACTGTGAGTCACATGTAACCTAGTCCTTGTCACTTCCAGACATGTCTATCAAGAATTCCAAATCTCTCAGCAACTTCCGAACACTGACCCTTTCTAAGTTCTGATCTGTTGATTTGGAAGACTGGGGATAAATAAGTCCCCAGCATTGAGAAAATATTTGGGATTAATACCCAGAATACCTAGAGAACTCCTAAACTCAACAACAACAAAAACAGACAACCCAATTCAAAAAGAGGCAAAAGGCTTAGAGAGAAAGTTCTCTAAAGAGGGTATCAGGCTGACATGCTCACAGAGCGATGCTCAACATCACTAATCATTAGGGAAAAGCAAATCAAAACCACAGCGAGATACCGCTTCATACCCATTAGGACGGCTACCACTAAAAAAACGGAAGAAACCAGAAAACAAGTGTTGGTGATGATGTGGAGAAACTGGAACCCATGTCCACGTCTAGTGGGAATATAAGAGGGTGCAGCTACTATGGAAAATGGTATAGAGGTTCCTCAGTGAATTAAAAATACAATTACCACGTGTACCAGCAATCCCACTTCCGGTATATTCCCCAAATAACAGAAAGTAGTAGCTTGAAGAGTTATTTATACACCCATGTTCACAGCAGCATTATTCACAAAAGCTAAAATGTGGGAGCAACCCAAGTGTCCACCGACAGATGAATGGATGAGCAAAATGCAGTATTTCTGCATAAGCTTTGAACAAGACAATTCCGTCATGTGCTACACCATGGATGACCCTTGAGGACATCATGCTAAGTGAACTAGGCCAGTTACAAATAATTCCACTTACGGTGCCTGTATGGGGTAATAAAAATCACAGAGCCAGAAAGGAGAATGGTAATGGTCAGAGGCTGGTGGGGAAGAGGTGTGTGGGAAGTGACTGTTTAACGGGGACAGAGTTTCAGTTTTGCAAGATGATAGAAGTTCTGTGCATGGATGGTGGTGATGGTTGCACTGCACTGTGAATGTACTTACTACTGCTGAACTGAACACTTAAAAGTGGTTAAGGTGATACATTTTGTGTTATGCTATTTTACCACAATAAAAAAATAAAAAGGAGGAGGAAAGGTCCCCAACACTGATCATCAGGAATAAATCTTTTCTAAAAAGTATTTCATTTATTTATTTTGTTTTGGGGGGAGGTAATCATGTTTACTTATTTATTTTAATGGAGGTGCTGGGGATTGAACCCAGGACCTCGTGCATGCTAAGCATGCGCTCTACCACTGAGCTATTCCCTGCCTACTAGGACTAAATTGTGAACTGGTCTGACAACCACCCTGACGGTGGTCCCCCACCAAGCCCCAGACCGTTGCTCCCCTTCCTCGGGTGGATTTATTGGGCTTTGCAGAGACGGCTAGGATGTGCCTTTTATCTCTGAGAGTCTAGCAGTCGGAGACTGGTTTTCAAGTCTGACTACATGGTAAAGTCACCTGGGGAGCTTGGGGAAAATCTTAATGGCCAAGCCTGAGTCCCAGAAATGCAAATGAAATTGGCTTGGGGTGGGGCTTAGGCATTGGCAGTTTTATAAGCTCAGTGATGAAGCTGTCGTGCAGGCAGGACTAGGTACCACTAATGTGAGACTCTCATCCCCCAAGCCCTTCCAGCTTCAGGTTGAGAAGCCTCCCTGGGCCCCCTGCCCAGCCTATCTGATTGGGGTGGACCTGGTCCTTTCTGTTTCTTCCACAAAGACCCACGGACAGCCTGGAGGGGCCCACACTGGGCATCGTGAAGCTTTTCCAGATGCTGCAGCTGTGAGAACCCACCAGGCCCCGGAGCCGAGTCTGGTGGCCCCAGTGAGGCCTTAGCACACCACTCAGTGACATGCCCTGGAGCTCTAGGGTTTGACCCATGTGGGCCACTGTCCCCAGCCCCTAATTTGGAGAGTGATGGGTTTTGTGCTGGGCATGCGGGACAGGTACTGGGAGAGTATGAAGATGCTGCTCCCGTTCATACATCCTCATCCCTTTGCCATCCAGACTCCCATGGTGACGGATGGCAGGAAGCTCCAGCCTGAGGCTAATGGTTCACAGAGGGGGCTGACAGCCAAAGACCGGCCAGTAACAAAGGGCCTTTTGACTTTCCAATCCCAATGGGAAGCCTCGATGATTCCAGTAAGTTTGTTTTCCTAAAACTCTCTCTCCTTGGGAACAATTTAAAAATCCCAGCACAGCCAAGGGAAGCCAAAAGAAAGGGAGGCATTGTCACGGGGTGATGAATAACCCCCGCAACAAACTAAGGCCATTTTTATTACATGTAAGCTTGTTAGCAAAGGAGAAACAGCCAGGTTGCTGGTGGCTTCTGCTCGTGCTCAATTACTGTGGCGCGAAGGGGCTGGGGACAACTGCTCACAAAGCTGGGGTCAGAGCGGGGCCCTGTCGTTATTTCGAGAAGGTGCCTGGAGGCGGCAGGGTCACAGGAAGCGCCTCTAACTACGGGGCAGAACTGAGGTGCTCAGAGCCGAACTCGCCTTTGTCTGCCTAGGTGAGCTGCACAGACCTGGGTATTTTGCAGTCTAACAATGTTTAATTGGCTGAATTACGGGCAGTTAGCACAGCCCAGAACAAACCAAAACAACAGTAACAAAAACACCCAGACAACCAAAGGCCAACATTCACAACTTGGAAAACAGCCTCAGGAACGAACGGATAAACATGAGCACAAGTCACCTCTGCGGAATCAACACGCTGTTTTGATGGCTTTTAGCTCGATAAAATCATTGCAGAGGAAGGGTACAGCGCAGTGCTAGAGCACGTCCTTAGCATGCACAAGGTCCTGGGTTCAATCCCCTGTACCTCCACTAAAAAATAAAATTAAATTAAAAAATTAATTAAAAAATACATAAAGAAACCTAATTACCTCCCCTTACCAAAAACAAAAATAAATCATTAGAGACCCAGAGGTCAGGCCAGGCCCACTGAGAGCCCCGGTGTCTCCATGGCCAGTTTCTAAGCCCTAGAAGGGAGGGAAATGGGTCCGGGTAGCTTCTCACCAAAAGGCAGCGCTCACCTTACGGGAGAAGGTTGCAGCTCAGCTCAAAAAGCGTATAGTCACTGTTGGGTGCGTGTATCCTGTCCTATATGATGTGTCCTTGATGCACATCCTCCCGATGACCACAGGAGGTGGACACGGACACAAGTCAGGGCACAGAGGCTCTGAGTGGCAAACGGACTATCGTGAGTGGTGGTCTTGGGACTGAAACTCAGGTCTGCTGGCTCCACAGCCTGCGTCCCCTACCCCAGAGTTTGTCACACACCACAGCACGTGCACCCGTCACCCAAGTTATTTACAGAAACAGACTCCAGGGCTACCCCCTAGCATCTGAGTCCATAAGTCAGAGGAGAGCCTGGGTATCTGCATTTCTGCAAGATTGCTCTGTGGCTGCAGACTTTCCGATGGTGGATCCTGGTAAGAATCACAGTTTTGTTTTGTTTTGTTTTGTTTTGCAGGGAGGAGGTAATTAGGTTGGTTGGTTTGTTTATTTATTTTGATGGAGGTACGGGGGATTGAACCCAGGACCTCGTGCATACGAAGCATGTGCTCTACCACCTGAGCTACACCCTCCCCAAGAATCACAGTTTTCGTGACTGCCCAGTAGCCAGCCAGGTAGACCCACATATGCACAGACGGCCACTGAGTCAACACAACTGAAAAATGTCTGTAAAGCCCTCTGACATTCAGGGGGATATTCTACTCCATTTCATTTTTAAAAAGCTCTCTGTGACCCATGAAACTGATTTCATGGCCCACTAACTAATGCCAATTGCAGTTTGCAAACACTGCCCAGGATCATTCTGAGGCTCTGGGGTAGAGCCTGTGGCCTCTCTCTTGCTGCCTCCTACCCAGCTCAGAGACGGGTGGTTGGTAGCTTAGTCAGGGGTCAGGGAAAGGTGGCCACATGCCCTAAGAACAACAGCAAATTGCTTTGTATTTTTCTTTGACGTGTAATCTCGTACAGTGGCTCACCACACCTCTATAGGGCATCCGCTCCATTTTACAGGAGTGTAAAGGGAGGCTCGGGGCGTGCGGGGAGGCACACGTGTTCTGCCCACGGTTGCAGAGCTGGGGTGTGGGGAGGCAGAGCTGGAACCGGGCTCCGGGGCTCTGACAGTTCTCCTCTGCAGCAGCAGCACTCTCGGGAGAGAAAGCATTTGTTTTTGTGGACAGAATGCAGGTATTTGATTTCCATGAGTAAAACCCTGCCTCTCTCCCTATCTCTCAGTCTTCCACCTCCTCCTTCCTCTCGCAGTGGCAGAAGGACTTTCCTATTTGTATTTCAACTCTTCTGTATGTAAAAGAGAGAGGCTGCTGAGGTCCCAGTCAGCTTTTGCTAACAAAATCAAATCCCCTGGCTTTCTCCGGCAGCTGGAGCCAGGGCTCGTAATCTACGGCTGCTTAAGGGAACAACTTTCTGGAGAAGGGAGCAAACATGCAGTCTGTTTTAATTGTGGCTAAACCGTGCACCCCAGGATACTCCAGGAGGAACAGGAAAATCCCAGATTTGGGTGTGCGACCCTGAGGATTAGTGGCAGATACATCAAATTCTTTCTTCCCCCTCTCTTGCTGGCACGTGTCAGGTCTGAGCACTCCTCCAGAGACCTTTCGAGATGAGCCAAGCCAGGAAGATTCAGTAACAGACTTCAAAAAAAAAAAAAAAAACCCACAAACCAAAACCCACCACAATTCTGTTTTGTTCCAGGGTATGCACGTGGCCCCAATCAGGATTTGGCCCCAATTTGGATTATGTAAGAGCATCGCTCCATGGATGTCCCCCTTTGAATCCTGTCCTGCGTGCTCACTGCACCGGGAAGGTAGATGACAGATTTTGTTGACAGTGGGGGTGGATGTGATGGCTGTTCTCTGCCCTGATACAGTATTGACGGCAGGATCCAGTATTAGTCAGCACCCATCGTTGGAGGGGATGCGTTAATCTGCCAACACTTGGGGGCTGACCGCATGCTCTGTATGGAGAACAGCAGGAGATGCCAAAGAAATGTCAAAAATGTCCCTGTCCCAGTTGTCCTTCTAATTAAAACGTGGCTATGCCTGTCTTGTTCCGTTGCACCTCAGTCCTAGCACAATGCTGGGCGTGCAGTACACGCTCAGTAAACAGACTGAATAAATGCATAAAGCTTTGCCATGAGTAGCGTTTCCCCAAGTGGGTTCCGTGGCATGTCGACAGCTACGACCTGGGGGGGTGTGGGGGGAGGGAGGGAGGGCACTAACACACAAATAAATCTGCTTAACAAGGTTTGCTTGTTGTAGACATTATTTGACGTGTCAAAGTGCATTGTGACTCTCTCAGGGGGAAGCAGATCTTTCTCCAAATTTATTTGATGACACATGTCCTTTTTCATAGGAATGGTGGCCTTTGGGAAATGCTGTGAAACTGAGCTCCTGACGCTCACCTCCTGTCTGTCCTGCATAAATCGAGGGGTTAAAGGGAACAAAAGGGTTGAGATGAGGATGCTGGGTGGCTGGCTAGGCTCGCTCCCGGGCTCACCGACTCCCAGCCAGACCAGTGTTGTGTCCAGGGAGTGCACGTCATGGATTTGGTTTGGGAGGCCCAAGAAGTGTAGACACTGAGAATGTTGAGGCCAGGGTTCAGCGTTCTGCTGTCTATGTTTTTCACATGCCTGGATCCAGCTTCCCCAGATGTCATGAGGACGAGCCTGTCCCAGCAGATACGGCCGTGCACTCAAGTCTTGGGGAGGTCCAGGCGTCTGACTGAGTGGTCCCGCCGCACAGGTTATGAAAGCCCATGCAGGGGGCGGAGGGGAAGGTGCTTGCACACGAGGGGCCAGGACCACACCCCGAGGCTCCCCAGAAGCGGCAGAATGGCTTTACCTGAACAAAGCTGAACTCTCGCCAGTTGAGTGAGTTTGCAATAGAAGGTAGTGAGGTGACAGCCAGCAGGGACAGCGTGCCGAGGGCCAGCACTCCCAGGGACAGGTAGATCTCCATCCGCCAGACTTCCTCCTCTTTCCAGAGGTGACTCTTATTGGCCAAGACCTGACGTGGAGAGAAGGAGAACCGTGAATGCCATGGCATAAGTCGGTGCCCTGGGATGTGGGTGAGTGCAGGTGTGAGGATGGGAGAAACACGGTCACAACCAACATTTCCCCTCCTGTAATGTGTGCTTGGCTCTGTTCTGGGTGCTTTTCAAAGATATAGGCTCCCTCCCAACACCTTTCACAAAGCTGCCCAGAGCCAGCCAACCAGAAGGGTCACCGAAGCCAAGAGTAAGGAGCCAGAGAATTCAATGAGACATAAAGAACCTCCAGACATGACCATCTCACATGGTTTTCTGGTCCCAAAATCCCCAGGAGGAAGGAAGAGTCTTCTAGCTCAGAATCCCTCCAGCCAGACTGGTTCCTGCCTCCGCTGCCGACCTCCCCTCCCAGCTGGTCTCATCCTGGACCCTTGGTCCCCCAAGCTGCCCTTGTCCCTGGCTCCTCTTCCAGACATACACAGACACCAAACCCTTCAACATCTCCTAATTCAAAGGCCCCAGCACCCATCATTCCACCCAGTTCGCCATTTCTGTCTGAGGAATAGAGCTTCAGCTCAACCACTGCCAGGCAACAGAGGCTGACATCCGTCTACCGAGCAGACCTGTGAGCTCTTATGAAGCACCTACTGTGTGCCGTGCTGCAGAGAGCAAGGATACCTGCTCTTAACAGAGCTCTGGGATTTCCCACGAAGCTCCAGGGACACACCCATCGGGGAGCCCCTGTGAACCCAGAGACTTCCACTCCCTCCCTCCCCACTCCGATTGCCCTTGATCTGAGCCCCCTCCCAGCCTGGCCGACACTTGCTCGTATAGTGCACGCACGAGGAAGAGCTTTTATCGAGGTCCTTCTACTGGAACCATCATTGCCCAGCTAGACCAGGTAACAGGGTTCCTAGAAGTCAAGGTGTTCTCTGAGAAACACCAGGAAACACTGGCACTTCAATTCTACCAGCAGAACAAGGCACGGCATTTCCATTAGGAAATGTGACCACTCTGCTTTGCCAAACAGAATGACTCATACAGGTTTTTTGAGACACTATTTCAGCAGGAAAAAAAAAAAAATCACCCAAGTGCCATTACCAGATAGCAGATTCAAAATGAACCTAGTGAGCTGAGCAAAACTGGTTTGCAAGCTTCTGAGAGAAAGCTGAAAGAAACCGAGAAGATGCCATCCTTGGGCACTCTCCTGCAATTTGAGGAAAACAATGGCCTCTGTTCTATTTCAGGGCAGGCTGGCTCATGCTGGTATCTTTCAGCCACAGAAAGACCTTGAGTCCAGGGACCCAGGTTCTCACCCTGACCACGAGTTGTGTGAGACTCTGGGTCTCCCCTTCTCCACCGACAGAGCTGGAAGAGGTCATGTCTGAAATCCTAGGATTTTGCTTGCGGACGAAGCGACCGTCAGCATCAGTTGGGCGGGGCGGGGATTACTCCGCGGAGGGCAGGGAGGTCTGAGCGTGGCTGAGCCCAGAAGAGGCTCACACCTTCCGAGCATTCACAGCTGCTGCTCAGTAAGTCATCTCCTCCTTGCAAGTTGTTTGTTCTTCCAATATACTTCATTAGTCACTCCTTTCTGCATTTTGGTAAGACAAGGCATTTTAATGTCACAAGTCAGGGTTGAGATGATTACACACACGTACCACACTCGCTTGCAAAATGTCCTGTTTTTTTCCGCTGTTGTTTCCACTCTGCAGCAATGGTGGGAAGGGAAGGGGTGGGGTGAGGTGGGCAAGGGAGCAGTGGGTGGTGAAGAACCTGCATGAGCATCTGGAATCCTGGGGCAGCCTGGGGGAGTCTCACCCAACTGATTGAACTTTAGGGCTGTACTCAGGGCTCCCCCATGACCAGTGAACGGGTGTTGATTTAACAGCTCTCTACCCTCCTTGTGATCCTCCCGTGTTCAGAGCTAATCAAGCTGGCCTCCTTGAGCACAACAAGGATAGTGTTTGTCAACAAGAGAGGGACCGCTGGCATCCACGTGTAGGGTGTCCTCTCCCCGCAGGTTAGAGGCCGAAAGGGCCCAGGGGCAGGAGGCCCAGAAGCTGCCACACTAGCCCCTCTCCATGCCTCAAGGGCAGGTGGTGGGTGGGAAGAGGGTGAGGACCACTAGCCAAACCCAGAGAAGGGGGAGGCAGGATGTGGAAGGGGCAGCCTAGGTGGGTGGGGAGGATGGCTTCAGGGTCCCAAAGCCTGGATTCCAGTGCTGGCACTGCCGCTGGGGGGCGGTCATGAGACTCTGAGCAGTCCCTTCCTTGGCTAATAGCACCGCATTCTCACACACTGTGTTATGGCAGAGACCAGAAGGATGATGTGTGTGAAATGCGTTAAGTATGTGACTGACACACAGCAGGTGATCAGTATAATAAATGGCTGGTGCTATTGTTATTTTCTTTCTTTCTTTTTTAAATGGAGGTACTGGGAATTGAACCCAGGACCTTGTGCACGCTAAGCATGCGCTCTACCACTGACCTATACACCCCCGCCCCGTGCTGTTGTTCTTAACGGCAGCTGGGAGGTTAGACCAGTTCTTGCCCCAAGCTCTCCCTGTATTCCCTGGAAGAGATGCCTAGTATTGGCTTCACAGTCAGTCACTCAATGAACATGTGCTGGGAATCTGTGTGAGGAACCGTGGACTTTGAGGGGTGCAAGACCCAGGCATGGAACCCTGGGCTGGGCAGAGGACAGACGTGTAACAGACATGTAAACGAGTGATTACAAAGTGATGCATAAGAAAGATAATAGAAGTGTAGACAAAGTGCACCAGCTTACAGAGGTAGGGATGGGGAACGGGGGAGATAGGCTGGAGAGGCTTACCAGAGGTAGGGTTTTGAAGGAGGAATAGGAGTTTGTCAGAAAGCCAAGGTGTCCCAGGGTGGGGTGTCTAAGATGAGAGGAACGAGCTCTACCCGTTCAGAGGACAATCTGGGAATTGAGTGTCACATGTCACGGGAGCGGTGGGGAGATGAGGCTGGAGGCAGAGTGCAGCCACGTCGTGAAGGGTCTGTCGTTACCCCGAGGACAGTGGGAAGTCTCTGAATGCTTTTCCCCAGTGACACAGTTGTATGTGAGATTTAGATGGTTCTCGCAGACAGCCGAGACTCAATTTGTGGTGAGAGGGAGGAGAAAACAGTGTGGAGCTTAAATGTTTTCTTTGATCTTGATCTTTGATTTTGATCTTGAGATGCATTTCTAAGGCACCACGCAAGTCAACCGGAAAGCGCTCTACAAATATTAGTTACTGTCGGTAATAATCCTGTCAGTAAACATGGTCTCAGAGGTCTTCTCCAGCAGGGATACAGCTGTGCCTCCAAGTCTGCGGACTTAGGGGGTGGAAGGAAACCTTGGAGAGTATTCTGTGCCCAGGCTAACGGGGCCCTATCCCCCAGTGGGTGGGGAGTGCTCGCCTGCCTGGAGGCTCTGGAAGAGCAGCCTGAGGGCAGGCTGGGAAGGTCACAGGTCAGGCCCCGCTGTTAGGGGCCGAATACAGAACAGTCTCAGATACCCAGTCTCTGAGCTCGATGGCGTGGCTGACCTGTGGACCATCAGGCAACTCACCACTTCTGGGCTGCTCTGCTCTGCATTCACCCCTCCCTCCCTAACCATCCCCTGCCCTGACACACCCACAGCAGCCCCGGCTCTGCCCTCCAGAACTCTGCAGAACAAGTTTCAGCCCCTTTGCCTGAGAGGCCTTCACTGTCTCTGAGAGTGATCCCGACCCATGGGAGTGACAGTTGCCAGCAGCCCAAAGGGCTTTGGAACTCGGGGAAATTTACCTTGCATGTGCTCCTCTGTGCCCTGGTATTTGCATCAAGGCAAAATCTGGGTTAACATAGCACTAAGGGGCTCGGAGAATTTGGAAAATGGCAGTCAGAGAGTGGGTGGGGAAGGCAGGGACAGGGGTTTGCCTTGTTTCCTAGTGGGCAGGGGGCATTACCTTCTCTCCCACCCACTGCCTGAAACACCTGCCACCCAGATCTGCCACCCCCCTGGCAGCAAACCCTGTGCCAGCCCCCCAGGAGTCATGCAGAGCCTCCTGCTGAGCAGGCTGGCTCCTTTTAGAAGTAAGAAAATATCACTCAAGAGCATCAAAAACCTCAGCAGTGGGAGAGACCTGCATCTACATCAGGGCCCTGAGGATTAAAGAGGGGCTGTGACATGCTCAAGGTCAAGGTCTTCGTTCCAATCAGTGATGCTGGAGGACAGGAGTCCAGGGCCCTAGCTTCTAGGCCTCCACGCCACCCCACGCCACCCCACGCCAGCTAAGGACAAGACTGTCTTATTTCATCCTGTGGCCTCAGAGCCTGGTAGATTAGGTGCTCAGTGAATGAATGAGTTCTGGGATCATTTATGTAGCTGTTAATTTGGACTTCTTTTCCCTGGAGAAAGTAATCTGGATATTAGCATGGACCTGGAGGAGAATGGCTGGATCTGAATCCCAGCTCAGCCACTGACTGGCTGTGTGACTTTGGCCAAGTTACTTAACCTCTCTGTGCCTCAGTTTTATCATTCATAAAATAAGGGCAGTGCAGCACCTGCCTTATACAGATAAGGGTTAAATGAATTCACACTGGGTATGTAAAGCTCTTAGAATGGGGCCTGGAACACAGCATGCTCTATTTAAGAGTTTGTGACTATTATTTTTTCCCTTCCTCTCATTTTCATCAGGTGTCTTGCTTCTTTGCCTGAAGTCTGGGGTTCCTCCTTTCTCTTATGAAAGCTCACAGATGCAATCATGCCAGGTGTCCGTGGGTGGGGAGGGATGAGGGCATCTGAGAAGCTGGCAGAAGGGAAGCAGGAACCTACAGTGAGTAGCGGCTAAGGCTTGTGGTTCCTAGGAAGCCACACAGCCTTGCCTCCTGGTCTTGCTCTGTGAGGTGGCCAGGCCTCCGAGGAGATGGCTGCATAGTGGGTGTACCGGGGGAAGGCCCAGCCTCAGTAAGATCCCTGCTTCCCAAGCAAGAACAGAAATTGCAGGGGCCACCTGGGCTGGACCCAGGGGTAGATGAGAAGGCTCTCACTGGCACCTGGGCCAAACTGTACTGGAGTGTATCCCGGGTAAGATGTATGTGCCAGGCCAGGGGCTGGGGACTCGAGGTGGAATTAAGCAGGCTGGGGAAAATAAAGAAAGGCAGTGTTTTTTGTAGACCTAAACTTGGGACTCAGACTCAGACCCTGTGAGCATGCAAACCAGGAGGGAGCATCCGGGGGCCTGTTTCTTTGGGTGCCAAGTGATGCTGCCTGCGGTGCTACCTGGCTTGGCCTGAAGGCCCTCCATTTCCCAGGGGCCCTGCTGGCAAAAGAGCACGGCATGGGTTTCCTAAATCACTGCGTAATTACTGGGCACCTCCCCAGACAAACAAAACCCGCTTCTACAGCCTTTCCCATCTCAGCCGATGGCAGCTCCATCCCTCCAGGTGCTCAGACTGAAAACCCAGAGTCATCCTCCAACTCCTCATGTATCCACGTCTATTATAGCAGCTTCCCGGCTTCAGAGGATGCCTGCAATACCTTCTTACTCTCTGCTGCTCCCACCCAACTCCAAGCCTCCACTGCCTCTCATGTGGGTTCCTGCACAGCCTCCTAACTGGCCTCCCAGCACCTGCCTCTACCTGTTCTCCACCTGGCAGCCAAAGGGAGCCAGTTTAAAACCTAGGCGAATCATCACGCCTCTATTTAAAACCTTTCACTGGCTAAGAGTCTAAGGCCAAAGCCCTTTCTCAGCCTTCCAGGCCTCCTGGGTGTGGCTTCAGCCGCCAGGGCCTCACCTACCATCCCCTCCCTGGGTACCACCAAGAGGGCCACCTTGCTGATGCTCAAGTGTGCCAGGCAGCTCCCCTCCTTCCCGCCTTAGCTCCCATCACTCAGCAAGGCCTCCCACACCACCCTTTAAAACCGCACCCCATCCCTCTCCCCTACTTGACTTTCCTCTTTAGCATTCGCTGCCTTCTGAGCACCCTCTACAAATTAACACCTGCATTTTAAGTCTCCCCAGCTTGGAAGGCCAGGGATTTTCCTGTTTTGTTCACGGATACCCCCAGTTTTGGACGCAGGATGTGAGCACAGCCCAGTTGGGGCAGGATCCTCTGATGACAACCGGCAGGGAGTCCTCCCGGGCACCCAGGTACCCGGATCAGCAGGAGACCAGCAGGGGACCTACCTGCTCGACGGCGAGGTTGACCAGGTCGTAGCGGTGGGAGCGGCGCAGCGGGAGGCAGAAGCTGTAGAGCGCATGCAGGGCGGCACAGAAGAAGCTGAGCAGGCCGATCTGCTTGCGGTGCTGCAGCCAGTGGTCCAGCCAGTCGGGGAAGCGGCGGTACTTGGTGCCGCGGTGCAGCTGCAGGGCGGCCGCCAGCACGCCGGGCAGGTACACCAGCGACAGCAGCACGTAGGCCACGCACGGCAGCGTCATGTTGACCACGGACACGGGGAGCTTGTAGAATCTGTTCTTGCCCTGCTGCACGTAGGGCTGCAGAACATCCCGGACGAAGTTGTAGATGTAGAAGAAGACGAAGAGCCCCAGGGCCAGGAAGGCGGGCACCTTCCAGCCAGGGAGGAGGCGCAGGGGCATGGCCTCCAGCTCCCGGGCCGAGGCCAGGGACCCCATGTCCACGGGGGCGAAGCCCATGGCGCGCACCATCTCCAAGACAGCGCGCTTGGCCTCCGGCTGGTCGCTGCAGATGGGCACCTGTGGGGAGGAAGGAGGGGAGCAGATCAGATGGGGTTCCAGGCCGCAGGGGTGGGCGGGGCCTCAGAGCATCTGGGCCAAACTCCTCACTGAGCAGCCGCGGAAACTGAAGTCCAGTGATCTGCCAGGTAAGGGTAGAGCTAGAGCAGAAAGCGGCTCTGACTCCCCCTCCAGGGTCCTTTCCTGGCCCCTCTCCCCTCTCCTGTGGTCTCCTAGCCTCTGGCCCAGCAATGCCTGCTACTCGAGGAGAACGGCTAAGGCTCATCCAACAGTGGGCATCTTGCCCAGTGCATGGCCACCAGCATCCACAAGTGAACCGCCCATCTCAGCAGCCCTCAGGGGCCCGTGGAATAGGGTCTCAAGGACTATAGCCTACCCTGGGGGCTGCCCGGCCTCTGGGCTTTGTATATGGCCCATAATGTGCAGCCATGGCTGCAGCTCCATCCCTCAGTCCAGAAGTGTCCCTTTGAATGATGTCCCTTGGCTCCCCACATCCCTCAGCCAACATACAGGCCTTCCACAAGCCAGCCCCACCCTCATATCCCATGGCTCCCCACTCATCATGAGCACCCATGCCGGGCGACTGGTGTCCTCTGGGCTCCAAACACTCATGGGCCTTGCCGACATGGCTATGATCAGCTGCTCCACTGACTCTGACTTGCGCCCGCTAAGCACCAAGCTTTACAAACATGTTCCTTCAGCCACGCCACAAGTCTGCAAGTAAGTACTATTGCCCCATTTTTCAGGTGAAGAAAATAAAGTTTGGGAGCAGCATTCCTCACCTCTGTGCCTCTGCAGGTTGTCCCTTCATTTTGGAATGACCGTCCTGCTCCCTGTGCCTGATAACATGAGGTGGGACCAGGTCCAAGGTTCTAAGTCTTCCCCAGCCAACAACTAGCTCTGTTCTTTCCAGGCCCTGCCACCCTACACTCACCTGCTGTCCCTTGCCTGTCCACATACGGGAGTCCCAAGATGCAGGCAGCACAGAGGGCCCTCCAGTGGGGTGGCTGGGCACCTGGGGGCTCTCCCACAGCCTGCCGTGGAGCTGGGCAGAGGAGGCACCTGGGCCGGACTCACTGGTGGAAGTTCTCATATACATGTGGAGCCTGGCATCCTTCCTCCAGGAAAATGCAGGTGGCCTCTTGGCATTAAAAACCACCTCGTCTTGGTAGGATTTCCTCTTGCCAACAACTGTGTGCAGCTCTAGTTGTTTTCTGGAGCTATTTTCCACCCTCAGAATAACCTGCTCTTGACTGTTCTTCAGTCCTTAGAAGCCCACGGAATAAATGAGATAAAGTTTGGAATGAAAAAGAATATGAAAAGGAATATATGCATGTATATGTATGACTGAAACATTATGCTGTACACCAGAAATTGATGTGACATTGTGAACTGGCAATACTGCAATTAAAAAAAAATAATTGTAATATTAAACAATAGCAAACATTAAAAAAAAAATGAAATAAAGTTTGGGATATGCCTGCTTCCTTCGGGCTTGGCACATGAGTGTGTTACTTTCCTCTTTCTAAGTCCAATTCTAGAAGCAAAATCTCTCCTTTTTTTGACTCCAGATAGTAAAAAGAAAGCCATTAACCTTTTCCTTCTTGCCCCCTAAGAAATCAAGTTACCACAGAAAACAGAACATGGATTTCAGATTCATGTGAATCCAGCTGTGGTTCTTGGTGTAAGTCAGTCCATGAATATCTCTGAGCCTCAGTTTCCTGCTCTGTAAAATGGGACTTTGTGCTGATGTGAGATGAGCTGAGATATGTACATAAAGAGTTTGGAACAGCAAGAGCCCTCAATGAAAATGAGCCATTTACATTTACTGTTACGATGGTTGGCATTCTTCTAGCACCTACCTGCCTATTCCCATCCCTTGGGCCAGCCTGCAGGGTCCAGGCAGAGATGACATTGAAGGCTTTGACCACCGCGCAGGTGGGGAAGAGGGAGGCCAGGTACTCAGCATTGGACTCGCGGTTTCGCAGGTGCTCCTGCTCTGTGGGGTTGCTCACGTCCACCAGGATCTTGCCAGCCAGCTGGTCACTGAGACCACACAGTGTGGAGTAGTGTTCCCGGAACATAGCCACAAAGATGACCTCTGGGGAGCCTACTGCCTCCTTCTGGAAAGTCACTCGTGCTGCTGGGGGGAAGAGCCCGGCCGTACGTTTGGGGTTGCGGCTCCCTACTACCACGCTGAAGCCGGAGTCCACCAGGCGTGTGGCCAGGGAGCGGGCAAAATCCCCACTGCCCAGGATTCCCACTTTGGGAACCTCAATGGGGGCCTCAGCAAGGCTGCCATCACTGTCCATCAGGTGGCGGCTGATCAGTGGCTTGTCCATCTTGCCTGATGCTTTGGTAGCTAGAAGAGAAAACAGGAACTTGATCAGCGGAGGGCTTTCTGAACTGCCCCTCCTACCTGCTCACTTTCTTGTCCATTAGAGCTGCGTCTTGGTCCAACATTCATCCAACAGCACTTCAAGAGTGTTAACATGTGCCAGCACTGGGGGGTGGGGGTAGGGATGAAACAATCTGAGCAAGACCCACCCCTTCCTAAGGAGGGCACAGACTCCGGAAGAGGACAGGAAAGGACCTCTGCCCTCCACCATTTATCCTTTGTCCTCAATTGTTACCTTGGGATAAATTCATGAGAGGGCTGAGAAAGAAAGATATGGACTTCCCACGATCTATGCAGTTTCATATTTCTCTTCAGAAGGATTACATGATGGCTGGTGCTACCATCCAGGAGTGACTCCAACCTTAGCATCACTAGGCTTATCGGATTACCAGGAAGGGCAGACATGTTGCCGCACTTGTTTACATTTTGCATGTCGGAACAGTACCTCTGATGCTCTTCCTTAAGCAGATAATGAGCAGCTTAAAGGCAGGAACCTCATCTCATTTGACTTTGAATCTCACCATTTATCCTGAGGCTTCGCACAGAGCTAGAGTTCAATGTTTGCTGAATGAATGAATGAATGAACACTGTAAGTCCTGCTCTCTGGGTGTAGGGCTGGAGAGAGACATGACAGTGAATGGGACCCTGAGATGGGGGAGGGACCCTGAGATGGGGGAGGTACCCTGCGATCTCCTTTACTGAGCCTGAAATATGAGTGGACATGGAGAAAACCTTGGACTTGGGCCAAAAGTTTAAAATTATGTTTTAATTGTCACCAATGTCTGACTAGAATTTGTTATTTCCTTCAAGTATGAATGTAAGCCACAAAACAGTAGTATTAGTTTACCTGTGAGTTTGTCACCAGTAATGGCCAATGTCATATCACAGATTTAATTGTGAAAGAGCTCTCCAAATACTATTTAAACTCATCACTAATTTAAAATTATGGTAGATAGGATACATAAATACATAAAATGAATGTTAACAGAGCTGAAGGGAAAAACAGGCAGCAACATAGTAACAGTGGGCTATATCACTACCCCACTTTCAACAATGGATATGACAGACAGAAAATCAGTATGGAAACATGGGACATACAGAGAACATTCCATCCAACAGCAGTAGAATACACATTCTCCTCCTGGTCACACAGAATATTCTCTAGGACAGATCATAGATTAGGTCATAAAACATATCGTAACAAATTTTAAAACATTGAAATCATATCAAGTGTGTGTGTTTTTTTTTAATGACCACAGTGGTATGAAACTAGAAATCAACAACAGGAGGAAAACTAGAAAATTCATAAATACGTGCAAATTAACACACTCCTGAACAACCAACGAGAAATCAAAATGGAAATAAAACAACTACCTGAAACAAACAAAAACTGAAGTACAACCTACCAAAATGTATGGGATGCAGCAAAAGCAGCTCTAAGAGGGAAGTTTATAGCTTAACACTAAAATGAAGAAATAAGAATGATCTCAAACAACTTAACTTTACACCTCAAAGGAACTAGAAAAAGAACAACAAACTTAGTCCAACGTTAACAGAAGGAAGGATATAACAAAGACCAGAGTGGAAATAAGTGACATAGAGGCTAGAGAAACAACAGGAAAAAAAAAACCAAAAAAAACTCAACTAATCCTAAGACCTGGTTTTTTGAAAAGATAAACAAAATTGACAAATTTTTAGCTAGATTCACTAGGAAAAAAACCAGAAAAGCCTCAAATACAATAAAAAATGAAAGAGACATTACAACTGCTACCACAAAAACACAAAAGATCATAAGAGACTATTATGAACAATTATATGACAACAAATTGCACAACCCAGAAGAAATGGATGCATTCCTAAAAGCAATCTACCAAGACTGACTCATGAAGAAATAAAAAATCTGAACATGCCAGTAATGAGTAAGGAGACTGAGTCAGTAATAACAAAATCTCCCAACAAAAAACCTAGGACTGGATGACTTCACTGATGAATTCTATCAAACATTTCCAGAAGAATTAATGCTAATCCTTGTCCCACTCTTCCAAAAAATTGAAGAGGAAGGAACATCTCCAAGCTCATTTTATGAGGCCAGCATTATCCCTGATACCAAAGCCAGAGAAGAGCACTATAAGAAAAGAAAATTATAGGACAATATCCTTGATGAACATGGATGCAAAAATCCTCAACAAATACTAGCAAATTGAATTCAACAGTACATTAAAAGGATCCTACACCATGATCAAGTGAAATTTATCCTTAGGATACAAGGATGATTCAATATACACAAACCAATAAATGTGATACACCACACTTAGCAGAGTGAGGGATGAAAAGAATATGATCATCTCAACAGATGTAGAAAAAACATTTAACAAAGTTAAACATCCTTTCATGATAAAAACTCTCAATACATTAGGTATAGAACTAGGAATGTACTTCAGTATAATAAAGGACATATATGACAAGTCCACACCTAACATCGCACTCAGTGGTGAGAAGCTGAAAGGCTGCTTGTCAGGAACAAGACAAGCAGGCCCACTGTGGCCACTTCTATTCAACATAGAACTGGAAGTCCTAGCCTGTGCAATAAGGCAAGAAAAAGAACAAAAGGCATCCAAACTGGAAAGGAAGAAGTAAAACTGTCTTTGTTTGCAGGTGACATGATCTTAAATATAGAAAACTCTAAAGACTCCACCAAAAACTGTTAAAATTAAGCAATTAATCCAGTAAAGAAAGCTACAGGATAGAAAATCAACAGACAAAAGTTAGTTGTTTTTATATACCAACAATGAACTATCTGAGAAAGAATTAAGAAAACAATCCCATCACAATACAATCAAAAAGAATAAAATATTTGGAAATAAATTTAACTAAGGAGGTGAAAGATCTGTACACTAAAAACTACGAAATATTGATGAAACAAACCAAAGAAGACACAAATAAATGGAAAGATATCCAGATTCAAATCAATCTGTATAAAAGGCATTTTTCACAGATATAGAGAAAAACAATTCTAAGAGCCATGTGGAACCACAAAAGACCCCAAATAGCTAAAGCATTCTTGAGGTACCATATCTCCAGATTTCAAATTATATTATAAAGCTTTAGTAATCAAAACAATATGGTACTCCAGACAAAAATATCACACACAAAAAAGAGAAAATTATAGGCCAGTATCACTTATGAATATAAATGCAAAAATCACAACAAAATATTAGCAAATTGACTCCAGCAATGCATTAAAAAAGATCATACAGCATGATTACGTGGGATTTATCCCAGGGGTGTAAGGATTTTTCAATATCCGCAAATCAATCATTGTGATACATCACATTAACAAACTGAAGAATAAAAACCGTATGATCATTTCAATAGATGCAGAAAAAGCTTTTGACAAAATTCAATATCCATTTACTATAAAAACTCTTCAGAAAGTGGGCATAGATGGAACATACCTCAACATAGTAAAGGCCAAATATGACAAAATCACAGCTAACATCATACTTAATGGTGAAAAGCTGAAAGCATTTCCTCTAAGATCAGAAACAAGACAAGGATGCCCACTCTTGCCACTTTCATTCAACACAGGTATGGAAGTCCTAGCCATAGCAATCAGAGATGAAAAAGAAATAAAGGGAATCCAAATCAGAAAAGAAAACTGTCATTGTTTACAGATGACATGACACTATATGTAGAAAAACCTAAAGAAGCGACCAGAAAACTACTAGACCTCATCACTGAATTTGGTAAAGTTGCAGGATACAAAATTAATATACGGAAATCAGTTGCATTTCTATACAATAACAATGAAATAGCAGAAAAAGAAATTAAGGAAACAATCTCATTCACTATCACACCAAAAAGAATAAAATACCTAGGAATAAACCTACCCCAGGAGGTAAAGGACCTGTACTCCCAAAATTATAAGACACTGATGAAAGAAATTGAAGATGACATAAACAGATGGAAAGATATATCACATTCTTGGATTGGAAGAATCAATATTGTTAAATGGCCATACTATCCAAGGCAATATACACATTCAATCCAATCCCTATCAAATTACCAGCGACATTTTTCACAGAGCTGGAACAAAAAATGTTAAAATTTGTATGGAACACAAAAGACCCCAAAGAGCCTAAACAATCTTGAAAAAGGAGCTGGAGGAATCATATGCCTTGACTTCAGACTATACTACAAAGCTACAGTAATCAAAACAGTATGGTACCAGCACAAAAACAGACACGTAGACCAATGGAACACGATAGAAAGTCCAGAAATAAACCCACGCACTTATGGTCAGTTAATCTGCAACAAAGGAAGCAAAAATATGCAATGGAGAAAAGACAGTCTCTTCAATAAGTGGTCCTGGGAAAACTGGACAGCTCCCTGTAAAAGAATGAAATTAGAACATTCTCTAACACCGTATACAAAAATAAACTCAAAACGGATTAAAGACCTAAATGTAAGACCAGATACTATAAAACTAGAGGAAAACATAGGCAGAACACTCTTGGACATAAATCACAACAATATTTTTTTCAAACCAGCTCTTAGAGTAATGGAAATAAAAGCAAAAATAAACAAGTGGGACCAAATTAAACTTAAAAGTTTTTGCACAGCTAAGAATACTATCAACAAAACGAAAAGACAACTTACAGAATGGGAAAAAATATTTGCAAATGATGTGACCGACAAGAGACTAATTTCCAAAATACACAAATAGCTCATTCAGCTTAATAGCAAAAAAACAAGCAACCCAATCAAAAAATGAGCAGAAGACCTAAATAGACATCTCTCCAAAGAAGACATTCAGATGGCCAACAGGCACATGAAAAGATGCTCAACATCACTAATTGTTAGAGAAATGCAAATCAAAACTACAATGAGATATCACCTCACACCCGTCAGAATGGCCATCATTAAAAAGTCCACAAATGATAAATGCTGAGAGGGTGTGGAGAAAAGGGAACCCTCCTACACTGTTGGTCGGACTGCAGTTTGGTGCAGCCATTAATGAAAACAGTATGGAGATTCCTCAAAAACCTAAAAATAGACTTACCATATGATCCAGCAATCCCACTCCTGGGCTTATATCTGAAGAAAATTCTAATTCAAAAAGACACATGCACCCCAATGTTCATAGCAACACTATTTACAATAGCCAAGACATGGAAACAACCTAAATGTCCATCAACAGATGACTGGATAAAGAAGAGGTGGTATCTATATGCAATGAAATACTACTCAGCTATAAGAAAGAAAAAAATAACGTCATTTGCAGCAACATGGATGGAACTAGAGATTGTCATTCTAAGTGGAGTAAGCCAGAAAGAGAAAGAAAAATACCAGATGATATTGCTTATATTTGGAGTCTAAAAAAACAAGACAAATCAACTAATTTGCAAAACAGAAACAGACTCACAGACATAGAAAAATAAACTTATGGTTACTATGTGGGTAAGGGGGTGGGAAGGGATAAATCGGGAGTTTGAGATTTGCAGATACTAACTACTATATATAAAATAGATAAACAACAAGTTTCTTCTGTATAGCACAGGGAAGTATATTCAATACCTTGTAGTAACCTTTAAAGAAAAAGAATATGAAAATGAGTATGTGTATTTATATATATGACTGAAACATTATGCTGTACCAGACATTGACATAACATTGTAAACTGACTATACTTCAATAAAAAAAATCACCATCTCAAAAAGATATCTGCACTAATGTTTATTGCAGCATAATTCATAGCAGATAAGATATGGAAACAACCTCAGTGTCTGCTGATGGATGAATGGATCAAGAAAATTTGGTGTAGACATACAATGGAACATGATTCAACCCTAAAAAAGGAAATGCTGACATCTGCCTCAACATGATGAAGCTGGAGGATGTTGTGCTAAGTGGGATAAGTTCAACACAGAAAGGCAAATTCTGCACAATCCCACTTATATGTGGAATCAGAAAAAGGCAAACTTAGGTGCAGAGAGCAGAATGGTGACCAGGAGAAATGGGGAGATGTTGGTCAAATGCTACAAACTTTGAGTTCTAACATGAGTGTGTTTGGGACATTTAATGAATAGCATGGTGACTATAGTTAATAATATTGTATTACATACTTGAAATTTTCTAAGAGAGTAGTTCTCAAGTGTTCCAACACACACACAAATGGTCATTATGGGAGGTGATGTATATGTTAGCTTTATTGTAATTATTTCACAATGTGTATGCATATCAAAACATCACACTGTATGCTTTAAATATATAGTTTTATTGGTCATTCACACCTCAATAAGCATGGGGAAAAATTAAAAAGTAAAATTACACTAAATATTAGACATGCCACTCAATCTAGTTACTTAATGCCCTAAGAAAGAGTCATGCATATTACAAGACACATCTTTAAAAAAAAAAATTGAGACCTGTGTTTCAATAAAATTGGTATTCTCTGTAACTCTATGTAATTTTATGTTTGGAAGAACATTATTCTGAGCAGAAGCCCAGGGGCTTCAGCAGCCTATGAGTCCATTGGGTCCTTGGCACCGAAAGGTTAAGAACCTCCTCCTGGAACCAGTGGAGAAGCAGAGATGGCTTTTCCACAGCGGCCTCCTGGGACCTACAAAACACCGGGTGAGGAGAGAGGTACGAGGTTTAATGCAAGGGGTCACAGAGGGACCAGGAGGCTGTGTCCTGGCTCTGCTATGGACCAGCTGTGTGTCCTTGGACAAGCCCCTGTGCCTCTCTGGGCCCCAGCTTCCACCTTGGTAAATGGAGGTCACAATTCCTGCTCTGAGATGGCAGACAATGCCAACTTCAAAGGTTTTCAAAACTGTGACCTAGACATTTTACGAGGTGACAGCAGCAGGTCCTATCTAGGGGATGCCTGCTATGGGCCTGATGCTGCTCTAAGGTAATGTGCGACGAGTGGCGATCGTCCAGTCCTCAAAGGACCCCACGAAGGAGGGGCCATCATTATCCCCAACTTAATGAGGAGGAATTGGAGGCTCAGAGAGGTTGAGGAAACTGCTTCAGATGCAGGACTTTCAGTCTCTGCAGTCTTAGCTTCACCAAGAGTCTCTTTGCCCAGACAGGACAGGGAGCTGTCTCGTGAGCGGCCAACGCTGGCTGAGAAGAGGGCTCTCATGGAAGGGGCGCACTGACTAGCCATTCCAAGAGTTAGGGGACATGTGTTGCGTCCTGCCTCTGCCAAGGGCAGGTGGCCCCCTTAGCCTCTCCCACCTCTGAAGTGGTTTGGAAGCATCACCCTATCTCTCTCACAGATACTGGGGACCAGCTGCGCTCAGCCCTTTTGGGGTCATTTTCTGTGGGGACCCACACGTGGAGGGGCCACGCCCACAGAGACATGCAAGCACCAGGCGGGACCCTGACCCTGCTCAGGCTGGACTTGACTGTGGGCTCTGAAGGGGACAGACCCTCCCCTGCGAAATGGGAGAGCACATTTTCTGCCGGGTTCTAGGGACGGGACACTTTTCCAAGCAGTGATGAGCTACCCTTTGCAAATGCAAAATGACCTCCCAAGGATCCCAGAGCACAGACTTAGAGTTATGTGACAGCTCTGGGGCCAGTCTGCCTGGGTTCTAATCCTGATCCTGCCACTTGCTAGCCATCCCCGTGGGCCTGTCAGCGCCTCAGTTTCCCCAGTTAAAAGGGAGACAATCATAGTACCATCCTTAAGGGGAGGCTGTAGGAAAAGGGAAGTCGCTATGTGTAAAGCACTGAGAACGGAGCTCACTAAGCAGGAACTGTGCCCTGAGTGGGTGCTGGTCAGTAATCAAGCAGACACTGGTTGCCCGCGCTGTACCGGCAGCAGGGACGAGGCACCTCTGTAGCCCTGGGGAAGAGGGGCAAGTGGTGGCAGGAGATTTGCAGGTGGTCTCAGGTTTCAGGCCAGCATCAAGGATTTGGGCCAAGGGGGCTGTAAACCCACTCTGGGGACTCCAGCCTTCCCTGCGGTCAGTCACAGGCTGGGATAGGTACCCCAGGGCCTTCCCGAGTTCCTGCCTCAGCCACCTGGAGACACCAGCACTGGGGTGAGTTTTGCCTTTACCGGAGGGAGAATCACGACACTGAGGCCTCTGGACCACCTTCTCCACGTCTGCTAGCAATTTAGGCAGAAGCCCTTCCTCCGGCTTTGCTCTCTCTCCTCTCTCCCTCCCATCTTCCAAGTAACTACCACACACTGAACACTCTTAAGGGCATAAGGATGAGTAAGATGTTGTCCCCACTCTCGTATGGGTGTGTGTGTGTATGTGTGGGCAGTGCATCTACCCATGAGTAGATGCAGGGTAGGAGAGGATGGGGCTCCCAAAGGGGCAGCCAGGGAGGGCTTCATGGCACACATGGCATCTGCTGATGCTTGAAGAGCCCCGAATGGTTTACAGCCTCACTTACAGCAAAACTGAACCAGCCCAAAGGGAAAGTGAGACCCGGACTTTGAATCCAGTCCGTGTTGATCCTCAGACTTAGCATCTTGGGATGGAAGTGTTTGGCACTGGTTCTCAAGGCTCACGGCTCAGAACCTGGTTCAGTATTTGCTTCCTTTCGGGGAGCTGAGATGAGACAAGGCAGCTACAGCAGAGGGACCTGGGGCAGGGGTGGGGCTGGTCCCAGCTTTGCCACAAACTGGCCCTTGGACACCAGAGAGCATCACTGAGCCTCTCTGGGTGGCTTCTCTAATGCGAGCTACTGCACCAGTCATCTCCGAGCCCTTCCCAATCCCTCAGTCTAGGGATCTATTACATCCCAGACTTACGGTCCTAAGAGGCCCTGCTTTTAGCCACAGGATAAACGGAAACTAAACATAAAGCATCTCTAAAGTGCTTCTTGCCACCAAAATTTGGTCCTCGGGATAGGAAAACACCTGTTCTGATTGGTGTCATGTTTATATGTGTATGTATGTGCATGTGTGTGTGTGTGTGCACGCGTGTGTGTGTGTGTGTATATTCTCTGAAGTGCTTCGTGGGCTGTGGTCATCTTTTAAAATTCTTCCGCCCTCCCAGTGCCCAGCACGAGTCTTGCTGCTGGTGTGAAGGCCGCGGAGGGTGGGACAGGCCTCAGAGGTCCAGCAGAGGCCCTCTTGACCGTTCATGTGGCCCAAAGGTGAGAGAATGTCTAATCCTGGCTGGGCCCTGGCTCCCTGGTTGTTCTATTTACAGATCTAGGGAGGAGGGAGGGGATCAAATTGCAGGCTGTCTGGGGTGGCCGGGCCCCCGTTGCCTGTACACTGACCTGCTCGCCTCCTCCTCCCAACAGTGTGGAGGATAAACAGCGTGGAGGCCCGGGTGTGCAGGAACCGGCACAAACCACAGTTCTCAGTCCCCTCTAGGTCTCTGCCCCAGCTGGCCCGGCCCCTCCTATTTCCCAGCAGGGCTGTGACATAGGCTGTGTTTGTGGCTGGGAGCCATGCCTGGCCCGAAGGCCTGCCTGTCAGCTCCTGCCTGCTCTTGGGGAGGCCACTAAAGGTGGGCAGTCAGGACGTGGACAGCTCTGGAGCCTCTTCTGCATGGGCAGTACACAGCCCATCAGACCCCAGGGGCTGGAGCAGCCCGGGCCATGCAGGGATCACCGTGGCGGGGGTGGAGGGGTGGGATGTGGGTGGGGGCAGGGCGGCCGGCTTGGCACCCTGCAGTAGGATGGGGTGCTGTCCACCCCCTCCTAGGCAGAGGCTGACTTAGCCAACATTTCTTCAAATTTTATTTAAAAATGTTAACATTACATTTGAGGGGACATATTCCTATTACTGCTTTATTTATTTGTAAGTTAAATATCTTTAGAATGTAACTTGTGCACTATAATGCTATATACAGAGTAAATCATATGTAAAAATTATAATGTAAAGAGATAAGGCTAAAATTTAAACACAAAGAGAAGCTCTGAGTTTTCTTTCTGCCCCCAGGGATGATCCTTTATCACCCCTTGGGAGGTCCACACCCTCCCAGATAGCTGGGTTCCCCCCAGAGTGACAGGCGCAAGGCACAATTGAATAAGGTCTCCTGAGAGAGGTCCCAGCCTTCAGACAGGGCAGCTGGGTGGCCTCCTGTAGGAAATGAGCCTGAGCTGAGCCTTGAAGGATGGGAGAGTGAGCCCGGAAAAGCCATCTAGAAAGAGGGGTCTGTGTGAGCAAGGACCGGGGGCGCCAAACAGCAGGGACAAACTGATGCGTGCCCACAGCCAGCACCTGGGACTTGGCAAGCCATGAATGAAAACACAAATTCTTGCCCAGAACCTCTTTTTTTTTCTTTTAACCTAAAAAATATAGAGATGGAAAAAACACTGTCCGAGAGGCTGAAACTCTGGGTTCTACCCTGACAGTTTCCTCACGGTAGACACTGGTGAGTTACATCTTCTCTCACCTGTTCCCTCGTCCGTGAAATGAGAGGACCAAAGGCTGCCCGGTGCCCCTCAGCAGGCACAGGGTAGTTGAGGGCCATACACACCTTTGCCAGTGGTTGAGGGCTTCTCTGGGTCCTTGCCTGGTGGCTTCCTGGCCCCCATCAATTTAAGGAGGGCAGATAGAGGTCACTATGTTTGTTTCATGTCCATAACTCTAATCCCAGCACTGTGCCGGGCACACTGGGGAGGTCCCATGCATATTTGTGACTAAAGTACTATGAATGAAAACTATTGCCAGCCGTATCAGTAAACAAAGACTGCTGTGGCCATCAACTCTTCAGCCGGTACCACCACCTCTAGTAGTGTGCGGAGGGAACTCAAGATGCAGACAAGCAGGCAGCCTGGCCTCTGCAGCCACCTCAGCGGTGCACCCAGAGGGAACTCAGGATGTGGAAGAACAGGACACTGGCCCTAGATGGCTGGGCGCACATCAAAGGAGTGATTTCAATGAGCCCAGAGCTTTGCACCTTCCCATACATAGAAAAGCGCTAAATTCCTTGATTTGAGATGTCTGGTTTTCTTTAATTAGTAATCTTTTGATGTTCTGACTACCTGGTCTTGCAAAAACTCATATACCCTGGCTTCTACTCTGCCACTCTGAAACAGCCTCTTAGAGTGATCTGAGACGCTGTGTTCTGGGCACGAGTCCTTAAGAAATCCACTGAGTAAAACGTAACTCTCAACTTTTAGGTTGTGCATTTTGTTTCAGTCGACAGTTTACAATACTGGAGCTTACAGCTTCAAAACTTACTCTATCCTTTGGGGGCAGAAATCCTTCTAAAATGCCATGCGTATTTCAAGAGAAGGCAGTCAGATCCTTACCCAGAACCCAGGATCACCCCAGGTTGAAAGAGAGGATGTTCTTGAGTCTTGTCCTAGTTCCATAGAGACATTTTATAAGTTTATAGGCTTATATCCCCCCTCTTTGTCAAGATGTTCATCACAGCTGTCTGTCAGCTGGCTCACCTCTTAATTAAAGCCCTCCCGGGTCCTGCTAATTTGCCCTGGACAAAATATACAGACAACACACTATCTAGAAAGTGAAGAAACAACTCAGAAAATAGGAGAAAAATTTTGCCAATCTGCTAAGGGACTGGTTTCTAAATATATAAAGAACTCTCACCACTCAATATTAAAAAGACAACTTATATAAAAATGGGCAAAGAATCTGAGAAGACATTTTTCCAAAGAAGATACACAAATTGCCAATAAGCACACAAAAAGATGCTCAACATTACTGCCCCCCTCCAGGGAAATGCAAATTAAAACCATGGTATTAAAACCCTTTTACACCCACTAGGATGACTTACTAGAAAAAGGCAGAGCTAGTAAGTGACGGTGAGGATGTTGAGCAATCAGAACCCTCATCCAGTGCTAGTGGGAATGTAAAATGGCGCAGCCACTGGGGAAGAGACTGGAAGTTCCTTGAAAGGTTAAACAGAGAGTTTCCATAGGACCCAGCAATCTCACTCCTAGGAACGTTCACTACCCAAGAGAAACAAAAGTACATGTACACCCAGAAGTGTGTGCACTGTGTTCCTGGTAGCACAGTCCACAATACCCCAAAAGTGGAAACGACCCAGTGTCCATCAACTGATGAATACATCAACAAAATGCGGTTTATCCACACCATGGAATAATATTCAGCAATAAAGAGGAATGAAGTACTGATACATGCTACAACGGGATGAACCTTGAAACTACTGTGTTACATGAAAGAAGCCAGTCCCAGAAGGCCACATATTAGTATTTACCCATTTATATGAAATGCCAACAAATAGGCAGATCCGTAGAGACAGACAACTCCACTAGAGGTTGCCAGGGAATGGGAGGAGGGGGGCTGGGGAAAATGAGGAGTGACTGCTCATTGGTGCAGGGTTTCTTTGGGGAGTGATGAAAATATCCTACAATTGATTGCAGTGATCATTGCACAGCTATGTGCATATACTAAAACCCACCGGACCGTATACGTCAAATGGGTGAATTACATAGCATGTGAATTATAGCTCAAGAAAGTTGTTATAAAAACAATTTAGGTACCACGCAGCCTGTTATTAATGTGGGTAAACTAAGAATAAACGTGCTTTGGGTGAGAGTGTAAGGATACTTCAGGAGCTTAATGCATGGATTTCGTGACATCAGTGTTGGTGATTTGCAACCTTCCAAAGTTATCTCCTAGTTGTCTTACACATGTGTGAGATTTCTAAGCCACATGACCTCTGGAAAAGTGAGGTTTATATAATCAATGCTATTGAGTGTTGTTGCAGGGAGATGGTACCCTGGGCAAAATGGTCCTCTTGGCTTCTGACCCCACAGCTTTTACTCATCCAGCTACTTCTCAGCAGCCCATCCCACGCCAGCAGACAGCCATTACAGGGCCACACTAGATGGTGGGCAAGGAAGGCTGCTGAGATCCGAGGCCCATTCTACCAGTTCCCAGGATGGGTCAGTTAACAGGGCAGATGCATTCCAGTGAGAGGGGGAGGGCAGGCATTGCATCCTGCTACTCACCCAAGTGGTGGAGGGTTTCTCTAAGGATGTGCAGCTGGAAACCAGCACACAGCTGCAAATCCACTTGCATTAGGTCTAATCCGTTCATCTTTCCCCACCAAACTCATCTCCTGCTTAACTTGGCAGAGCAGCAGCTCCTGAGAGCCATCATCCGCCATTGGGGGCTTGCCCAGCAGAGCGCAGGCTCAGGACAACATCTGGATGCTCTGGACTTACTCAAGATCAGCTGCCTTCATAAACTACAAGGAAGGCCAGCCAGAACACAGGCAGCTATGTGGTCACATTTCAGCCCCACCGCTGATTAGCTGGGTGGCCTCTGCAAGTCCCTTTACCTCAGTTTCCTCATCTGTACAATGGAGCGATGTTACTTACTTTAATGAGATGTAGTAAGGGTGCCACGAGGCAAGCAACATGCCATGGTCTAAGCCTGTTAAATTCATTCATTGTTCACACTGTTCCTCTCTGCCTAAGATTTTAAAAAGCCTTTTGTCTGTGTAAAGCAGACATAGATGCGCTGAAATCAATACATGGTATTCTCCGCTGAATGGAAAAATTTACTCTAAAATTTTCTAAAAATATGCCCTGAGATAATGGTCTGGATTTTAGCACACATTTTATACCAAGACAATAAGAGGAAAAGACTTGCTGCTCTTTGGGGTTCAGGGAGTTGGAAGAAAAGGGGGTGGGGGAACAGAGAAGGGTATAGCAGGGAGAGGCTGGTGGTCAGGGGTAGGCCACAACAGTGGCCTGGGGCTGGGCAGTGGGCTCCCTGAGCCCTCCTGGGACTGCCAGTCCCACCATCCAGCTCCCTGACAGGGATCAACCTTATGTCATTGGGGTCCCCAGACCATCCTTCCTCTCTGAAATCCTTACCCACCAGCTGCCTCTCTGCCTCCACACCTCTTGAGAACAGCCCTTTCCCACTGGCAGTATTTTTCTCTTGTCTGCCTGTCTCCTCCAGGGACTCCAAGTTCCTCAAGGATGGGAACAGAGTCAAACTCCCTTCCATAATCCCAGCATTTAGCTTAATGCCCAGCACGTATTAGGTCGAAGCTGAGCTGCATTGGAGTTATCTTGAGGGCTTGTTAACATATATTGCTGGGCTCCATCCCCAGAATTTCTGACACTGCTGGTCCTAGGACGACACGCTAAAAATCACCACAGTGGATGCTCATAAAAGGTCTGCGCAAGGGGTGAATGAATGAGAGTCCCTTGCATGTAAGAACTGCTCCAGATTCAACTTGCTCCTGAATTCTTATAGTTGGGTCCACCTTAGCCCACCTCCTCTGTAAAGCCTCCCCGACCCCCGGGACCTCTGGTATCAGTGTCTCTCCCCATGCTACTCTTGGGCATGAGGGTCAGGTGTGTGTGCCCCATCCCGGCGCACCCCTTGGACTCCCAAAGCTCTTTCTGGTGAGAATTCGGGACCATGGCAGCTTTGCTCACTCAGCCAACAAGACAAACCCTCCGGGAGGACCACAACCATGGCCCCCTCCCCTCCTGCGTGTGGGTCACCAGGCCCATTGCAGCCTGAGGGAGAAGAAAGGAGGGGTACTTGGGAGGCCACATAGATCCTGGGGACCCAGGAGTTCCCAACACATAAGCTGAGGTGATCTTCCCAGAGGACGGAGTTTCCTGGAGGAGCAGGAATTCAGATGGCCCGACTCCACACCCAGGACTCTTTCTCTAAGATCTGACAGCAGGGCCTGGAGGAAGTGCTCCCTGGCACAGTTCGTTACTTCCCACCACCAGCACAGAGGCAGGAGACTGGTCAGTGCTGGTGGGGAGGGCGAAGGAGGACGCCCTGGTGGTCAGCACCAAGGCCAGGGCCCGAAGCAGGGAAGATGCTAAGGTCCCTATGCAGCAAAACCCCAGGGGCACCATATACATTGTGATCCATGTGAACAGTGTCCCCCTGGAGTTGTGCAATGCATGGCCTGCGCTGTTTTATGCAATAGTTGGTCCCACTAATCCTCGTCTGAGAAATTTCCTCATTTTTTTGTTCCCCGAATAACCACTGTGTACCCAGCAGGTGATCTGGCAGGCCATTAGAAGACGCCTTGTCCTTGGGGCTTTTAGGATAAAGACCAGCTACCCACCGCAGCCAGGAGAAAAGTGCTTGAATGAGGGCATGCCCAGCGCTGGGGAGCCAGGGAGGAGTGACTTGTCTCTGCCCGGTGAGGGCAGGCTGCTGGCATGTGGGGGCAGCCAGCTCCCTACGAGCCAGTTCATCCAGCCAGGCTGGCGGCTATCAGGTGGCAGCAGCTGAATCTGCAGCCTCAGCGTCTGGGGTTGGGTGGCTTCTTGCTTTCCAGGGACACCTGGAGCTGAAACCCTGGGGTCTCATGGGCTGTGGCTGCCTCCCACCCCCTCCCGTTGCCATGGTGTAAATCTGCAGAATCAGCGATGGGCCCCTCTGCCTCTAGGGGGCCCCTGCTCCGGGGGAGTGTAGAGGAAGGGAAAGGGGTAGAGGCAGCCAAGACACACAAGCAGCTCCCAGGGCTTCTGCCAAGGAGCTCAGCCCGCCTCATGTGGCCGGGTTCCCAGGCTCAGGATGCATGCTTCCCCGGCTCTGCCCAGCTGATGGCCACCTTTTCCAGGAAGCCTCTGGGGAGCCCTCCCCTAACCCTCAATGGCCTCTTCCTCTGGACTCTTAGAGATGCTGGAAGTCAGCCTCCACCCTCCAACTGCCCTGAGTGGGGACAGTCACGCAACTCCTTCCCATGCGGAACTGGGACTTCAGAGCTCAAAAGGCTGATCCAGGCAGCCCCAGGGGCACCTCCCGGCTTCCTCCTGGGCCCTCAAGGACAGAGGGGACCTCGTGCTCTGTGACTCACCCTGCACTTCTGGCATGTCACCATTGACTGCACACGCCAGTTCACTCGTCTGTCACCCCACCAGACTAGGGGCCACTTCCGACTCACTGGAAGGTGTCTCTAGTACCCGGCCCGGGGCCTGGCACCATATAAGCACTCAGTTTACGTCTGTGGCTTGAATGACTTCCCTGGGAGATCCAGTGCCTGAGGGCAGAGTGTGCTTGTGAGTTCAGGCTGCTCTCCCCAGAACCTCCCTGGGGGCCCCCTGCACCTAGCGGGGATTACATCACACCCTGAGTTTCGAATCCCAACTGCAGCCTGGCCAT
The DNA here is from genome assembly GCF_009834535.1 of Camelus ferus. Lineage (NCBI taxonomy): Eukaryota > Metazoa > Chordata > Mammalia > Artiodactyla > Camelidae > Camelus > Camelus ferus. The sequence continues at coordinate 10,699,460 of NC_045700.1, forward strand.
GTTGTTAGACCCGGCCAGGCATTTCATTAGTTGATAAACTGAGTAACGCAGAAGACTAAGGCGCAAGCTGGGCTTCAACCCTGTAAATAAACAGAATAACACAAATGCAGCTTCACTCATGCAGCTCCAGCCAGAGTAGGAAGTCAAATGCCACATCAGGGTAAGTGGGTCCCCATGGAAGGAAGCTTCAGGGGTGCTGAGTAAATGGCTCCAGGGCTCACAGGCTTCTGAGTCGGGGGTAGCAACCATTCAGAGCGGTCTGCCCAGTTTCCAATAGGCAGAGGTGTCTGGGGCAGGCAAGACCCAGCCGTGGCCACAGGCAGATAGCCTCCTTGGCTTCTCCCAACCAAGGCCCACCCGCTCTAGGGTCTCATTCCAGGCCACCTCACCTCATGCTTTTTCCTGCTCAGGCCACAGATTTAATCCTTTCACCTGGAAAGCCCTTTCCTTACAAATGGCAAGTTCTAGCAGAAAGGCCACTCCTCTGTGAAGCCCTCCCCCTGCCCCCTCCCCTGGATCCCCTGGGCTCTCTGCAGCCAAGGGGTAACAGGATGGAAACAGCATTCAGTGGTAGGTACCTTCCCTTAGAGGTCCAAGGGGTGGATGGCAGTGGGGTCCCTAGACCCTGAAATCTCCATCACCCCTCCCCATGTGCTAATGTTAATACTAAAACTAATACCAGGGGGAGGGTAGAGCTCAGTGGTAGAGCATGTGCTTAGCATACAAGAGGTCCTGGGTCCAATCCTCAGTACCTCCATATAAATCAATTAATTAATTAATTAAAAAAACCCAATTACCCCCCCCCCAAATAAAGCATACATAAACAAACAAACTAATATCCTTTGATAGGAATAATTCACATTTCCCAGTCAGGTAAATTTTTCCCACTTTATAGATTTGAAATAAACAATCTAAATAAAAAGCCATCTAGTTGCTATGCACATAGAAACAGCTTTCAGGGAAGTCCCCTGGTTCCCCTTCCCTCGACATGACTGCCCCTTTAACCACATCATGTAGAAATTCCGGGCTTCCCCGCAGCTGTGAGGTCTGCCCACCCTTTCCTGCCGAGATGCAGCTGGGTCACATCCTAGCACCCAGCAAGTGCCTGGCACGTGGCGCCTCTGCAATAATCAGGAGGCAAAGAAGAGAAGTTACTGCCAGGCGAGGCCCAACTCACACAGGGGAGACTCTGCCCGCAGGCATGTATTCTCGGGGTTTGTCCTATAGCAGGCTATTATTATTTCCATTTTGCAGATGAGAAAACTGAGGCTGAGTTGGGACGCCCTTAAGGCACCACAGTTGGCTCTTGCCCTGGTCCTGTCCAGTCCCTGCATCTAAGCTGCCCCAGGGTGGTGAGGACAGGCAGCTGGAGGCCATGGGCATGAGTAATAGTTGGTTACCAGGTCTACATGGGGCTCTGAGATGGTCTCGGCTTCCTCTTGGCCCTGCTGAGCTGCCCGAACTCAGACTTTCCAGCCTCTCACCCTCAGGCTGTTTCTGCAATAACAGGACTGCCTTCTCTCCTACATTCCAAACCGTGGTGCCCCGGGCCCTCCCTCCCTGATCTCAGGTTGAGGGGTCAGGGAGGCTCTGAGTCCAGGTGCCCACTCAAGCCCCCACTGCTGACCCAAAGGGAGACAGCATAGAGGACGCCAGCCTCATATCCGGGTTTAAAAGCTGGGTCACAGCCAGACACATCTTAATTGCTATATTTCTATTTTCTGTGTGGGCATTTTCCCTTTCTGATGGACTCTTACAAAAATCTTATTGTTATATTTCTTGTAAGACTGCCTGGAATCGTTATTTAGCCATCATAAAAAAATCATTATATTTTTAAAAGGAAGGCTGAGAAGTTCCTACAAACAATACAGAAAGCTCAGGCTCACACACACGCGTGCGCATGTGTACACACACACAGGCCTGTTCATACCCAGCCACACACAAACATGCAAGTTTGTTCAGACAGGGAAGAGAGGTTTATCACCATGCCGCTTGCAAAAGAGAAGTGAATGAATAATTTATAGTGCTTTTTACAAACATTTAGATTTTCAAAACATTCTAGAAAAATCCGGTTCAATTACTTACAGCAGCAGTTCTCTGAGAAACCAACCCAGAAATGGTTCCAAATAAGTAAAATTTACAATTCCCCGTAGGCCTGCCTTCTACAGAAATGCATCATAAACATTAACCTCTTTTTTTTTTTTAAATATACCAGAACCCACAAAGCCATTGCTCTCATTAACTGAAGGCGCTGTGTGATAAATCCTTGAACCTGTTACTTTGAAAAGGTTCCTGACTTAATGTACAGATGATATTCCCCATTTAGTTTGGCATGAAGGTCACCATTCTCTTTGGTGCCAGTTCCAGAGGCTCCCTGAGATGCCAGGGGACACAGAAGCAGGCGGGGGGTCGGCGGGGCTGGAAGGAGGGGCCCACACACTGCCCCGGCCACCTTGCACCTGCAGCCCAGCCAGACTCACCAACAACTGGCTGATGTGAGCGTCTGAAGCACGTGTCCCTTGACAGTTCCACTGAGATCCAGCCCACCTCTTCTCGCTGGGGTCTCCCTCCTACCTGTGAGCAGCCTGACTCAGGTTCTGAAGACAGGACTCACAGTGACACTCAGCAGGCGTAGGAACTGCCAGGGGCTCAGACAGCCGAGGAGCCGCCCCCTCAGCCTGCACCCCAGCTGCTGGCCACAGGGACTGGGCCGGGTGGTGACTGATGCTCGGTTACAGAGTGTACTGTGGGAGCGAGGCTCTGCCTTGATACTTCCTGTTTGGGGAGGAAACCTCACTAGTAATAATTAGTGGTTCAGACTCAAGTCTCTTTGCTACAGGAACTGAAGCAGGACAGCCAGCCGAACTCAGGATCTATAAAAGGAATAAATGTCATTCAGTGCAGGGCAGACTGCCTCACTACAGGGTGTGTGTGTGTGTGTGTGTGGGAGGGAGGGAGGGAGGGAGATGCCTTTACTCTTCGGGATACAAAGCCAAACATAATGGCTGCAGAAAATGGCAATTTATCAATTGCTATCAGTGGTAATTTACTGCCATCACTGTGGCTGTCATTGGCTTGGGGATAATTCTCTCTGCATTTTGTGCCAACAAAGGCTTCCTGGTCGTCTTTACTTTCCAGTCAGTGCCCTTGGTGGGGGGAAAGACGGACAGATAGAAGGACCTGCAGAAAGACAGCCCTGTCCTGAGGGCAAAGCATGGATGGGGCAGGCCTGTCTGCTGCTGCCGCCAGCTCTTTAGTGAGGCCACACCAATGGCACAGAGGCCAGAGGTTTGGAGGTTTTTGTGTCAGAGTAAATTACACTCTGTCCAGTCTTAGGACAAGTATATTTGTTTGGTTTTGACTTGTTGGAAAACTGGTGATCTTGGAGGAAACTAGCTCTGAGTAACCCCGGGCATCTGGGCCTTTGATAACCAGAACACACACCCTGGGCTCCGGGCAGGTGCGCTCTTATTACCAGCACAGATCGGGGCCTGCACGGTTCTCTATGTCTCGTATCTTCTACTCAAGAGCACTCCCTGTGGGCAGGGGCGTTCTTGGATCTCCCCGGAGTCCAGCCAGGCCAGCTCCCACAGACTGAATTCCCCTGCTCAGCTCAGTCACCACTTGCCTGCGTTCCCATCCCTCAGTCGCTCCCCACTTCTCCCAACACTGTCACCTCCATCTAAAGTCCTGACATCCTCTCCACCATCCAAATACTCCTTCCCTGAAGATCCAGCCTGAGCCCTTGGGCATGTGAGGCCCCTCCCAACCTCCTCCAGCCCCCCAGCCACCTTCTCTGCTCTGAATACGCATGTCCTGTGTCTGCTGTAGGCCCGGGCCGCATGCAGCCTGCTGGGCTGGTGGGCGCTCCGGTGATGCTCTTAAACAGTGAGCACTGAATTGCTTAAGAGTTTCAGCAGTCGGCTTCTGAGTAGCTCCAGGCATGGAGCCCCTGCCTGATGCAGTGGTCCAGCCAGGCTCAGCATGCTCTCTTCCTCTCAGAGCTTCTGGGTGGTCTCCCATCCCCTTGGAGAAGCTGCCTTGTCAGGAAACCACACTTCCTTAGGAAAGCAGACCCTCCAGGTGAGAGCCCACAGGAGCTCCAGGTTTTAGCTGTGATCCCCTGTCCCCGGGGTTCTCCCTGAGCCCCTAGCTGTGTCCTGAGCTCACCCCAATCTTGGGACCCCACCCTCTTCCTCCTGCTACATATCAGATCAGAAAGTTCAAGAAGCCTTGTAGCAAAGGTTAGAGAAGCCAGAACTCAGAGAGCATCGTCAGGTCTCCAACCTCCAGCCTTTCACTCTAGGAACACCAGGAGGGCGGGGCTTTCCCGGATGGAGTCCCCTGAACCTCCATCACCACCCTTGGCTGCCTGGCCCAGCACGTCTTGTTTTCTTCCCTTCCAGTTCTAGGCGCCACCTGATTTCCGGCCAGTCTGGAGCCAGCACTGCTGACCAGCCACAAAAGGCCTGTTGTTACCTCCTGTGGCTGCTTAGCTCTACACCCAGGTTGTGGCTGATTCATCATACCCCCTGCCACACTGTGACCGATGCTCTACTGACCCATGGGCAGGTCTGGCTGGCCACCCAGGCCCAGCACAGGCCCCTTGGATTCCAAAAGGCCCATTAGAGGGAAGGGTATAGCTCAAGTGGTAGAGCGCATGCTCAGCACTCAAGAGGTCAGGGGTTCAATCCCCAGTTCCTCCTCCAAGAGGAAATCAATGAAGAAACCTAATTACCTCCCCCTCATAAAACAAATAATACAATCCAAAAGGCCCATTAGTGTGACTCTGAAGGCCCTGTGTTTGGCCATCCTGTCTTTGCACAGATTCCACCTGGAGGGCCCATCTCACAGATCCACCTGAGACCCTTCAGCATCCTCAGCTGTGATATCTGAGTGATTCACCTTCAGGGAGACCTCCACCCCAACTGCAGGGCATGCTGTCGCCCTCCTAAGCCCACCAGTCAAGTCACAGGCCTCCCCCCACCACAGCCGGATGGCCACCACAAGCATCTCGAACCAAGATGGCCCACTCCCCATGGAAAGCTTAGGAAGCCCATTCGCCAGTCCCCAAATTCCTTTACGTTTACCTGTGACCGACTTGCTAGTCTTGGGGCTACATTTTTCAGTTTATGCTCCTAATCTGATGGCTCCAGAAGGTTTAAAAACGTGCTGTGCACTTAAGACCCCACCTGGCTCTCATGAAGCAGAAGCAGGAGCGAGGAGCCAGTTACTGCCTGATTGCAGGACAATTAGCGCTCACCTTTTGCACGCTCTGCCAGGTGACTGCGGTGACTGATGAGGACCCACTGACTGGGAAGAGTTGAGCATCACGTAATTCTCCAGTGACAGTGTTTCAGATCAAAGGAGGACGGAAACATTTTGCTCTGGGTTGAAATGACAATGCAGGAGTTTATGGTCCCACATAAATCAGCCGCTGATCCCACCCTGACAATAGGTACAGTGGTCAATACTTCCATCTCAGGGGGCAGCTGTCTCTGATTTTGAATCCTGGCTGGCATTAGCTGTGGGACCCGGGCCTCAGTGATGCCGACTTCCCCTACTTGTATTCAGAAAGAAGCGGTGGGTATGAGTTTTGGTGGGGTTATAAATGCCAACGGACACTCATCTGACCAAAGTGGGACTCAGCCAGGTCCTGAGTGCCTGGCACCAAGCTGGTGCGCAGTAAATGTTTGTTGAATGAATAAACAATGAGGCAGAATTTGGACAAGCATCTATAGTTAATGGTTAGGAGTCTCAAATTTGGGGTCGAAAGAATGGATTGGAGTCTCCTGCGTTCTTGGGAAGGTGACATGGTTGGGAAAACAGCATTGTCTACCTCATAAGAGAGTTGGAAGGTTCAATGGGCTCACATACAACGTGCTTGGCCCAGAGCCTGGCACGTGGGAAGCTGAATGTTCGGTGACGATTGACATTTCAGGGGTGATCAAAGTGGTGCCCGGTGCACACCAAGGATGTGAGGGGCTGACATGCAGAGGTCTGGGAGTGGCAGGAGGTCAGGCTGCAAGGGCAGGTGGGCCCAGTTGCAGGGGGCAGACAGGAGGAAGTGACTTCTGTAGCCAAACATTTAAAAGCCACTTAGAGTGCCCGCCCCCACCCCTGGCCTCCCACCTCCAAGTTCTGTAACCTCCACAGCTCCTGGCTTATGGTGAACTTGGCAAGGTTGGGATAAAAGGAGAAAAAGGAACACACCCCTCAAGCCCCCAGGAGGGAAAAAAAAGAGCCATTGAGGTCTTAGGTTTTAGTAACTGCTTAAATGGGCCAGCTTCCTTGTTTTAAATCAAGAGGCCCATTATTCTTGGTCTGGATGCTAGAAAGCCATTTTCTAGAGGGCATAACTTATGCAGCTTGGACCGCCCAGCACAGCCCAGCCCAGCCCAGGAAGACCTGGCCACTATGAATGGTAGGGAGAGCAGGAAAGGCTGGATCCAGCTTCAGCTGGGGCCCAGGGAGGCTGGGCATCACTGCAGAGCCTGCTTCCTTCCCCCGCCCTGACCTGCCTGACACCCCAGCATGTAGAGGTTTCCACTTGCAGGCTGCACAGGGCATGAAGCAGGCGGCGCTGACTTCTGCTCCTAGTTTGGGAGGCATCAGCCAGGACACTGAGCAGGAGCCCTGAGGCCTGGGCCCGAGGCCAGGTCTGCAACAGAGAAAGAGACCATGGAGGCCACTCTCTGGGCCTTAGTTACCTTCCCCAGTGAACTGAAGGGTTCAGACTAGAAGATCAACGAGCCTGCAAGAACCCTAGCTGATTTTCAGACTCAAAATCAGGGGGAAGGGGGAGGTATCTGATATTTACTGCAACCCTAAAACTCAGCAGGTATTATCCTAAATCCCCCAGGCAGGTATTACTGTTCCTGTTTTATAGGAACACTAGGTGTCAAGTCCTTAGCGAGGTTTTATAGATGAAGAACCAGGTTCAGAATGCCGAGGACTTGGCCAAGGCCACACAGTAAAGAGCTGTGATTCAGACTCGGTCTTTCGACTGCAAAGCCAAGTGTCCTCCCCCGCAGTCATCCAGCTTCCACTGCCTGCCCTCTTTACAGCTCAGGTGTGCAGCAGTGAACTTCAGCCCTCAGCTTTTCCTTTTTAACCACCTGAAGCCCTGCCTGATGCTCTGATAAGTCCAGTGAGGGAAGGGCCCTGGCATAAGGACAGAGAACCTGAATGGGAGAGGAATTTACCTGTTTGGCATCTCTAGGCTAGAGGGGGCACACCTATGGGCCCAGTGGGACCAGGCCTGGTCCTGGGGCGCTCAGCAGGCTTGGGGCTGGCTGTCCAACCTTCTTGTGAACTGGTGGCCCAGCTTGAGCTCCCTGCCAGCTCCAAGGCCAGGGTCACCTGCCAACTCCAGGCTTTCCTCCCCCAGGCCTGCCTGAGACCACCTGTCCACCATTCAAAGCCTCCTTCAAGAAACCTTTTCTACTCCAGTGACAGCCCCTGCTCCACTAAATCCATTCATCCATCAGACATTGACTAAGCACATGCTCCAAGCTGGCCCCTCCGCTGGCCACTGGGGACAGAGAGGGGCACAGAGATGAGTAAGATACAATCCCAGCCCTCCAGGTTCTCCTGGCTGGATGCAGGGGGGTTCACTCTGCAGTCTCTGATTCAGCCAGCTGTGGGTAGAACTGAGGCATTGGATTTTTAAGGAACCACGCCGATGATGGAAGGGGTACGCCCAGGTAAGATCCTTTGGACTTGCGGATCTTCTGGCCCCCAGGACTGCATTCTTCAGGCTGCCACGAGTCTGAGAACTTGGCCTTCCTCTCCCACTAGTAGGCTCCTCTGGGCTCTCAAGTCAGATAAATCCGTGTACAAGTCCTACTTCTGCAACTTGCTACTCCTGTATCCTTGCAAAATACCCACGCTCTCTGAGGCTCAGTTTCTCCAACTTAACCTTCCTGTGCTGAGGATTAACGGGATATTGTGTGCAAAGCAAGTTGCCTGGCACAGATAGAGGCACAGTAAATGCCTGCTGTTAATTATATCATCAGTGCACTCCGATGGACGGAAACACTTCCCTGCAGGTTATTTCCAGAACCCCTTCTTCTGGAGCCTGTCTCAGAATTGGCCCTGGACACCTGCGAGGCCTCACCGCGGAGCCCTCTGTCAGAGCTCCGAGACTTGCCGGCATTTTACCCCAGGATCCAGCCTCCTGGCCCTCAAACGACATAGTAGTTCGTCATGCCCTCCCCTTCATCTTCCAGAGTGGCCAAAGTTCCAATCGCACCTCTCTGGGCAGCCTGCCCCCAGATTTCGGGGAAATGGGCAGGCAAAATGGGTAAGTTTGCCAGGCTAGCCCTCCGTCGGCAGAGGCAGGCACCAGTCAGCTCAGCCTCTTCCTGATCAAGGTCGGGCGCCCCCGCCCCTGCCGCCTGCCGCCTGCCGCCTGCCTGACGACAGGGCTGGAAGGCCCGGGGAGGAAGATCCCGCCTGCCGCTCCAGGCTCCCCCCTCCGAGACTGGTGGGCCAGGGCTCCGGGGTACAAGGGACCAGTGGGCTAGGCAGGTGTGTTGGGTGGGGCGTGAGGCAGCACCTAGGGGCTTAGCTGGCTCCCCTCGTCCCCCACCGCTCCGACCCCCGCGCAGGGCGCACACGGCCCTGCCCACCCCGGGCGGCGCACGCGGTTTGTGTCCCTGAAGAAGGAAGGCGCGCGGAGTTGGGGACCCAGGATCCAGGCTCTCTGCCGCCGGGCGCACATGGCTCGGTCCCAGAGGCCCGGGTCTCCAGCAGGCATGTGGCCGCGCGCGGTGAGGCGCAGGGTACAACGGGGCAGCCGCCAGGGCGGGGATCCCGGGCAGGGTACAGCCCACAGCCCCGCGGCGACCCGGGCGAGGGGTCACTCACCTCTCCGGCCGCCTCTCGGAAAAGCGGCAGCGGCTGCAGGTCCGCGGCGTTGGCGGTGGCCCAGCCCGGAGGCTCCTCCTCTCCCGGCGCCCCGCCCGCCCGCGGGGCTGGACCTGCGGGGGAGGTGGCCGCCCGCCAGCCCGCTGCTACTTATCCGGCTCGGCCACCTCCCCCTAGGGCCGCAATCGGGGAGCCGCAGGGTCCGCGATCTCCGCCTGGCCCTGCAGCCCTAGCGGTAGCGAGCCACGACCCTCGGCCCCTGTGCCCCTCCCGGGGCCTAAGGTTCGGATGCTTCTTGATCTGCGCCCCCCCCAACCCTCCCCTGATTAAAGTGCGCAAAACTCCAGGACCAACTCTTAACCAGGACAAGGAGAGCGTGTGGAGGCCAGGGTAACATCTGGGACCTGCTCCCTTAAACCGAGGGACACCTGAAATCCACGTGCATTTTATAATGGAGATTAAAAGGCAGCCCAAGTTCACACAGGTGGGAAGAGGCCAAGGTGCCAGACTCGGTCTGGCTTCCTTCTTTCCTGCAAAGGGGAGCTGGCAGCAGAGGCCCCTCCTCACCAAGGCTGCATCCGGGCCTTTGTGCTCTTGTCACACCTCTGCCCCTCAGCCACCCTTAAGGCCAACCTCTGATTCTTCTGAATAGCCCTCATTTTCAGGGCCTGGGAGCTGGTGGAAGGCTCTTGGGAGCTTGCCTCCCATCTAGACTTCCTGGGTTTCAAACCACCACCCTGCCCCTCAGAAAGATGGCCTCCAGCACTGGGCACTGTCCTCTCCTCCCCCATGCCAGGAGCATCCCAGCACAGCAGAGCTCGGTATAAGGCGAGGATGTCTTTCCAGAGGGGTGTGCATTCAACCAAAGCCCTTTCTCACCTATAGCCTCACATCACGCGCTGCTGACAGTCACACCCCTCCTTTTACAGGTGAGGACACCAAGGCTCTGGTGGTTAATTCGGGCATCCATATCACTCATCTTTTGGGAGGCTGACTGGGGGTTACCTGACCCCTGGGACTTTTTCTGGAATATTCCTATGGGACATATTCCACCAGCCCCCATGAAGAGCTTCAAATTACTCCAGGATGCCAACCTGTGCTGGAGAGATAAGTCCTAGGGAGGGGTTATCTGAACCCTGAGGCCAGAGGCAGGGGGCTGGCCCCACAGCTGGACCCCAGGGAGCACACTGGGTGGAGGGGGGCAGAGTTCTGGCAGCCTGGTGGTGGGGTGAGGGCCTCTCCTCCCTTCTCCCACCCCGCCGAGGCCCACCCATGAGCATCTCCATAAGTTTCCTCCTGCCAAAAATACCCTCCCTCCCCAGCTCTCTGCTCTGCCAGGCCCCAAGGCCTAGGTCCTTTCTGCCTCCTTCAGGGACCCTCCTGAACTGATCCAGCATCCACGATGCCCGAGGGCTGCGCCCTCTCTGAGTTTCTGTGGCAGTTCACAAAGGGCCTTTGTCCATTCAAACCCCACCATGCCACGCGGCATTCCAAGTATCCCATGCCTGGTCCCAGCCCTTGGATGGCCAATGGCGTCTGCAGTGGGTTTAAACTTCACGGAGACAGGAACCAGTTCCTAGCCCTCTTTGGTGCTCCTAGCATGGTGCCCTGCACACAGTAGGTGCTCCTTAAATATCTGCTCTGGCTGACGGGGTCTTTGAGAATCCTTCCTGTAACTCCAAAGGGCAGAGCTTGGGAAATGGAGATGCTGAGAAGTCCTCCAGCATTCTCAGAATGACCTTTGGAGCCATCCAACATCCTTCCAAAGAGACCTGGGGGTCCTCTGAGGGGCTCCCCGTGAGTTTTGGAGAGAGAGAGAGCTGAAGGCTGAACTGGCAGAGACTGACAGAAGAAGGACCTAAGGGGAACGTGAACTTCTGCCGGAAAACATCAGGGTAATGAAAGGCACAGGGAGGGAGGGAGATGACCGCCCTGCTGAGGCCAAGCCCCTTGGTGGACAGAACACCACCCACAGCGGTGGCCTTGGTGCTCTGCCCATCTGTTTCCCCGTTTTGCCTATCACGGGGCCTGGTGTGCATGAGAGCTCAAGAAATGTTTCCTGGGGCCAAACTCCCGGAAGCAGACAAGCGTCTCTTGAGCCGGGAGGCAGGATGGAGCACTGACATTGGGTGAGCATCTCCTCCATGCCAGACTCGTATCCACAGCCAGGCCAAGGGAGAGGTGTCAGAGCCATCCTATCGAGACACTTGTCAGATCACGTTACTCCTCGACTCAGAACATCCCCTGGCTCCCGGTGTCTCAGAGTCAAAGCAGGGTCCTGGCAGTGGCGGCCAGGTCCAGTAGGACCTCGTCTCAGGTTCCCCTCTCTCAGTCACCCTGCCATGCTGGCCTTCTCCCTTTTCCTCACATAGATCAGGCAGGCTTCTGAGGCAGGCGTGGCCCTTCTGTTCCCTCTGCCTGGCGTCCCTGTGGTTCTCCCTCCTTCGGGTCCTTGCTGAAATAGCATCATTTCCACGAGACACACCCTCATCATCCCCCTCCCTCATCCTTGTATACTGCCCTGTTTTTCTTTCTACTTAGACTTCATCTCCTTCTAACACATTATGAAACACAACTTCTCTGTTTGTTGTTTATTAACTGTCTGCTCCCGCAGACATGTGAATTCCCCCAGGGCAGGGAGTTTTATCCGCTTCCATCACTCTGTGTTCCCAGTGCCTGACACGTTGTTGAGGCTCAGTAGTTATTGAATGGATGCACTTCCATTCTCAACCTTCTGCATCTCCCAGCATCTCCCAGTATCTCCAAGAAGCTTACCCCAGGGCTCCCGCCTGCCTCTGGTCCCTCTCTTCCTTGTCCCAGAGCTAGCATGGTACCTGTCCACAGGATGTGCCAGTACACACAGTGGTGGACATCGGGACTTGGAGTCCGCGGGTGTCAGTCTCCTGAGATCCCCCTTTTTCTTGAAGACAAGGCTGCTCCTTTGGCTAAGAAGACAAACGTATTCAGGAAGAGAATCTAGATGCATCTCCTACTTGGGCCACACAGCTTCTTGGATTGATCCAGCACTTATAAGCTGGGACAGAGTGCATCCATTTCACAGAATAAATACTCTAATTGCATCCATTTCACAGAATAAATACTCTAATTGATTATTAAATCAAGATGGTCACGAGAAGCCATGTGCCCGATGTACTCTGACAGCCTGGCTAGGAGCCAGGCCACCTGGATCTAGTCCTGCCCATGGCTGGGCTGCGGCCCCAGGGAGGGTGCCCCCTGTCCACTTGCCCAGCCCAGGCGCAGTGAGACTCCTCCAGCCAAGCCTCTGGGAGCAGGGAGCTGCTTCCTTCTGTGAGGGAGGGAGTGGGGCTGCAGCTTGGGGTAGGGATGCTGAGGGTGATAACGGGAAAACTGAGAGGTGTCTCTGCCTCCGTGATGACCCAGGGGGTCAAGCCATGTCAGAACCACCCAGGGTGAGGCCACGGCGGGTGCTGGGGATGGTCTGTGAGGGGCAGGCACTGGATGGGGAGGCAAGATGGCAAAAGTGTGCTTGGGGCCTGGGGTTTAAACTTACAGACTCATTCACTCGCAGCTTATTTGGAGCCAATATTCTAAGGCATTATGAGGCATGGCTAACAGCGCCCTTGTACCCCAGGGCATACTCTGCGCTGGTATGAGGCTCGCCCTTCTTCCAAGTCCTCTATTGAAACATGAGCTTTCCCAGGAGGAAAAGCTCTCTGAGCTCAGTGGGATGAGAAACTGTGTATCCACAAGAGATTTACTTAACTGTGGCAGCTCAAGGGTATAGAGAAGGTTCCAAAGGCAGGTGCATGAAGGACTGCGGGAGGGTGGGCAGGAGCAACCACTTTTCTAAGGAAGCTCCATGGCTCGTGGGAGGTACTTTATCTCTGTGTAAGACCAGGCGTCTTGGCTTGTGACTAGACCATCCGTGGCCACTGGGGACTAGTAGCCCGGCATTGTCTTCAGTTGGGGTTGGCAGGGAAGTCTGGGATTAAGCCCCATGCTCCAAGTGTGGTGCATGTAGTGGCCTAGGAGGTTTTTAGAACTGCAGAATCTCAGGCCCACCCCGGACCTGAATCAGAAATGCATTTTCACAATGCAGAGACCATATGCATATTAAAAGTTTGAGAAACCCCTGGGCTGCAGCACAGAAGAGGAAACAGACAACCCCCTGAACACCCGGGCCAGGGCATGTAATCAGAAACCTGTACTGGGCTGCATTCACTCTCACTGGGTGGTACTTTAATACCATTCCCTTTGCTTTCTCAAAGGTCCCTGTGAGCCAAAGAACCTGATTTCATCTGCTTCTGCATTTTTATAAATATAAAGTAAACAACCTGTCTTTCACAACACTCAATGCCTATTACACAAAGCTCCAAGAAAAAAAAATACAAGACTCATAGTCTTCTCCTTTCCAATTGCTGATCTGATTTCCCTTTTTACCATGGTGACTAGGATACTCAGACCCATCTTTATGACAATATTATCCTTACTCAGTATATTTTAGTTTTACATTATTTTTCCCCCAGCCCATGCTTTTTGTGTCTAGTTTCCTATAATCTTATTGTTAAGCTTTTCCTTGTAAGCTGTCTGAAGTTGCTTTTGGAAAAATCCAATCGTTTAAGCAAAAGAAGTAACACCTGTGTGCTACACTGGCAAATTATCTTTGCCCTGGGTGGCCATCCCCCTTTCATGGCAAGAGCAGGGTTGTGGCCCACCCTCTGCTGGATTTCTGAGGAGGATGGAGGGTTTGGGAGAAAGATGTGCCCTTTGATTTCTGCCCTAAGTTACTGAGAAAAGAAAATCCATTCAGTGTAGTGACTGCTCCTCCCTGCCTTCTCCCCACCCATCAGCTCCCCGCTCACCTGATTGGGGGTGCAAACTATGGTCCTCCATGTTGGGGGAGTTTCTGCAGCCCGGGGCAGGGGCCAAGCTCGCCAGGAGCCCCCTGCTGCTGTCTCTCCGTTTGCTGCTGCTGCTGCTGTTAGGCCCCTAGACTGGGCATCCGGAGCTCACTCAGCACGCGGGGGCGGGGCCGGGGGCGGGGCCGGGGCGGGGGGCGGAGAGAGTCAGCTGAGGCAGCTCAAGGGCGGGAAGGTCAGACCCCGCACAGGTAGTGTCACTGCCCTCAGGGTTATCTGCAAACACACTGTGGTCAGCAGCTGAGATAAGCCCTCCCTCTGGGCCGGGGGATGTTTTCAACCCACTTAATTCTCAGCTTCCTGGGTCTTGGCTCCCAAAGGGAGGAGGGAAAGGAAGTGACATTTGTCATCGTCCCACCTTGAGGGGAGGACTATACCACGTTTAAATCACCCCCTTGAAGTCCCACCTAGATCCTGCAAAGTGAATGGAATCAACCCCATTTTTCAGATGATGAAAGCATCACGAGAGGCAGAAATGGCGGAGCTGGGATTCGAACCAGGTCTGCTCGACTCCTAGATTTTTCTGCTACCTTCGCCTCAGCAGGTGGACGGCTCCTGGGGGCAGGAGCCAGCACACCTTTGGGACCTCTCTTAGTTCCCCAGACGGGGGCCAGCTCAGTGCATGCGCAGAGCAGGGGCACGTAGTGTGACCACAGGGAAGATGAGCCAGGCGAGGACTGGAGCAGGGCTCTCTCCAAACACTTGCAGCCCTGCCCAACCTAGGTGGGCTCCTATGAGCTGTCCCCAGCCTCTCAGAGGGGTAGCTACTCCACAGGTAGCTTTGTCTACCTGAGATTTACATAGCCTGGAAGCAGGTCTGTGGAATGTCAGGTAAGTTTTCAAGTCTGGTTCTTCCTGGTGTACTGCCTGATTTCACCGATGCGCACAGTGTGCCATCCTCAGAGTTGTCTGTAGACGTTTGCTGGTCCCTGGCAGCACATGAGAAGCCAGGTCCCTGCAGGACATATAAGGAAGATGATGGCTCATATAGCATATATAATGCTGTTTGTGCCAGGAGCCACGAGCCACAGTCAGCCAGGTATGGGGCCTCCGAGAAGAAGAGGGGCATGGACTGGGTCTCTGGAGACATTTACAAGGCAAAGAACACACCCACCTGTGTGCAAACGTGGTCTCCCCAATGAACCTTGGTTTCTTCAGCTGCAAGATGAGAGTATATACCTCCTCGGGTGGTTGTGAGACTGAAGTGAGAAATCACCAGGAAAATGCCTGGCACTTAGTAAGTGTTCAATAAAAGGCAGTCAGTCAATTAAGAGGAAGAGTGTGAGGAAGGCAGACCACCGAAAGAGCCAGTTCCGCAGGAGATGTACTTCCTGGCAGGCCCCTCTCGTCTTTGGAAAAGTCTTCTTCCTTCTCCTGTGTCCTGATCTAAACTCTCCCCTCCTCTGAGAAGCCCTCAGGGAATGCACTCTCCTCTGGCCTCTTGCCTGGCAAGGAACCTCGTTGGATAATGAAAGCAGCTGCCCCTCCTCTCCCTCCTCCCCTGTCCCAGCCGTCTGCAGGCACTGTGGGCTCCCTCTTCAGCGTCGGGGCTGACTGTGGAATCCTCTTGCTGGGCCTCCGGCTCGTGCCAGCTCAAGGTGTCTGAGATCTTAGTGTCTGCCACTTCCCCCACTGCCCTGAGGGTCCTGGGAGCAGGCCCTCCCCTCTGTACGGTCTGGTGAGGGGAGGGCCCTTAAAGGTGCTGCAGCAGATGGGGCTGTGGTGAGAGGGGGCAGATAAAGAGAGACCTGGTTTGTTTTGGGTGGAAAATCAAGGCTTTAACCTGCTGGCCGTGGGGGCCCAGGAAGATTTGAAGAGGTGTGAGTATGTGTGGTATTAATAGCTGACAGTTTTTAAGGCATGTTGTATACCAGGCGCTGTTCCAAGCATGTTAACGGCATTAACTCATTTAATCCTCGTATGGTCAGGCCATTCAAATGGCGGTTCTCTTGCTCTCTGTACGTCCCTTACTCGACCAGTCCCTCCTTCACTCACACGACTACCCAGTCCTCTTTGTTTTCCCACAAAAGAGAGAAACATATTTGAAAAATTTAATACCCAGCTGACAATGAGTTGCAAGTTGTGACCAGGACAGCTGGTTTCGTGATGATTTCCCTTGTAGTTCCACTTATACAAGATTTTTTGCCAGAGTTCAGTAGGTAATCTGTGAGAATTATTCCACATGTAGATGTATTTTTTTCATGTAGATATATATTTTTCAGCTAAAATATTATTTTATTTTATTTTTTTAATTAAAAAATTTTAACACCTTTATTGTGGTATAATTCCCATACAGTAAACTACACACACTGCAGATGTACAATTTGATGAATTTTGATAGATGTGTACACCCATGAATCCACTGCCACAATCAAGATAGCTAGCATTTCCATCACTCCCCAAGAGGTGCAAATTTTGAACCCCTGATTTATCCCTTCCCATCCCCTTTGCCCCTGGTAACTGTGTTTGTTCTCTATGTTTCTGAGTCTGTTTCTGTTCCATAGATAAGTTCATATGTATTTTTGATGTGATCTGTGTCCTTCTATTCCACCGTCTTGAAGCCACTCCCTGTCCTCTTCATTATAGGGCTTAATTAGTCCCTGGTAATTGATGAGGCCACCTGATGAAATTCCCCCCCGTGAATGGTAGCCTCCTCCCTCGGGTGGTGAAGACTGCTGTCATGTCCCGCTTGCCCATCCACCGTCTGCCACACATGGTGGGGTGTCGCTCCAGGACCCTTTGTGTAAGATCCCGCATCCAACAAAGATTTGATGTCTGTGCCACTGTCCCTGGGTTCTTTCTTTGGTCTCAAAGCTGGGCAACTGGAAGGCTTGCAGGCCTCTGGGGTGAACCCAACAATCCTCATAAGTACATTTTCCCCATCTTCAAATAAAGAATCAGGTAGCGGGAGGTTAAGCGACATAGCTCAGAAAGTGGTAGAACCAGGGCTGAACCCCATGGGTCTGTTTCGGGGCCCACTCCCTACCATTCCTGTTACTGGGAGTTCGCTCACTTCCCAAAGCTCGTCTCTGGCAGCCATGGGGCTGTGGGGGTGGAGGTGTTAGGTAGTTTAGATAGAAATGAGCACTGGGCAGGGGGAGAGGAAGGGGAAAGGAACAATTCAGGAAATGGCAGCATGTGTGTCTGCAGTCAGGAAAAAGACTCCAGAAATCTTTACTTTCTCTAAATGAGAGCCAGTAAAAGAAGCCAGTTAAAATCAAAGCGCTGCAGCTGCGAATGGGAGGGGGACCTGGTGTAACTTGACCCAATGAACCTGTACAAAAGGGGATGGGCATGCCAGAGCACAGGGAACCTGAGTTGTCAATCAATCAGTCAATCAATCACAAAACCAGGATATAAAAACAGGAAAAACAAAGGAAGGGCGCCATTTTTCCTCTCTTGGATTGGCCTGCTCCCAATTCTCAGGAATGTACTATCTTTTATTTATTTTGTTTTTACTTCACTAATAAAAATCTTGCTTATATCACGCTTTCTGCCTTTCATCAAGAATTCTTTTTTTTTGGGTGACAGAGGGATGTGGATCAAAAAAGGCACGTGAAGGGCCAGGATGGGCTGTGTCTTGAAGTCTACTTAGAGGACACGGTAAGTCTTATAAGTCTTCTGTGTTGGGAGCTCCTCACCCAGGCCTAAAGCCTGCACGTTTCATCAAATTCAAAGCAACTGCCCACTGCAGGCCTCTGCTGGGGGTGAAAAGGGGGTTCAGAAAGCTCATTTGGTCAAGGTTAAATCTCTTGCAGGAATCCAAGGTAAGTGATTGCTGGACCCATGGCACCTACTGCCTCTGATACTTGGAGAGGACAAGGCTTTTGAAGTTACAAGGACCCAGGTCTGACAACTGAGCCTCAGTTTTCTTATCTGTAAAATGGGGATGATGACAGCAAGTGGAGTTAACTAAGTGCAGATGGGAAAATTATGCCTTGAACACACATTAATTCTCCACATCCCCTCACCTACACTCCCTGGTTCCTTGTCCTTCTCTGCCTTGATCAGTCCCCTGGATTCCAGTGCCTGGGGTGGTGAGGGAGAAGGAGGGGTCTAGGACCCAGGGTGCACTCTGTCCCTTGGTCTCAGTCAGCCCTGGCTGGCTGGCCTGAGTTGGGTGGCTGCAGGGCCCAGTCTTCCCTCAGCTCTTTTCTCACAATCTTTCCTGAAGTTCCAGAAACCTTCACTCTCCCAGGGCAGGAAGCAGGGGTGGGACCCCTCTTTCCCCATTTCTGCTCCAGTCCCATCTGGCCTCTCTGATGCTGAAAGCTGCTCTGAGAGGCCTGGAGCCTCCTGGGCCTGTTCTCCATCCCTGCTGGTGTGATTGAACCCAAGTTTGTGTGCCCGACGCACATGAGGCCAAACAAACCGAAATGTGGGAGTTTGGAGCAGAGAAAGGTATATTGCAAGGGCCAAGCAAGGAGAATGGCAGCTCATGATCAAAAGACCCAATAGTTTTCAGAAAAGAGTTTTTAAGCAACACTTGGGGTGAGGGCTGTGGTATGCACAACTTCCTTGTGATTGGTTGGTGATGAGGTAACAGGGTGGTGTTGCCAGAATCTTGTGCTCTGCATGGAGTCACCAGCCTCTCTCCAACCTGAGGAGGGGGGGGCCTTAGTTCCTGTAGAACAATTCAAAGATGTACATCAGGTTGTTACCCCTGAAGAGGAACCAGGACTCTGCTTTATCGCTGCACTACTGTTTCTTGACTGCTCTTCCTTTGTCTCTGCGTCCCCTCCCTTCCCTGATGAGTAACTGTTTGAATCTGCCCTTTGGAACTCAGGGAAGGGCTCAGAGGCTAGAGCCTTTTTCTGCAAGTAAGAAATGGGGGACATGGAAAAGCTTTTGTCCCTGGGGGTTCCCCGCAGGGTCCTGCTCCGTGTTAACCACCCCCTTTTCCTTGATACTCCTCAATCTTGAGGAGAACAGGTGTGAGGCGAGGGAATAAAGCTTTGGATAGAGTGATTAATTGTAAATTCGGCAGAGGAACTGGGTTTTAGGGGGACTGGTTTTAATGGGCCCACAGGCTCACCAGCTCCTCTGGGTTCTGGTTCCAGCTCTGCTGCGCTGTGATCTTGGCTGAGACCCGTCCCCTCCTTGGGCCTCCATTTGTCCAGATATAAAATGAGGCGAGGTTCAAATGCTCTGGAGGCTGAGGTCTTTGTGTTGCAAGAGAATGGGGTGTGAGAGGCTGGCCATGTCCCAGATCTCAGGCGAGTCCCTGGGACGCGCCCCACCAAGTGAGCATCCTTGGCTTCCATCAGGAAAGAATTCAAGAGCGACTCATAGAAGAGTGAAGGTAGATTTATTTAGGGAGCTGCACACTCCACAGACAGAGTGCAGGCTGTCTCAGAAGGCCAGAGAGGCCACGGGGTGTGGGGGGGTTTAGTTTAAAATAAAAGTATGGGCCGTCTCAAAAGGCCAGAGAGAGAGGCCAGGGGGTGAGGGCTTGTTAGTTTTTACGGGCTCAGTAACTTCATATGCTGACAAGTGGGAGGATTATTTCAACTACTTTGGGGAAGGGGCAGGGATTCCCAGGAACTGGGCCACCACCCACTTTTTTACCCTTTATGATCAACCTCAGAATTGTCATGGCACCTATGGATGTGCCATGGATCCGTTACAATGAGCATAAAATGAGGCTCAAGGTCTAATGAAGTTGAATTTTCCACCATCTTGGGCTTAGTAGGTTCTAACCAGTTTCGGTCCTACCCTCAATTGCTGTGTCATTCTTTTAATGGTTATACCCTGCCCCCCTCCCTCCTGTCTCACCTGCAGATGACTCTTGTAGGGTGAAGGACTAGCCCAAGAGGGGACTCCATGCCACTCCCACCCCCCATGTAGAGCAGGGCTGCCTTTATCTATCTGTGGATGAGATCAAGATAAACACCCTTGGGTTAGACATCCTGAAAATTCCCTCTGCATCTAAGATTCTATTCTGGTCAAATTAGGGCTGCTGAGGAGTGTGGGAGGATTGGAGTTGCCAAAACCCTGCCTTTGCCAGGTAACAGGAACTTCTGCTGGTCAAAAGCAGTGGATAGTAGGCCCTGATGGGGGTTCAGGGGCTGCAGGTGGTGGTGGGGCAGTGCAAGCCCATGGGAGGTATTTTCCACTGGGGTTGGGGCAGAGGCTCTGGGTACCCTCTTGACCTGAAGCCCTGGGGGCCACATCTCTGTCGGTGCCCTTTCCTGGAAAGCAGAGATGCCAGAATGAAATAATTGGCTACAAGACACTGGGATACAGTGCTTATTCAAATTTATGCAAATAACATGCAAATGAAGCCAGCCTTAGGCCGGGTGCCCTGGGATGGCAGCTGGTTGGGGATGGGGTGTCCCCCCTTTATTTCTGAATTTGCCTTAGGCCTCTGAGGACTTCACAGGGAGAGAGGCCCATTGCCTTCCCTCTGCACAGTCCCTCTTCTCAGTGGGCCTAAGCAGGAGACAAACAACTATGGCACGCCTACCATGAGTGGGTCCCCTGTGTATGAAAGTACGAGGGCCACCGAGGGGGCAACAGAGAGGAAGATTCTAGGCCAGACAGTCTGATTTGGGACAATATCCTCATTCCACAGAAAAGGACAGTGAGGCTTGGAGAGGCGAGGTGAATTTCTGCATCACCCAGCTAGAGGTGACAGAACAGGAATTCAGTCCAAGGCTGCCTGAGTCTGATTCCACGCCCCTCCGCCGTGACCGCGGCCTACAGCGCCGTGCTACCTGACAACTGAACACACATGGGCATGGGGTCACAGAGACCCTCTAGATCCTGCAGTGGGACCCAGGTCTCCTAACGTGGTGGCCCTGGGCCACCTCTTCCTTCCCAGACCCGGTGCCTGCAGCTTGCTAGGTGCTTGGTGTGTATTTTCATGAATGCATGAAAGTGCATCTTTCATATGGGTACTTAAAGTCTCTTTCAGCTACCTGGGTGTTTGTTGCTCTTTTATTATTGTCCAGGCCAGCCACATCCTGTGGATAGCTGGGGATGGGGTTTTCTTGCTGCATGAACAGATGTGCCATTAGTGGGTCAGGTCATGGGGAAAGAAACTAACCCGGGGATAGGAAATAGGGGGCCTTAGAATCGGGCAAGGAGGACCCCCGGGGCTGGAGAGCGTTGCCTGGACACTCAGATAAGGAGGGGCCAGAGTTCTGGCCCATGTGGGTTGAGTTGCAACTTCCTTCCTCTCCTCTCTAGCCCCTCCCCATTCCAACCTCCAGCTCCAGATCACTGGGGCTCAGGCATGGAGTGGGGAGTGGGGAGTGGGGTTGTGAGATCAGGCTGAGGTTTGTGTGAGCGAAGAGTGCTGGATGTGCCTTAACTCCAAGCTTTGAGGGATATTTTGCTCAGAATCAGAGTTGGGCCCAGTTGTGCTGTGCGTAATCAGGGTCCCATTCCTTCTCCAAAGCAAGTGGGGACATCCGTGATTCCCAGTGGAGAGAGTTGTGCCCACACAAGTGTGCACGTGGCCACCTCGTGTGGTCATTGGCAGTGTGACGGTCAGACCAGAGGCTGGAAGAAGGGCCTCAAGCAGGAGCCCTTGGAGCCAGTTTTCTGGAAAATACTCAGAAATAATGGGGAGGAGGGGGGCAGGTATACTTTGAGAGGGGACAGCTTTCTGAGTAGATGGTGGTAGGGGCTTGCATTATTATGACTTCAAACTAAAAAGCAAAGTTACTCTCTTTTGGGGTCATAGGCTGAGGGCCTCAGAGACCCACACATCCCAGCCTGGTCTCTGGCCTACGGACTGGCCAGGCCCAGTATGGAGGGACAACACCTACTGAGGCTGATGTGGAGGTGACAGAGGGAATGGCCAGAGCTGGCAGGGGCTGGGGAATCCAGGCAGCACTGGTGACAATTACAGGGTCTCCAGTTCCCACAGCCAGTCTCCCATTACTGCTAACCTCGGGGCACTGAGATTTCCTCCTGAGCAGGACATACTTTGGAACAGGTTCCCCAAGTGAAAAAAGACTCAACTGTTCACTTCCCCAGGCCTATCTTGCAGGAACCAGGTACAATTACGGGTAGAATAAGATGCCAGCCCCCAAAGCCAAGTCTCACGTCCTGGACAGAGGGCGAACGGCAGCTGCTGGCAGTGTGGTGAGCTGGCTGCAGGGGCAGCGCCGGGCTTCCTGCCCAAGCAGGGCAGATGCAGACAGGCCCGAGCACTTAGGTAGGATTGGAGGCCCAGTCCACTTCCCAGACCATTAGTGAGGCGAGCGGCTGCTGAAAAATTCACCACAGGCCTGGGTAATGCACTTCGGGAAAGAGCACCCCCTCAGGTGCTCAAATGCACAATGGGTGTGGGCCCCAGAGATGGGCTGGTGGGCGGGCAGGACTGTCTGCCTTTTGGACAAGAAGAGAGAGGAAAGAGAAGTGGCGCCTGCCCCACACAGCCTTCCTCAAGAGTGTGGTTGAGGCAGTGACTCTTTCACGCTCTCAGGCAGGCCCACCTTCCCCAGTTAGCCCCCAGGGGGATTTCTTGAGGCAGAAGTCCAGTCATAAATGCTTCTGGGCAGAGGTCCTATGTGAGATGGGGCAGGAGGGCACCTGGGCGAGGGGCCGGGAGGCCCTGATGCTCCCTCTGCCTGCTGTGGCTCTCACCTGCCAGCAGCCTCTCCTGCGTGACGGCAGCTCCACTTTCATTATCTCTAACATCTTCAGCGTCCTTCTAGCACAGCCCTCCATCTGCCCATTTCTCAGGTGAGAACACCGATCCCCCAGCAGTGAGAATCGAAGAAGCCCTGTGGTGGATGATGCTTTAGGACAGTCAAGCTCAGTGCAGTGCTGAGAGGGAATCTGGCCTCAAGTCCACCCCATCCTGCTGGAAGCTTCTGGAGAGTGTATCTGCTTCTGTGGAACTCCCCAGCCTCGTGGCCACTGAGGGCTGCTCTGAGGATCCTTCACTCTCCTGCACTTCTGAACTGGAGACAGGCCTGGCACTGCTGTCATCAGAGGGGAGGTTACGGGGGTGTGAGATGGGGCACTAAAGGTACAGCAAAGGAGAGACCCAGTGGGTCAGCGCTGAAACCCCCACCACGCCATCAGCAGACACTGCCACATACACTCCCGGTGAGCGTCAGCATAGCCCCGGCCTACAGGCGCATCGCTGTCTAGCTGGGGACAAAACATAGGATTCTTCCCAACAGTTGGTGAGGCCAGGACCTTACATAATCCAGTTTCACAACCACCGAGCAATGGATGATGATGTCAGAGCTGGAAGGAACTATAAGGAGGCTCTTGTTAATTCTAGTCCAACTTTCTCACTTACAGAGAAAATTGAGGTTCATGTATTCATTTGCTAACAAAGCCCATTTTATTATAGTAAAGTGGGAGAGAAGTTACATGACTTCAGAAGGCAGCCCGTGTGTTGAGTGATTCACCATTAAGTCCTAAAGGACTGGAGAGGGCAAAGGGGCGGGGGTGGGCAGGGCCAGCCTGGAACACTTCCTCTGACTTACCCTACAACCCAGAGGGTGATTCCCTCCATTGAGGAAGATCTGACCTTTGCTGGAGTCTTGGCCCGTCTCTCCCAGTGGTTAATTGGTATTGATCTGCAAACAAATACTTAAGTGCAAGAGATGAAGGCTCTGTTTAAGGAACAAGTATCAGTTCTTGTAGAATTCGGATTCCTACAGTAATATTGTTACCTCAAAGGGGGAAAGAAAAAAGACCCCAGTTCTTGTCTTACCTGAAAGATTTTAAGGGTTTTACTAGCAAAGGGAAAGCGCACCTCCCAGAACGCGAGGCGGCTGATCCAAGGGCGGACAGCAGTGGTCTCGGCCCCTTCTCTTACACCCGCGCTTAGGGGTGGTCTCTTGATTGACTGACAGCTCTTGCCCCTGGAGTGCTTAGTCATGCTTGTCCCTTTTTGAGCATGTCCTTATTCATGATGCACACAGGAAAATCCACAGGGTGGGGGTGAGGCCTAAACCGCAGCGCTAATTATATTACAGTGAGTGTTGGGTCATATCCAGTTGGGTCCTGGTCGCTACCGCGCAGTTGCAGCCATCGGGTTCTAACCAGTTTCGTGCTGGCACTAGTTAATGACAAATACTGCAAACCATGTCGGTAAACAAAGAATGCTGAAACCATCAAGTCATCAGGGGCTGCCGCCACCACCCCCCGGTGAAGACAAGCCTGCAGCCTGGCCTCTGCAGCCACTCACAATGGTGCACTCTGAGGGGAAAGAAAGGACAGGATACCGGCCCCAGATAGCTAGATGCTTGTCCAATGAATGAATTCAGTGAGCCCAAATGTTTGCTCCCTCCCATACATAGAAAAATGCTAAATTCTTTAACTTGAGATGTCTGGTTTTCTTCAGTTAACAAGTGATCTTTAATGTTCCGACTACCTGGTCTTTGTTGTAAAGCTCCTATATATCCTGGCCCCTCCCCTACCTCTTCGGAGCAGCCCCCTCAGAGCGAACTGAGAGGCTGTCATCACCGGCTCAAAGGGGTTTGAGTCCTCAGAAATGTCTGCCGAATAAAACGTAACTCCCGACTTTTAGGTTGTGCATTTATTTCAGTTGGCACACTCATTTAGAGGAAGTAAAGCCCCTGTACGCTGAAGGCGGGCACAATGCCATCTTCCGGACCATCCTCCCTCTCCCCCACCTTGTCTGCCCGGTGCCCCCACTTATCTCACTGCCTGACAATATGAATCCTCCCTTCTGTGTCTACACTTCTGGTTCTCTTTAACCTCAGGCAATTCATCTTCCTCTCTCTGCGCCTACTTTCCCCCACGTTTCTAACCCAGGTAGAGCCTTCCAGAAAGGCCTGGTTGGCTGAATGCATGAACCAAGCTATAAAACAGTGGAAGCAGCATTGGAGATAATCTTATCCAATCTCTTGTTTAAAGATGGGGAAACTGAGTCCCAGGGAAAGTATGAATTGCCCACAAAACACCTACAAGCAAGTGTTTAATTAATACAAGGTGAATGAGTGTCGGAGCAGAGGTGCTTGACAGGAACAGGCGCATAACCAGCGAGAGGCGTGATGATGTC
Source organism: Camelus ferus (assembly GCF_009834535.1). Lineage (NCBI taxonomy): Eukaryota > Metazoa > Chordata > Mammalia > Artiodactyla > Camelidae > Camelus > Camelus ferus. Next base: position 10,724,231 of record NC_045700.1, read on the forward strand.
TGCCCAGGATTCGATAGACAGTGGGAACTGGGCTGGAAACAGCCTCATATTCCCCCACATGCCACAGAGGGGTCTGCTAGCATCATATTCTTTCTCCCCCACTCTCTTCCTCTGTTTCTCCCTCCCCTTCTGTGACCATGAGGGCTCCAGGTTGAACACAGCAGACCTGGGCTCCGACTGTCTGGAGCAGGTTGGGGGCCTGCACAGAAACTAGGGAGGCACAAAGGAGGTGAGCTGGAAAGACAGAAAGACAGTGAGGTCATGTGACAGGACACTGTGGCCATCAGTGTGGACACCAGATCCACCACTGGCCCTGCAGCTTCTGCTGTTGGGGACAGCACTGGCACCCCAGCCAGCAGCACTTCTGATCTGCCCTGCTTCTAGGTGTCACTCACTCTAGCCGAAATCCCTGGTCAGGGCGTCTCACATCTGAAATTCCTGCACCTGCTGCCATTGGCTGCCCAGGTCAAGTGAGCAAGCCTTTCAAGCTTTCCTGGAGGAGGAATGGCCATTCCTGGAACATGGGGAGCTGGTCCAGATACTCGGTCCCTCCTCCTCTGTATTCTGTACTCTCCTGGCCTCCCTGGACCCAGCCTGGGTAGGACGTGATCCAGGGCTCAGAGAGCTCACGGCCCATGAGAAGGCAGCTTGAGACCGAGTCCCCACAACACCCCAGCTGAGGCCCAGGGCTGGCCTCTTGCATTCTAGGAGTGCCGGAGAGGTGAGTCGGGCCCAGCACTGCCCAGCATCTCCAGAGAGCATCTTAGTGGATATTCTGACCTTTGTCCTCCGAGGCACCCCACAGAGGTCACGACCAAAGAGAACTTTATCAGGAGACAAGACGCTTCTGCAAAGTGGCCAGTTGCTCACTCCACCCCTAAACTCTGCAGTGAGTGGCTGAGGACCCTAAGGCCACAGAAGGACCTGACTTAAATGGTTGCACACTTAAAATGTTATCAGATATTGCCAAATTGCTCTCAAGTAGAGGCTGTATCCATGAGCATTCCCAAGAGCGCGGTATCAGAATGGGTGTGGTTCCACACCGCAGGCTATTTGGAATGTGGGGAGGTAGGAAAGCTACATGGGTTTGCCGGCGCCCATCAGACCCCACCAGGACGTCATTACCCGGTGCTTGGCTGGGGAGGCATTTTCATAGTTCCCAGGCTGTGTGATAAATGCTAATTTTCTGAATGCAAAGTGTTTTGTCAGGGCTTTTCCTTTCTGTTGGCAGAATTGGTCTCCAGGGCCTCTGTTTACCCTCAGGGCGATGGCTGTCAGGGTGAAGGAGAGACAGCAGAATTTCCCTCTGGCCATGCACTCCCTTGCATTTCAAGCTGATTGGCCCTGTGGCATGTTCATTGCTCAGCCAACAGGAAATGGCAGTGGCCCAAATAGATCACTCTGGAGCAAGAATGCCTTCAACTTGCTCACTAGCACCACCTGTCTGCAATCCATCCATCCATCCATTTCTCCCCTCTCTCATGGAACATTTCTGAGCGCCTGCTCTGAGTTAGCCACTCTTCTATGTGCTTGGAGAGCTACCAGGTGATGGGAAGGGGGACGGGATGTAGAAATACTGTGATGTCCTCTGTGTTGATGTAGAGAGAGGTTGGTTCCAGTAGATCCCATTTCCTGCAGATGCAGAAATGGTGGAGAAACCATCATCCACCCCCTAAGGAGATCAGGGTCTCCTAGGAAGGAAGGAAGGACAGTCACACAAGGGACCAGTCTCAGGGAAATGCACTCCACATGTAGGAGCACTGAAGAAAGGAATTTGTTCTTGCTGTGGGTGAAAGGCTGTCAGAATTTTTTATTTTCTTGAAATCATGGTAAGCTGGCTGCAAGCCCCCATTTGTCAAGATAGATGAGAAATCCACATCGTCATGTCCTGGGCAGGACTCTCGCAGGGTGAACGTTCAGGGAAAAGCCCCCTGCTGCTTCTGCTGTCATTGGCTACTCTGATAAGTTTCCATCCCGGCAGGTGTGGTTCCTCTGCCTCCACGTGGACTGCAGCTGGAGGTGTTCACTAAGTTGGGGAGCCACAGGGTTTAGCCTCCGCAGGCACCTCCGCTGCGGGTTTGCTATCTGCCTGGGAAGGTGTTCACATGAAAGCCTGGGTTCCTGCCACCTGAGACCCCACTCTGGACTCACTAAATTTCAATTTCCAGGTCCTGGGGAAGATAATCCTTCTTCCTCCCTGGATTCCAACCTTTCCAAATCTTAGTGTCCCTTCCTTCTAGGGAAATCAGCTCTATCAACTCGATGAGCACAGACTTTGAATACAAAAGCCTTGCTGGGTACTGCCTCCCTGGGTGCCTGGGCAGCTTCCTGGCTGAGCAACACAGAGCAGGTGATGACCCAGAAAACCAGAGGCATGGTACGTGATCTGTATCCCTCCAGCAGTGGAGAGGACACTGCTCTGATCTCCTCGGATCTGTTTGGATGGGTCTGTGTGCCCGTCTCCCGGTGTCTCACCCCATGCTGGTCAAGGGGCTGCACCTGTGAGTCTCTTCCGGTGGCTGGAGCATCCTCGCCCACACACGTGTGCAGATGGCTGCATGCCAGGGATTGGCACCTCCTGGGGCCACCCTTTGGCAGTGACTGGCTCATGCTGGGGCGTGGAAGCCCAGCTACCCTGCCTTGAGTGGTGTAATTGATACTGAGCTGAGTCTGGGACTTTGCCCAATGCCCAATCTTCTCCCCTTTCTCTGTTCCACTCCCCCTACTCCCTTACTGGTTTTTCCCGGGGTGGGGGAGTCTCTTAACCAGCATGAACCCCCATCTCAGGGTCTACTTCCAAGGAATAGACCCTATGACAGCCAGTGAGGACAAAACACAAAGCTGATTGGTTCCTGATGCTCCTCGTGTGATTGCAGTGAAGGTGTTCTTTCAAAGCAGAGGTTCACAGCACCAGGGACCCCTGAACCCATCCCTGACTCAGTGGGCTAGACTGAATGACCAGCGCTGGCCGAGGACAGGTGGCTTTCCAGGGCACAGGTGAGAACAGCATACTGTTTTATTGCTGAACACAAGCTCAGGGAGGCCCTGGTGCGGCTCGGCTGCCCTGGGTGAATGAAAACTGTCTTGGGCGGAGGGAGGGTAGGGGGGGAATGGGTACCAGCAAGGCCAGAGTCCAGAGCAAGGGAAGTGAAATCCCACTTAAACCAGCAAGGTCACGGGGTCCGGATGGATTCTCCCAGGTGACCTTGTCCTGGATGCTGAAGGGGCTAGAAACCAAGATGTGTGGTGGGAGGAAGCTTTCTCGCTGGAGGCTGGGTGCGGGGACCTGATCTTTCTAAGATGAATGAAGAAGGCTTGATTAAGCAAGTGGAGATTGAGCTTAGAAGGATGAAAGGAGGTCACTAGTGAGAAAGGGCCAGCCCTCTCTCACTGTGTGACCTTAGGCAAGACGGTTTACCTCTCGAAGCCTGGCTTTCCTCTTGTGTAGGATGAGGGTGACAACCGTACTTAATGCCTAGAGTATTGTAAAGATTAAGTGAGCTGTGCAGGTGAGGAGCTTGGCACAGGGCCCCGTCTCTCCCAGAGCCCCCTTCTGGTCAGAGGCTCTTGTTTCCCCAGCTGCCGGGGTACTGGCTGCCATGGCATGGTGGCTGCAGGCCTTTCTGGGAATTGCCTTCAGCTGGAGGCAGATGCCTTGTCCAAGCTCACGCCCTTGCTGGGAGCAGCTCATATTCTAGGGGATGGGAGGGGATGGGAGCAGATGGGAGGTAAAGGCCAGTTCTCTTGCTTCAGTTTGAGACGACTTTGGAGGGCCATCCAGCTCAGAGCTCCTCCTAGGATTGGCTGAGGACTGTGTTGTGACTGCATCTCAGTTTAACTTTGTCCTCTGCTCTGTCTTGCTTCCATCATTCCCTTACAAGTGTCAACCTCCTGCACGCCAACCCAACTAAGACACACATTATGCATTTTTTTTTTGACGTCAATAAAATTAGGGAACTTCAGGAGGGCAGGGGCCATGTGTGCTCCTCACCGATGTCCCCAGCATGTAGCACAGAACAGGTGCTGTCAAAGTCCAGAAGAGGAAGTATCCAGATAAGAGGGGTGGCTTCCAGGTGGAGGTTGCTTCTGAGCCAAGTTCCATGCTAGCCCTGTGTGTGCCAACTTGACTGGCTAGCGAGGCACAGAGGGCTTGGCTCAGGTTAGGGGCTCCAGGACCGGTCCCCATCAGCAGGCTGCAGGTTCCTGAAGAGGGTGGCGATCATGAGCTCCCAATGGCTTCCAAGGGACATTAAAACTGCGGAAAGAAGGAAAAGAATTCACAGGATGAGAAGTGTGGGCAGCCAGTTCTGTGAGTGCACAGTCTGGCAAGATGGAAGGAGGCAAAGCTGACCCTGGAGTCTCCAGCCTGTGTGGGCAGGAAGAAGGGGGCCAGTTACCTCTGACACAGCTTCTGGTAGAGCGAGTAGAAGGAGGAAGGGTGAATCCTTTGCAAACACACACCTGGAGCTGATGAGAGGTTTGGGGAGGGCTGTCCACATAGACTGGACAGGCACAGCGGGTAGAGATAGGAGTTGGAACTCAGGAAGCCAACTGGTTAAAGTAGAGTGAGAAGAGAGAAAACTGAAGATCTGACCCGGGGAGGGGGAAGGGCTGGGGCACTGATGGCCAAGAGGGGACGGTCGAGGGCAAGAGACACAGAGAAAGAGAACCAAGGTGATCTCAGGCATCAGAGGAGTCAAATGTTGCTTGGATGTCAAGGACGCTGAGTCCAAGGGGAGCCACGGGGAATTGGTTTGGGGAGGCCCCTGGTGGCCCTCGGGGGGCTGGCTAGGTCAGTGATTGAGAGCACAGGTTTTAGAATCAGAGCTGGCTTCCAGCTGTAGTGTTTCCACCTGCTGCTTATGTGACCTTGGGAAAATCACTTAACCTCTCTGATCTCTGTATCTAGACCTGTAAAATGTGGCTATCACAGGGACTAAAGGACACGATAGCTGGAAAAGCGCTTGGCACAGTGCCTTGCCATGGGTAGTACCAGTCACCAACAGCTTCTGTGAAAGCTGAAGGCGGGGAGGTGAGGATGCTTAAGAGCAGCCCAGGGAGAGAAGGCTTTGAAAGCCTGGGGCTGGGGTTTGCTGCCGAGCAGATGGGCCCAGGAACGGACAGAGCTGAAGCTGCAAAGGTTGGGTAGTGGGTAGCTCTTGGAGGCGTGGCAGGCACACAGGTGCAGAGAAGGGAGCGCTTGGAAGCATCCCTGATCCCTCCCGGCTCGGAGGAGGCAGCCCCCCTCATTGGAGGTGGCGTGAAACCATTTCCCCTTATCATGGGCCTGCTAGTGGCCATAAAATATGAGATGACACTAAATTTGGTCATCAAGTAAATGGGATAAAGAAATAATTGGAAAATGGATCCCTGCCCGGAAGGAGTGGAAGTGTTCCCTGTGCTATTGTTGCCCGTGTCCGGCTCTCTGAGTAATCTGCTGAGCCAGGCGAATAAGGACGTCAGGCTTTGGTGTGATGAGAAACTCTGCCTTGAAAAGAGCCTGAAATTACCCTTGACAGTGGAAGAGCCTTTGTCTCCTGAACAGAAGGAGGAAGAAAGACCTGAGTATTCCCTGGGGATGGGAAGAGAGGGAAGGAAGGAATCCCTGAATGTTAAACCGGCACCACGGTGCCTTCCCTAGTCTGGCAAGGCTCACAGCCCGACCCAGGGAGGGGCCAGGGGCTGGCATGCGGGGGTGCTCGGGCTTGGCGGGGGAGGTAGGGGAGGCGGGGGAGGTGGCCACATGTGAGAGGCACATGCTTTTGTCTGCAAGTCAATTCATTCGTCTCTCAGCCCCTGCAATTTACATCCTCACACTTGACCCTCTGCACACCCCCGCAATGGGAGCTCCTCCCTGGGCTCTTGAGGGGCAGAAAGGTGGGGTTACAATTACCCAAGTCGCAGCCCAGGGAAAAAGAACTGGTTTTCTAGTAGAAGGGATGTGGGGAGGATGGATGCGAACCTCCTATCCTGTATCTCCAAGTCTTTTATGGAGAACCAGTGGTGTTGAATAGAAATGCCATGTTGATGTGTCTGTCTCTCTGCTGCTTCAGACCTGCTCTCCAGCCCTGCCCCTCATCCCTCAGCATCCAGGGGCTTACAGCCTAGACTCCCACTTATCCCCACCATGGTCCATTGTAACAGGCACCAGAGTAGAAACTGTGCTTTCTCCCTTTGTTGTGTCTTCAGGGCGGCAAGCACTGTATTAGGCACTGCTGTGTTTAAAAGGTTTTCTCTTTCTGCCTCTAAACACAAGTCAGGGGCTGCCCCACACAGAGCTTCCCGACTTCAGTCAAACACGCAGGGTAGTCCCTCCATTTTCCCATCTCTAGATGAGAACAGTGTGTCCCACGGGCTGGTGAACATCTGTAGTATCAGCCTCACTTTCTGAACTTGTGCAAAATACCAATTTCCAGGACTCGCCCCAAAGCCCCAGAACCAGAACCCCAGAATCAGAACTGTATTTGAATAACCAGATGCTTGACTTCATGCTTGAAGGGAGACATCTCTGCTGAGAGCATCGGATCCCCTGCTGGAGGCAGATAGCCCTGCATGAAACGGCTACATGCAAAAAAAGTTATAAAATGGTCCTTGGCTTTACAAAAAAAAAAACAAAACGGAAAAGATTGAAATTCTCCCAACAAGATATGCAAGGATTTGTTGCTGTTAAACACTGAGAGCAAAACAACTTACTAGAAGATAAAGATAAAAGTGGAATGAGCAATCCAGGAATGGAGAAAGGGGGGAGTTTTACAAAATCCATTTTTTTCCCCATCTCTATTTGACGTCCACCCAAGCAAATCATTGGTCCTATAGCAAAAAAAAAAAAAAAAAAAAAAAGTGCAATACGTATGGGCACATGCATTAGTGGCTTTCTGTACAATAAAGGAAATGGAAGGAGAGAGAAAACTGGAGTCATCAGGATGTGGTAGACCCCTCCTGCCTGCTGCTTGAACACAGCAGTTCTGCGTCCATCCTCCCTGACAACTGCGTGAGCGTGTCTCTTTGGGCATTGCCCATCGAGTTTGAATCTGTGCTCACAAAAATTTGTGCCTCTTCATTGGCAACCTCCCTGTAGGAGCAGCCCACCCTGCCCTGCCCCTTTCACTTTAATGTGAACGTTGTTCTCAGACCTGACCCCATCCTTTGGTTTCTCAGGACACGTGGTCAGTGCTGGGACTTCCTCAGCTGCCCTCACAACAATGGTACCCACTCTGCACCAGGGAGGATGTGGGCAGCACCAGCAGGAATCTGTCTGTCCAATGTGTTCTCCAAGTGATTCTTGGACACACAGAGAAGGGGAAGCCATGGATGAGCTGTCTGAGATTGGTGGCCGTCCTGTCTTTCAGTTTCCATTGCCCTGCTGCTTGGAGCCCTTTGGCTCCTCCCGCCTGTTCCTTGCCCACCCAGCCCTCTCCCCAGTGCTCCCACAAAGTCTGCTGCATCACATTGCCTCTAATTTTCACTCTAACCCCAGTTCTAAATCCATCTGTAATCCTGACCCAGCTCCTGCCCTGCTGCAACCAGGTTCCATATGCCTTTTATTCACTTTTTAAAATTGCAGGCAAATTCACACTTTTTGGGGGTATGAATTTTGACAAATGCATGTAGTCATGTAATCATCTCCTAATGAAGATACAGAACAGTTCCAATTCCCCCCAGAATGACCTCATGCTCTCCCTTTGTAGTCATTTCCTCCCCATCCTTTAGCCTTTGACAACTACTGATTTGTTCCTCCAATTTTGCCTTTTCAGAATGTCATAGATGTCCATGACATTTTCCAGAATGTCATAGCATCACACAATGTGTAGCCCTTTGAGTCTGGCTTCTTTTACTCAGCATCATGCATTGAATTTCATGTCATTGAATCTCTTGGTTGTTCATTTCTCTTTATTACTGAGGACTATTTCACTGTGTGGATGTACAGTGTGCTCATTCATTCACCAGCCGAAGGACGTGTTTGGTTGTTTCTGGTTTGGGGTGATTGTACATAAAGCTACTATAAACACTTGGGTGCAAGTTTTGTATGAACGTATGTTCTATCTCTCTTGGGTAAGTACCTAGGAGTGGAATTGCTGGGTCATGTGATAAGTTTGTGTTTAATTTTATAAGAAACTACCAAGTTCTTTTCCAAAGTGGTTGAACCATTTTGTATGTATGTATATACAAGCAATTTATTAGAGTTTGTATGTATGTATGTATATATACACACATATGTTTGTATTTGTGTATCCAGATACACAAAGCAGTAAGCGAATCATTCTGTTTGCATGTATGCATGTCGGCACAAGTATGTGTGTATATAACACATATATTTGTATTTGTATGTTTATACACACAAGAAATGTATCAGAGTTCCAGTTCCTCCCCAGAAGAGGTAATTTTTTTTAAAGTCCTTTTTTAGGGCATCGTCATGCCCTAGAACATCTTTTTCATGTGCTTATTTGCCATCCATATATTTTCTTTGATAAAGTGTTCCAATCTTTCGCCCATTATAAATTGGATTGTTTGTTTCCTTACACTGAAATTTGAGTCCTTTTTACATTTGAATATAAATAATTTTTCAGAAATGTGTTCTGCAAACATTTTCTCATATTCTGGATTGGTCTTTTCATTCTCTGAACAATGTCTTTCACTGAGCAGAAGTTCTTAACTTTCATGAAGTCCAATTAATCAAAAAAATTTTTGTTTGGTGAATTATGCTTTGGTTGTCACATTAAGAAATCTTTGCTAACCCAGCATCATGGATATTTCCTCTTATGTTTTCTTCTAGAAATTTTGTAGTTTTAGGTTTTATATTTAGGTCTCTCTTCCATTTTCCTTGAGCTTTTCTATGTAAACAATCATGTCATCTGACAGCAAGACAATTTTATTTCAAAGTTTCCAATCCTTATGCCTCGTATGTCTTTTTTTCGCCTTATTGCACTGGCTAGGACCTCCAAACAGCGTTTCAACAAGAGTGATGAGAGTGGACAGCTTTCCCTTATTCTTGATCTCAGAGGAAAGCATTCTGTTTTTCACCATTAAGCGAGATATTTGTTTTTATAGATGCCCTTAATCAAGTTAAGGATGTCTCTTTCTGTTCCTAGTTTGTTGAGGGCTTTCTTTTTATTATGAATGGTTATTAAAATTTGCTGCATTGCTTGCCCTGCATCGATTTTGATGACCGCATGTGTTTTCTTTTTTAGTCTCTTGATTTGATGAATTACTTTGATTTTTAAATGTTGGAGAAACCTTGCATGCCTGGGATAAATCCCAAATGGTCTTGATATATTATCCTTTTTATATTGTGTTGAATTCAATTTGTTAACATTTCATTGAGAAGTTTTGCATCTATGTTCATTTTTTCATTCCTGATATTGGAAATTTCTGTCTTCTCTCCTTTCCTCTTGGTCAGTTTGGCTGGAGATTTATCAATTTTATTGCTCTTCTCAAAGAACCAGCTTTTGGTTTCATCGATTCTACTGTTTTCAATTTGTTGTTTCAGTGAAGCAATTTGATTGCTTTCTGATCTTTATTATTTTCTTCCTTCTACTTGCTGTGAGTTTAATTTGCTCCAGTTTTTCTAGTTTCTTAAGGTGGAAGCTTAAATGATTGATTTAAGACTTTGTTTTTTTCCTAATATAACCACTTAATGCTATAAATTTCCCTAGAATTGTTACTTTACCTGCATCTCATAAGTTTTGATATATTTTATTTTCATGAAACTCACAGTATTTTCAAATTCTCTAGTGATATATCATTTATGACCTATGAATTGCTTTAGAAGTACATTGTTTAATTTCCTAATATTTGTGAATTTCCCAGATATTTTTCTGTTATTGATTTCTAATTTAATTTTATTAGGTCAGAGAAGATACTTGGTATAATTTCAATTCTTTTAAAAATTTTAAGCTCCCCCCCAAATAGTCCAGAATATGTTTTATTGTGGTGAGTGTTCCATGTGCAAGCAAAAAGAATGTATATTCTGCTGTTGTTGGGTCAGTTAAGTCAAGCTTGTTAATAGTGTTGACAGAGATTTATTTTCCAATTGTTCTGGAAGCTTGAATTACAAGATCAAGGTGTTGGCAGGGCTATGCTCCCTCTGAACACATCCTTACTAATTTTCTGTTCCCCTTTTCTGTTAATAACTGTGAGAGCAGTGTGAAGTTTCCAAGTGTAGTTGTGTATTTGTCTATTTCTCTGTTCAATTCAATCAGTTTTCCTTGCATGTGTTTTGAAACTTTGTTGTTAGGTGCATACATATTTAAGTTTTAATGGACCCTTTTATCATTATATAATGTCATGTTTTGTGCATGATAATATTCCTCATTCTGAAGACTACTTTGGTATTAATATTATCATTCCTTTCTTTTGATTAATATTTGCATGGCATATCCTTTTCCATCCTTTTACTTCCAACATATTTATGTCTTTATACCTAAAGTTTTTTTTTTTTTTTCCTTGGGGATAGTATATGGTTAGGTCTTAAAAAAAAATCAGTCTGACAACATTTGCTATTTAATTGGGATTTAGATCATTCATATTTAGTGTTACTATCCATGTGGTTAGGTTTGGTTTGACCATTTTATTATCTGTTTTCTGGTTGTTCCTCATTCCTCCCTTTCTGTTTTTTTGATTATTTGAGTATTTTTTAGTTATCGAATTTTAATGTATTGGCTTTTTAACCATTATCTCTTCATATTTTTTTCCTTTTCGTGGTTGCTGTAGAGAATGTAATGTATGTAACTGCATTAGTTCCTGGGGCTTCTGTAACAAAGTACCAAGAGCTGGGTAGATTTGCCAACAGAGATTTATTTTCCCACTGTTCTGGAAGCTTGAAGTCCAAGATCAAGGTGTTGGCAGGGCTATGCTCCCTCTGAACACAGTAGGGAAGGACCTGTTCCAGCTTCTCTCTTGGCTTTGTAGTTCTTTGGCTTGCAGCAGCACAACAGTAATCTTTCCATGGCAGTCTCCCTGTGTCTCTGTCTTTGTGTCCTAATTTCTACTTTTTTTGGTTTTTTAATAAGGACACAATCATATTGGATTAGGGCCCAGCCCAATGACTTGGCATTTTAATTTGATTACCTGTGTAAAGAACTTATCTCTAAATAAGGTCACATCTGAGGACTTCAACATAGAAATTTTAGGAGGACACAGTTCAACCCATAACAGTAACTAACCTTTGTAGTATATTTAGAGTTAATGTTTCACCACTTCTAATAAAAAGGAGGCCTAACTGTATAGGTCCCTTTACCCGCCCCCACTGGCCTTTGTATTATAGTGGTCATATGTGTTACATGTCTTACGTGAAAACTACTCCAGGTACCATTATAATTTTTGCTTTAAGTAGTCATAAATATTTTAAAGAACTTAAGAGAGGAAACATCTTTTGTATTTATACAGATATTTTCACTTTTGTTACTCTTCATTCCTGAAGTTCCCAGTTTCTCTTTGGTATCAATTCCCCTTCAGCCCAAAGGAGTTCCTTTATCATTTCCTTTACAGCAGGACAGTTGCTGCTGAATTCTTTTACTTTTCCATTATCTGAGAATGTCTTTATTTTGCTTTTGTTCCTAAAGGATTATTTTCACTGAATACAGAATTTTGGTTTGGAAGGTCTTTGCACTTTAAACATGTTGTCTCACTGTCCTTTGACCTCTGTGAGTGTTCAAATCATTGATCTTATATATGTAATGTGTAATTCTTTTTCTGACTGCTTTCAAGATTTTTTTCTTAATTTTTGGCTTTCAGTAGTTTTAGTTTGATGTGTCTGGGATGGTTTTCTTTGAGTTTACCCAGTTTATATAGTTCTTTTCATTTATGTCATTCCCCAATTTGGGACATTTCAGCCATTCTTTCTTTCTTTATATTTAAATTTAAATTTTTTAATTGAAGTATAGTTGATTTACAATGTTGTGTTAGCTTTAGGTGTACAGTAAAGTGTATGTATACATATATTCTTTTTCAGATTCTTTTCTCTTATAGATTATTATAAGATATTGAATATAGTTCTCTGTGCTGTACAGTAGGTCCTTGTTATTTATCTGTTCTATATATAGTAGTGTGTATTTGTTAATCCTAAAGTCCTAATTTATCCCTCCCCTTCCTTTCCTTTTTGGTAACCTTAAGTTTGTTTTCTATGTCTGTGAGTCTATTTCTGTTTTGTGAGTAAGTTCATTTATATCTTTCTTTAGATTCCACATATGAGTGATATCGTATGATATTTGTCTTTCTTTGCCTGATTTACTTCACTTAGTATGATAATATGTAGGTACAACTATGCTGCTGCAGATGGCATTATTTCATTCTTTTTTATGGCTGAATAATATTCCATTATATACATATATATATGTGTGTGTGTGTGTGTATATATATATGATGGACATTTAGATTGTTTCCATGTCTTGGCTATTGTAAATAGAGCTGCTATGAACATTGGGGTGCATGTATCTCTTCAATATTCATTTTTTCCAGATGTATGCTCAGGAGTGGGATTGCTGGGTGATATGGTAACTCCATCTTTAGTTTTTTTAAGGAACCTCTATACTGTCCTCCACAGTTCAACTATTATTTCTTTACATTTATTGTGCACTAATATGTTTCTCCTGTCTTTCTGGGACTTCAATGACACAAACATTAGATCTTTGATATTGTTCTACTGGTCTCTGAGGTTCTCTTTATCCTTTTAATCTTTTTCCCCTTCTGGTCTTCAGACAGTATAATTTTTATTGACTTTTTTTCAAAGTCAGTGACTTCTTCCTCTGTCCCCTCCATCCTGCTATTAAAATTTATCCAGTAAATGTTTTATGTCTGATATCCTATTTTAATTTTTCTAGAGTCTCTATTTCTCTGACGAGCATATTTCCATTAATTTCAAGTATGTTTACCACTCAGCATGTTATTATATTTGCTTTAATATCCTTGTCAGATAACTCCAAAAATGTGCAGCATCTGTTGCCTCACTCCGCATAGGGCACCGCAGAACTCACCTGATTATCCTCACTGAAACACTGTGGGACTGCCCCAGCTGTCGTCCCGGGACGAGGAAAGGAGCCTTGACAGAGTGGAGCTGAAAAATAGCAATGGGAGTAAAAAATAGAGCCATTTCTTGTCTATGCCCATTGAGTTCTGCCCATTCTGTAAATCAGTTATTCTCATTTGTATTAAAAAAAAAATATATATATATAGTCAATACTGGAAGCAAATATGTCCAAATGTTACTTGTGATTAGCTGACTGCTGACTACCTGTTCAATCTCCAGTCACCTTCTGCGTTTCCTACAGAACCCCAGTTTTGTTCTGGCAGCCACCCAGCTCTGTGAAGTCGCATAGGTCAGGAGAGCTGGTTGGTCTAAGCCAAAGGGGCAGTACCATTCCCTAAGCGTGTTCTGGAAACTGATGAGGGCTTTTACTTTGGGCAGGAGGGCCTTGCTGGAGACACTCAGTGAGTGGGGTCTAGGAATGCCAAATATCCTACAGTGTGTGTAGGAGCATCCTTCTTGAGAGAACGGCCCCATTTCCCGTGTGATGTTTTGATGTCCCATGAGACATTCATGAAGGTGAAAAACCTGTTCCTAAGCCTAAAACGTCATCCATTTTGACATGTACACATTCCAAACATCTTTTTGCAAGTTTTTAATATACCCTGACTTCCCAAGGAATGTAAGACTGTATAAATCAAGGGACGATTGCATGGTGTTTTGTCTGAAATGGGATTATCATGAATTGTTCACCATTTTGGAAAATCGTGCTGTCAATGGCAATGGCCTTGTGCTAGCTGAGTCATTGCCTGTGTCTGTCTGCGTGTGCGACTGGCACAGCCTTGGCATTTCCATGTTTGGTTGCAATCATCTCATTGCTTTATCACGTTCTATTTGATAGGACAGCTGCCTGTGCATTTGCTTATTAAAAAACATTCATTTATTATAAGTTTTTTTAATGTCTCCTTTATATTATAAGCATCATTTTGAATCTCTTTTAAAATATATATTTAGAGGTAAATTATGTTATCTACGACTTTTGTTTCTGCATGGAAGGACAGTTGTTACAGGAATCATTGTTTTCAAGAGGGCCAGTTGAGTCTAATGGGTGGAGGCATGCTGCTTGCTCTAAGATGTTCGAGGTGGTCCCTTTTCCTCACCGGTGACATAGAACACTTCATTAACATGGGCCTCCAGGGCTTTGGCCAAAAGCTTTACAAACTGAAAGAAGAGCCCTCAGAATCAAAGAATGAAGAGGAAGTTGATGAAGAAGAACCCATGTGGAGAGAAGGTGATGGAGGACACTAAGAACCTGGCCAACAGTACATTTGATGGAATGAGACATCTTTTGAATACCTTTTGGTCAGAGTGATTCCTGGGTGAGGGCTCTCAAACCCCTGGAATACCCTGGATATTGTATGGTCATTAGGACTCAGGGTGGGGGACCTTGGATAATTTCACGTGAAAAATTTGTATCACACGTGTACAAAAAGTATGTTAAAAAACCAAAGCAAAACCAGTGACTGGCTTTGGCATGGCCATGTGATATAATCTGGCCAGTGAGACATGTAGGGGGTACATCTGCTGGCAGAAGGTTTCTTTACTCGTCAGCAGAGACTCAAGGAAGAGATAGCCTCTTTCCTACCTTGGGACGTTTTCCTCTTTTGTCATATGCCTGGTTCTCTCAGCCATGAGTTAGGAAGTCTAAGGACTAAGTCCACATGTGTAGGGAGCAGATAAGGATGGAAAGGACCTGGTCTTTGGTCACAAAGTTGTGCCATTAAGTAACCATCCCTCATTTGCATTTAACCACCCTGTAAATCAGTTGACATGAGGTGGGACTATGACTAAATGCCATTGCCATGTTTTTGGTTGATGAAATTTGCCTCCCCAGACAAAACCAAAATCTCTTCCAAAGGAAAAAAGTAATACTGCACATGACAGAAAAATCAAACACCACGAAAGTGTTTATAATGAAAAGTCAGCCTCATTCTACCTTTCTTCCTGCTCATTCCACCTGTATGCCCACCTCCTTCCCAGAGGCAACGAATGTCACCAGTTTCTTGTGCCTTCTTCTAGAAATATTCTCCGTATATACGAGCATCTGCACGTCTGTACACGCACGCACGCACACTTCGTTTTCAAATGCATCATCGTATATTGTAAGCTTTTCCCTTTTCCTTTTCCCATGCCACGTAATTATAGAATTAGGATGGTAATTATCTTTGATATTTCCCTACTTGGAGGCTAATTAGAGAAGTCATCTTCTTGGCATGGTGAAGGGGAAAACTCGGTGTAAATAATTTTTTTCAACCCATTTTGACTTTTATTTTCTTATGCTGTCATTTTACTTTCAAAATTTCAGTATGTAATGCCCTTTATGGAAAGAAAGTTCAGGTCTTCTAATGATATAAATTATTATACTGTGATTATATCATGATTCTTGGTAGGAGAGGAAGTGGGCAATGCAGTTGCTGGGAGCACAAGGCAGCCTGGACCAGCATCCTCCTGTGTATGCCTCCGCCGTAACCCGAGGCACCCAGAGGGTCTGCGCGGGGTAGGGGATGGGAGCGGAGGTAGTGGGGAGATGCTCCCTGGCTGTGGGGCTGCTTCACCCTTCAGAGCCTCAATTTCCTTTTTTCTGTAGATCTCTATGTCATCCTACCTCCCTCCACTACTCTTCCATCTTATTTTATTATTTTTATTTATTTATTGAATTATAGTCTATTTACATTGTGTTAATTTCTGGTGGGTTGCTAATACCTGGCCTGCTTTCAGTCGTTTCATCCTGACAGCAGCCTGGACAGTGGAAGTTTCATCTCCCAATTTTATTTCAACTTTTTTTGTTGAAAGTATAGTTGGTTTACAATATTGTATTAACTCTTGGTGTACAGCAAAGTGATTTATTTATACATACATATATATTCCTTTTCATATTCTTTTTCACTATAAGCCATTACAATATATTGAATAGAGTTCCCTGTGCTGTACAGTAAGACCTTGTTGTTTATCTTTTTTTATACATAGTAATTAGTATCAACAAGGTCCGAACTCCCAATTTATCCCTCCCCACCCCTTGTCCCCTCTGGTAACCATAAGTTTGTTGTTTTCTATGTCTGTGAGTCTGTCTCTGCTTTGTAATTAAGTTCATTTGTGTCTCTTTTTTCAGATTCCACATCTAATTAATATCATACGGTATTTTTCTTTCTCATACATTTCCATTTTAAATAAAACTAAACAACACATTTTGCTTTGGTTATTGCACCTGCTCTCATTCCTTCCTTAACCAGCCAAGTTTCTTAAAACATTCCACCTCCACTTTATCTCTCCCCTGAGTAAGGAAGATGGGGTGAACATACACACACCCCAGATTGTTTATCCATTCATCTGTCGCTGGGCACTTAGGTTGTTTTCATTTCTTGGTTATTGTAAATAATGCTGCAGTGACCATAGGGGTACATAGATCTTTCCAAATTAGCATTTGCAATTATTATTATTATTTTAGCATTTTCAATTTCTTTAGATAAATACCCAGAAGTGGAATTTGCTAGATCATCGGGTAGTTCTATTTTTAATATTTTGAGGAACCTCCGTACCATTTTCCACAGTGGCTGCACCAATTAACCTTTCCCACCAACAGTGCATGAGGGTTCCTTTTTCACCACAGCCTCTTCAGAACTTACTATTTCTTTTTGATAATAGCCATTCTGACAGGGGTGAGGTGGTATTTCATTGTGGTTTTGATTTGCATTTTCCTAATAGTTAGTGATGTTGGGCACCTTTTCATTTGTCTGTTGACCATCTATGTGTCTTCTTTGGAAAAATGTCTATTCAGGTACTCCACCCATTTTTAAAATTAGGCTGTTTTGCTTTTTTTCTGCTATTAAGTTGTATAAGTTCTTGGTGTATTTTTGCATATTAGCCCCTTATCAGATATATGGTTTGCAAATATTTCTCCCAATCTGCAATCTGTAGGTTGCTTTTTCTTTTTGTTGATTGTTCCCTTTGCTGTTAGAAACTTTTAGGTTTGATGTAATGGCACTTGCCTATTTTTGCTTTTTTTTTGCCTTTACCCTTGACACCCAAGAAATCATTGCAAAACCCAATCTCCTGGAACTTTTGCCCTGTCTTTCTTCTAGGAATTTTGTAGTTTTAGTTTTTACATTTAGGTGTTTAATCCATTTTGAGTTAATTTTTGTATATGGCATAAGGTCAGGGTCCAACTTCATTCTTTTGCATGTGGATATTAAGTTTTCCCAGCACCATTTATCGAAGTGACTGTCCTTTCCCCATTGTGTGGTCTTGTACCCTTTATTGTGTGGTCCTCATGCCCTTGTTGAAGATGATTTGACCATATACACAAGGTTATATGGACTTAGGAAATCACCCTATTAGGTTTGATGATACCAGCAGAACATGGGATGTAGAGGGGGCTGTGGGTGTGGAGGGGGCTGCTGAGAGGCATGGAAGTTGGTTGCTGCCAATGCACGGCTCTCCTTTATACTCTGCCACAAGGTGAATAAACGTGATGCACTAAATATTTAGGTGTCCAGAGAGATCTACAGGAGGCATCACCAATTCTTGTGTGTGGTGGTCATGAGAGAGAGCTGGGGGCTTGAAACATCTTGTCATATCTCAAAACAAGGATGCTTCCAAACACTACCAGGACCCTGTCACAAGGACTCAGAAGCCCCTCTGGCCAAAGATGGGATTAATTTGAGCATAATTAATCCTCATAACAACAATGAATTGAAAACCATCAGATATATTTAAACCCACAAGTTCAAAATGGTACTGCAAAAACAGAAAGAAACAAAACTCCCAAGAAACCCAAATCTAGGTGATTACTGGAGAATGCTGGTAAACAAAAACATTCATTTGAAAACTGTAAACAAAGGGAAAGAATAAAAATTCCTGCCTCTCCCATATAAATTGTACAGCTGGTAATCAAATAGTAGATGAGAAGACGTGTCTCTTTGTAAAAGTGAGGAAGGAATGGTAGAATGGGAATATCACCATCTTGCAACCTCTAGTGAATTAGGGATCTAAGACCTGAGCACCAAACTCTACTATCAGCACAGAGGAATGCCATCATGTACAACACGCCTTCCCACGGAAGAGTACCACATCACCTTTGGAGGGGTCTTGAGAAAAATTCTAACCTAAATCTGATTAAGAGCCAACGACTAATTTGCAGAAACACGGAGGAAAGAGCAATGAGTAATCTACACCATGGGGGTTGCAATCAACAAAATCCAGACTGTGGGAAATCAACTCAGTTTCTTCGGGAAATAAATTGCAGGTCTGAAACAGAAAGAGAGAGAGAGAAAGAGAGGATGAGGAGGAGAAAAGTGAGAGGTGGGGAACCCATAGACTCAAAGAAACGCCAAAAATATAGATCCGGGGGATTGCCAAGATGGCGGAGTAGAAGGATGCGGTGCTCACTTCTCCCATGAATAAAACAAGAACTACATCTACTTAGGGAACAAGTCGCACAAAATGCCTACTGAACTTTGGCAGAGTATCTCTTACGTCGGAAATACAAGGAGAATCCTTGCAAAACCAGATAAACAGCAAGCTTATACTATATGGCACAGGAAACTATAGTCAATATCTGGTAGTAACCTATAATGAAAAAGAATATGAAAAGGAACGTATGTATGTGTATGTATATTTATGACTGAAACATTATGCTGTACACCAAAAATTGGCACAACATTGTAAACAGACTATGCTGCAATTAAAAAAAATACAGATCCGGCAGCAGTGCATGGATCTTGTTTCTATTTTGAGTCAAACTGTTATAATGATATGGCATTTGTGAGACAATTGGAAATTTGAACAGTGACTAAATATTTGCTGATATTAAGCAATTATTAATTTTTTAAGGCAAGATAATGGTATTGTGGCTGTATTCTTAAAAAGTGTCCTTATCTTTTAGGAAATTCTCATGAAATACTCATAAATGAAATAATGTAATGTCTGGAATTTGCTTCAAAATAATAGAGGCGGAGTCAAGTAGGTGGCTATATGTATAAAACAAAACTGGCCACAAGCTGAAGCGGGGTGAAGAGTACAGGAGGCTTTATTATATTATTCTATTTTTGTATGTATCTGAATTTTTCCATAAAAAGTTAACATTAACAAGTTAGGGTTCAGAACCAAACTGACTGGTGCTTATCACGTGACTTTGGGCAAGTTCCTTAACCTTCCTGAATCTCAGTTTCCTCATCTATAAAATGGGGATAATAACACTGTCCACCTCATGGTATGACTGGTAAAAATTAAGTAAGTTAATGTTTAGAAGGCATGTAGAAGCGCCTACAACATTGTAAGTACTTAACAAATGTTAGTTGTATTATTATTATTACGGCTATTGTTATTATTATTTTGTTACTCCCCCCCACCTCTCTGGCAGCCTCCAACCGAGATTTATTTGAATGCTCCAGCCTTACTTACCTGTGTCATGGGTATAATGAAAAGCCACAGCATCCCAGCTTGAGCCGCTGTGTCGGAGGAAAGTACCCCCGCCCCAACCCCAGGGCAATGTGGTCATGTCAGTGGGAATCACCAGGAGTGAGGAAGGGAAATTCAGCTACAGCTTGGGTCCCCAGATCCAGCTGCCGTTCCTTGGCAGGAGCCTCCCTTCTACCCATCGGCAGAGCCAGTTCCTCTTTCTTGCATCCCAGAGGGCCTTGTGCACACTCTATATTTGTACCCACCGCGTCCTTTACCAATTAGTGTCTTCAGCTAACCTGGAGCTCCTTGAGGAGGGAGCCAAATGTTCTCTGTGGTCCTATGCCTACTGCCCTGTGAGAGGTGCTTTACTGCAGTTCTGCTTAAACCCTCAGGGGAGCAGAGGAGGCGAACCTGGCACTGAAGGTGGGAGGGGCATTCCACTCCAAAGGAACAGTGTGACCCCAGCCGTTCATGGGGCCAGAGGTGGTGGGTGTGTGAGTGTGGGTGCACAGAGGGGAGGCTCTGGGAGGAAGCACTGGGAGATGAGTCAAGTGCTCAGGCAGACCTCAGTGCAGTGTGGATTCAGGCCCAGACAATTGCACCGCCAGGACTCGGGTCCTCTCATAACATCCTGCAGAGCGGCATGCTCGAACCCGTGCAGCTAAGACTCGCCACAGGGCTGTGCTTTGGGAGAGGGAACTCGGCCCCCATGGCTCCTCCTTTTGCAGAGTGACCTGTATCCGGTACCCTATGTGGCCACTCCAGCCAGGGTTGGGGCATCTCTGAGACAGCAGAGAAGGGTGCATGACACAACCATTAAAAGAATGACACGGCAATGGAGGATAGGTAAACTGATTAAAAAGCGACTAGGTCCAAGATAGTGGAAGATTCAGCTCCCAGCAGACTTTGAGCCCAATTATACACTCATTGTAATATATTAGCATACTAAATGGCACTCCCGCAGATGCCACGGCCCGCTCCAAGCTGACCATAAAAGGCCAAAAAGTGGGAGGTGGCCCAATTCCTGGGCCTCCCCACCCCTTCCCCAAACCAGTCGGAATAATCCTCCCATTTGCTAGCATGTGAACTTACCAAGCCCATACACACTAACGACCAGCACTTTGCGGGCTCCCTTCCCCTCTCTCACTCCCTCTCTTGCCTTCTGAGACAGCCCGCACTCTGTCTATGGAGTGTGCATCTCTCTGAATAAATCTACCTTCACTCTGCTATGGCTTACTCTCGAATTCTTTTTTGTATCTCAGGGACTTGCTCGAGACAAGATCTGGGATGTGACCATCCTCTTGCGCCCCATTTTCCTGCAACATCTCCAGTTCCAGCTAACCCCTTGCTGGGCA
Source organism: Camelus ferus (assembly GCF_009834535.1). Classification (NCBI taxonomy): domain Eukaryota; kingdom Metazoa; phylum Chordata; class Mammalia; order Artiodactyla; family Camelidae; genus Camelus; species Camelus ferus. The sequence goes on from NC_045700.1 coordinate 10,745,006, forward strand.
GCCAGGAGAAGCTTTAGGGTCATCGGTGGCTCACCCTGTCCTCTGTCCACACACGGGGCACCTTGGAGTCCATCCTTAGGAGTCTGCACTTAACCCGAGGGGTGCCACTTTAAGCAGAGTGGCAGGGTCAGATTTCCATGTTAGAAAGTCACTCTGGAGGACAGATAGGAGAGGACAGCCAGACTGTGAGGGTGGCGGGGAGGGCGAGAGTTCGGCTGGGGAGGGACTACGGTGTGGAGAGTGGGAAGAGTGCGGTGGCCCCGGGGGCAGCAGCAGTGAGCAACCCTGAGGACGCCAGCACCCAGTGAGTCCCCTCACCGAGGCCTCACAGCAGCACGTGGGGAAGGCAGGCAGCCGGGCTCCCCGGGACCCTCCTATCGCCCCAAAACAGCTCCTGGGGATAGAAGCTGAGGCCAAAGGGCCACCCATCGCCCCATGCTCCAAACAGAGTGAGAAACAATAGCGCTTGTGAACAAGGGACAAACTTGTCAAACAGCCCCCCCGCAACTATGCAAGCAGAGAAGGAGCCAGAGGAAGGCAGAGGGTGAGGAGTCAACCTGGACCAAACAGCTGTGTCCCCACTCTTCCTAGGGCCAGGGAACTAGGTGCTGGCCTCTCTGAAGCCAAGGAGAGCCTGGCTGAGCAAAAGGCATCTCAGGAAGGGCAGGCCAGCCTGCAGGAAAGGCAGGCTGGCACCAGGTTCTGGGTTGGAGACAGAGCAGGATGGAGAGGAGCTGGTCGAGGGGCCACCTGCAGTGTTTGCCCGGCCAGGGTGCAACAGATGGAGATCGCTGGTGCCCACTGTGGGATGGGGCACAGGACTGGGGGCAGTGGGAGGGGGTACATGGTGGGGTTCACCTACTCAAGGAACTCTGCTCATAACACCTCAGCAAGGGAGCTGCCCAGGCCCCAGAGAGTGGCATTAGGGCCTTAGTCCCACAGGTGGCCTGAGAGGGCAGAGCATCACCAGGTCGGTGAGTGATGGTCACTCTTCCCCTCTTTCTCTCTCCCCTGAGTCCAACTCCTGAGGGAGAGAAGAACTTAGCAGAGGGAAGGTGGGGGAATGATACGCAGATCCCGGGTCCCCACCTTCTTGCAGGGTGCAGAGGCTGGCCTTGGCTGACCAAGGACAGAGGAAATGGTGCCTAATTGGATATGGGATTAAAGCTTTTAACAGAACTGGACTGGACACCTGCCTGAGATGTCCTTCAAGGCAGAGCCCGAGTGAAGACAGAAACTGCGAAAATAAAACAAGTTCATGCTTTGCCCAGTGAAGTTCAGTCTGTTTAGTAAACTGGTTCCAGGACAGACCTCATTTTAGAGCCGTGGAGACACCTCCCTGAGCCCACGTGGAGGGCAGCCTCTCAGCCCGCCCCTGCCACCCTCGCCTGCGTGTTCACCCACGCAGTGTCTCTCCCCACAAATCAAAAGTGGCCTGTGGGCCAACAGAGTGTGGCTGAAGGGGCAGAGTGTGACTTCCCAGGCCCAGGTCAGGAAAGGCCTTGCCGGGTCTGCCCTGGCCTCTTGCATCCTTTGCTCTGGGGGAAGCCACCACCGGGGCCATGAGGTCTCTCAAACAGCCCGAGAGAGAGGAATGAGACCTCCCAGGTAGCACCAGCTGGCCAGCCATGAGTGTGAGGGAGGCACGGGAGAAGCAAGCCCCCAGCCCTCGTCAAGACCCGCTCTGAGCACAGCCCCAGCTGACCCCTCACTGTCCCTCACTTCAGACCCCAAGTCAGAACTGCCTGGCCCCGCCACTCCCAAATTCCTGACCCATGGAAACTGTGGGAGATAATGCAGGCTTATGGCTCTTCTAAGACACTTACTCTGGGGCCAGTGCCTTAGCAAACACTGATACAGGGGCGGGGAGGTGGGTGGGAGTGTGGGAGAGTTAGGTGTCTATCAAAAAAAAAAAAAAAAAAAAACCCAAAAAACAAAAAAAAGCACAGAAAATTAATTTAGTGGTGAAGCTGGGATTTGAACCCAACTAATTGATTCTAGAGTCTGAGCGCTTAATTACTTCACCAGTAGGGTGCACAATTGAAGGGGCGGGGTGAGAAACTCTTTGTGGCACAAGAAGATATTAGACCTCTTATTTCTATGCATTTTTAAAAAACTGAAATAAGAAAAGAATTTTTTCATGAGTATTTTGTGTACAGACTGACCAGGCACCCCTGGCCAGGGTTCTGGGTGTCGTGTGGTGTCCACAGCCCTCCTCCCCAGATGTCGTCCGGGAAGGGGGCTCCCCAGGCAGGGACAGAGTGAAGCCCTCGCTGGCTCCCTTTCCCGGCTACACATGCCATTTACACACGCGCCTGCCCAGCTCACCAGCTTCACCAGACAAACCTCCCAGGGTGGACACAAGCTTAGACAGGTGCTGGCCAAGTCACTGAGGGTGGCCGGGGTGCTGATGAGGACAGCGCGCTTGAGCACAGAGACTGTGGCGGGGCGATGCTTCACTCCTACAAGGAGCTCTTCATCAGACACAGGAGGAGAAAAAGAACTGACTCACTAATCAGCTCCGACATGTTCCATCACCTCGTTCTCACTAACGACACTATTATTAATGTCATTTAGGGAGAACACGAAAAGGCTTCTGCTGGGTACCATTAATGAGTCAAATTAAAACATTATCTTGAAGCTATTAATTTTATCGTTGTGTCTTTCTCTTTAATATATGATTTTGCACGTACTTTATAATGTATTAGTGCTCTGGTCCATATGTAGAAAAGTAAGTGTGCCTGTCTTGGGGTGCTGAGAAGCGTGTCTAATCATGGAAGGCTGGGGCTCACAGCACCGTTCTGGTCTGCCTTCTGGAGAAAGGTGGGAAGTGCAGGGCCACCGCCCTCCCGGAGAGGAGCCCTTCCGCAGGGAGGTGCAAGTGAGCATCTGGGGTGCTTCAGAGAAGGGCTTCCTCTGGGGCCCCCGTGGTGCTCGGAGTTTCTGATGGGAGAGATGCTGGAGGAGGGGTCGGGGTACCAAAGCCCCTGGGCAAGTTCACCTCCAGGTAGGAGTAGCCTGGCCCTCTGATCGCCTTGAGATGGGCCTTGAGATGTGAAAGACGGTGCATTGTCCAGGGACTTGGGGGTCTGGACGTGTGGGTGGGTTTGGTTCACCAACAAATTCTGGGGATCTTGATATGAGCCATTTCCACAGGTGGCACATAGTGGGCTAAGGTGAGGAGACCCTCCCCAGTGCTGGGTGAGTCGGAGCATTTACTGCTCCAGAGGGGAGGCCACAGATACGGGCTGGGCTGGGGTGGCAGAGGGCAGCCCTGCAGAAGCCTCCCAAAGGGCTCCTTGTTCCTAATCAAACATGAACAGACATCAGAGAAATTGGGCATGTTTTAGAAATTACATCAGAGAAAGAGGAGATAACCAGGGGCTTAGATCATGATGCTAAGAAGCTTCAAGTGGTCTCAAAGAAGACCCAAGGGGGAGTGACAGGTCGGTGGCCTCTGGCTGTGCTGGAAATGCCCAGGGTTGCTCCACACGGGGAGGCTGGTGATGGTCAAGGCATCACGCCTTGCAGGGTGCTTGTGTTTTCCTCCATCCGCATCCAAGAGAAATGCTGAGGGCTCATTGGACCTGGACTGGGAACCATGAACCCCTCATTTCCTCTCAATGCCTCACCTTTTCTTCCTTTCTCTGTATACAGAGAGCTCTGGGTACAGGAATGGAGAGAAAGTTGGTCTTATTTTGACTTCTTGCAGAGAAAGTCCAGTGTGTCTACTGTTTTGAACCATGAGCTTTCTTGCATATTCATTGACTCTTTAGAAGGAAGTGTTCCGTTACAGTGTGGAAACTGAAGCTAGAGAAGCCAACACCTGTCCCTTGGTGGTGAAGCCCAGTCTACAGGAAGGGGCCCAGAATTCAAAAGCCCCTTCCTGTACTTTCCAATTCACAAGTATTCCCAAAGCCTGGGGCTCAAGCCATTGGAGGTAAGTGAGGTATTATGGGAGAACAGTTTTTCTTTCAAGTTATGCCTTGGTTTTCCATTTATGATAAGTATCTTCGAAAAAGTCAAAGTAATTAAAAGGGAGCTGATATCAACATTAAGTGAACACTACACAAGTGTTATAAGGACATGGCCGGGGGAGGGTACAGCTCAGTGGTAGAGTGCGGGCTTAGCATGCACGAGGTCCTAGGTTCAACCCCCAGTACCTCCAGTAAAATTAAAAAAAAAAAAAACTTGATTACAACCCACCCTCCAAAATAAAGTGAAAAAAAAGGGGTGGTGGTGGTAAAAAAATGACATGGTAAGAATTAGGAACCTTCTGGAAAAACCCAGTGTGGCTATCCTGTCACCTTTCCTTTCCAGGACACCTGGCCTGGGGTTAGTCCGACCCTATCATTTCAGGATTCCTCTTTTGCCCTGGAGAGTGCAAGCACCTCCCTTGGACTCCTCTCTGACAGCCCAGCTAGTTTAGATGTCCCCTCCCCCAAGGGCAAAGCTCTCCCCTGCTCCTCATCCCAGTCCTTACTCCATCCAGCTTCTGAAAACACAGCAGATGGATGCTCCTGGGTTGAGGCATGCGGTGACAGGCCCTGGGCCAGACCTCACAGGGCTGGGGGCAGGTAAAGATGCCTTATTGCAGCAGAAAAGGGAGCTCTGGTGGAGCAAAGATCATACCCATCTATGATCATCACGCTAATAACAGGTGCTTCCGTCTTCTTCATCTTTCCTGCTCTGGTTCACATGCACGTCTTTAAAGAGTTTTAATTCAGATGTGTACCATTTTGTATTACACTCTCCCCCAACCCCGCACACCACAACCTAGCTCTTCTCTGTGTTACTCTGTCATTTTCATGATGATCACTCGTGCTCCTATGAAGACCCTCCAGAGGGTCTCCAATCATGGGCTTAACCTCCCTTGGATGGCTGGACACTTAGATGGGTCCAATTTTTCATAATTATATACAAGATTGCAAGGAACTGTTTTAACAAGTGTGGCTTTTAAGAATTTTTTAACTTTTCTTTTTCTTTTTGGATAATTACTTGCTGTCCCTCTTACACCTCATCCTCAGCCCCTTGATTTTCTTTGCTGCTTTTCTGGAACCTTCTTCCCCTTTTCCTACAGTCCTCTCCTACTGTCCTCTCTCTTTCCCTCTCTCCTGTCTCCTGCCCCACCATCCACATATCTCGATGAAAAAAAAGCACTGGACGTGGAGTCAGAAGAGATGAATCCAAGGTAGGAGTTGCCGCTTTCTAGTTGTGTAACCCCCAGGCAAGTCACTGGGTCGTCCTGGCTCTTGTTTTATTTCTATCTTGAAAAATAAGAAAAATATAGGCAGAGCACAGAGAATTTTTAGGGCAGTGAAAAATACTCTGACTGATACTCTGATGGTGGATAACAATCATTATCCATTTGTCCAAACTCATAAAATGTGCATCGCCAAGAGTGAACCTTCATGTAAACTGTGGACTTTGGATGACAATAATGTGTCAGAGTAGGTTCATCAGTTGTAACAAGCACGCCGCTCTGGTGGAGGCTGTTGCTGATGGGGGAAGCTCCGCGTGTGTGGGGACAGAAGCACATGAGAAATCTCTGTACCTTCCTCTCAATTTTTCTGGGATCCTAAAACTGCTGTAAAAAAAAAGTCTTTAAAAATATGTAAGAAAAATAATATCAGCCCTAAATATCTCTACTGCATTAGTTCTAAAAGTAAACTTTTAGAAATAAGCCCAAAATCCATTAAGAGGAGACTATATCAATTAAGTGATAAATATAAATAAAACATATATAAATCATTTTATGTTCTAGATGCTGTGTTTTCACTAAAAACAGTAAGATTGTGCTGTGTGCACATGGTATGGTGCAGTTAGCACATAAATTGCCAAACCACACACACAGCACAGTCTCCCTTTTTAATAATTATTGCTCCAAATATTAATGCACTGAAAAAGGATACACAATAAAGGGATAAACGGAGGGGATGGTAGAGCTCGGTGGTAGAGCGTGTGCTTAGCATGCATGAGGTCCTAAGTTCGATCCCCAGTACCTCCATTTAAAAATTTAATTAAAAAAGGGATAAATTATTAACAATATAATCCCTTGGGGACTGAGAGAAAGGGGGAGAAATATTTGGAGGTGCTTTTGACTTCATACTCTTATCGAAAATTTTTTTAAATAAACAGGTATTGACTTTGTAATATAAATAACGTGTGGAAGAAAAAAACCCAGTTGTCTGTCCTTTTCCCAGAGCGCTGAACACCCAGTGACACACTACACGTGAAAGCCCTCGGTGTCATAGTGACATGTGCCCAGTTATCAGCACTTCTCCTACTGTCATGACTGGCCTCCCGTCTCCTTCTTTCTCCCCTCCAGTTCCTGTTCCCCTTTCCAGGCTTCCTCTTCTTGTAGATGGTATGTGACAGAGGTGACATTGGGGAGGAGGCGGATCAATCTCAGACCCACTCCAGTTCTCTGCTCCCCCTGCCCCCACTTCGCATTCTGCCCAGAGAAGGAGACGGTTGGATGACGCACAGACAAGTTCCTGGGGGCTGTCCTCTCCACCCCTCGCCACCTCCCGGGGCCACATCTGCAGGCACCTGGATGCTACCTGGCTGCCCCGGCTCCCAGCCTGCAGCGCGCGCACCCGCAGCTCTTCATTTGCCCAGATGCCCGTGTCCAGGGCCCCCGGCTCCCTGCAGCTGCTGCGAAGAGCCCGCTTCCCCAGAGCAGGGCTGGAGCAGCGCTGGACCAAAGCCCTCAGGATCTGCTACATGGCGTTAGCTCAGAGCTGACAGATGGAGTCATATGGGCAAACTAATTATATTTTTCTTTTTTTTTTTTTCTGGGCATTTGTGAGTCTGCAGGAGCTTAATTTATGTATTAATTACACCTCAGAGCCAAATGAGGGGGCTGGAGTGCCTCTGACAGCCTTTGCATTTTATTAGGAAACATGGCATACACATTCGGCTTCATAGGGAAACAGCTATCAAAGCTTCCTTCTGGGGAGCGTGGGGGGCCTTGGGGGAGCAGAACTCTCCGGGCAGTGCAGGTGGGGGGTGCAGGTGGAAGAGTTTTAGGCCAAGCTTCCATTCAGCCTGTGGCCGACTTGGAACCACCTGATCCACATTTCTCACCTGCTCTGCTGCACCTTCTCCACCGCAGGGAGAGAGTCCCCTTGCTGCACACCCGCAGCCCCAGCTCCCGTGGCTCCTGCGTGGGCTCGTCCGGATTGGGTGTAGGGTTGTTGTGTTGCACTGAGTCGCCGTCTCCCTGCTGCGGTGCAACAGGAAGGCCATCAACCTGTTGCTGGAGGCTGGGTTTCTGGAAGGGAGTGACCCTCCCTTCCACACAGGGTCCCCACCAGTGAGCCATGTATGTGGAGATGGCCTCGGGTAGGTAGAAGGTGGGAGGGGCTATCTTTCTCATCTTGAATCTGGACTTGAGGGTTTGGGTAGTCCCGTAATAGGGAAAAACAAATCTGACTCCATGTTAGATCTGTTCCTTTGGCTCTAACCCTGGGCTCTGTTTCCCGTGCTGTCATGTGGGTTCTGCACCTTTTGTAAAAGAATGTTGCCGATAGCTTGAAATATACAGGGTAGCCCATTCTCAAGGCTCTGACCTTTAAGGGTGTACCATTTTCCCATTCATATAAAGATCAAAAATTGCGAATAGAAAATAACATTTGTCTTGTTGGAGGTTTACAGGGACACCATGATCTGACCCACGTGGACAGCTGCAAGAACAAAGAATTCTTACCCCAAGAAGTTTGCAACAACCAAGCATACTCCCTCCCTTTTTAATATAAAAGGAGCCTGAATTCTGACTTAGGGAAGATGGTTCTACAGGACATTAGTCTGCCATCGTCTCAGTCTGCCGGCTTTCCAAATAAGTCATTATTCCTTGCCCCAATACTTTGTCTCCCGATTTATTGGCCTGTCATGTGGTGAGCAATATGACTTTGGACTTGGTAACAGTCTTGGTGTGGGGGCTAAGCCAGTGCCCAGGAGGTGGGGCCAGGCAGGGCCCTTGCAATGGCCAAGAAGTTGGCAGGAAGAAAGCCATGTTTTTGTAGCAGGACCGTAAGGGCTCAGGTCTCCTTAACCATTCCCCCTTTCCTGTCTCCCCATTCTTTTTCCGATCTTGCTGGAAACTCCTAGTGTTGCTATTAACCAATCCAAACTCTTACTACTGCTCACTGTACAACAGGCCAATAAATTGAGAGATGAGCTGTCGGGACAAGGAACAGTGACTTTCTTCAGAAAGCCAGAGACGGTGGACTAATGTCCCAAGGAACCATCTTACCTGAGTTAGAAATCAGGCTTTTTTTTAATACTAAAAGATGAGAGGGTGTGACTGGCTGTTGCAGACTTCTTGGTGCCAGAATCCTTTGTTCTTGCGGCTGTCCGCGTAAGTCGGGTCACCATGTTCCTCCACACTTCCAACAAGACAATTGTTATTTTCTGTCGTGCAGCTTTTTATCTCTGTATGAATGGAAAAGTGTTATACCCTTAAAGGTCAGAGCCTTGAGAATGGGCTGTCATGTGTATTTCAGGCTATTGGCACCATCTTTTACAAAAGGTGCGGAGCCAGCATGACAGCACGGGAAACAGAGCCCAGGGTTAGAGCCAAAGGAGCAGATCCCATATGGGGCCAGGTCTGTCCTCCTCTGTTCCACTGCTGTCCTGTGTTACGGGGGTGGGGTTGTGGGGAAGAGGTCCTGACTGTACTCTCTGGCCAGTTTTCACGGGGGTAGCAGCACTTAAGGCCTCATGGCAGGTGTTTGATATCAAAGGAAAGAATAGAAGAAAGGCCATCCCTACCCCAGAGCTGCCTGCAGGGCCAACCTTGGAGGTTCTACATCTGAGGAAAGCACTTCTTAAAAGAGCTCAAGGCCCCAAGTCTCTCTAGTGCCTACAGGCTGTCAGGCAGGTGCGGGCCCTGAACACTGAGTTAAGGGATCTAACTGGTGTGTCCCGCCGCTGGCCTGATGGTAGGCCTGCGGTCTACACCCACCTTGCGCCCCGACTCTTTCATGAGTTGGTACAGGGCAGGCCCACTTCATGCCGCACGTGGAGGCGACCTCAGCGGTAAGTTCAGAGGGGTTTTGATATTCACAAGTGCCTAAAGAAGGAGCATCTGGGGCACATCTACTCTGATGTGAGCTCTCTGAGGGCAGGAATTTTTGTCTACCTTGTTCATTGTATTCCAAGAACCTAGAAAAATACCAGACACAGGGCAGGTGGGCATTAAATGAACACCTAGGAGTTGATGTTAGGAAGGTAATCTACAGGTGCTTCCAAATCATCTTTTGGGCAAAGGAGATGAATGGGAGGCAGGTAAGTCTCAAGAGAGGTTCTGGCACTTGCCCAAAGTCACACAGCTAATTAGAGGCCGGGCCAGACCAGGAATCATGGCCAGGAGTGATTCTAATAATAGCCTAATTCTCATTCTCTGACCTGTTGTCTTAGCTCCGGCTGCAACAACAAACAACAATGTATTTTTCACAGTTCTAGAGGCTGGGAAGTCCAAGGTCAAGGCGCTGGCAGATCCAGTGTTTGGTGAGAGCTCTTCTGGATTACAGATGGCCACCTTCTTGCATCCTCACATGGCAGAGCGAAGAGAGGAAGCAAGCTCTCTCTTAACTCTTATAAGGGCACTAATCCCATTCATGAGGATCCACCATCCTCATGACCTCACCCCGTCCCCACTGCCTCCCTAAGTCTCTAGCTCCTAATGCCATCATACTGGGGGGAGGGTTCCCACACATGAATTTTGGGGGGCGACACATTCAGTCCATAAGACCCACCTGTTATTCAGACCCTGTGGCTACCACGTTCATGGCTGCAGCCTCTAGCAAAAATCTGCTTTGCCTGATGCCATGGGTGATGTTCAGATTTTTTTTGTGTGCCCCCAGGATGGCCCAACACATGGAAATTCTTATGAGTAGGAGTCCATCATCTCAGTGAAGTTTTTGGTTCTTGCATTTATCAGGGGAAGGCCAGAATGAGGGAATGACTGCTCTGTTACAGAGTCCAAACTTGTTATGCTCGCTGCACGACTGGCCAGTAAATTGGCAGGTGAGGTGTTGGGGCAAGGAATAGCGACTTTATTTGGAAAGCTGGCTAACTGAGAAGATGGCAGACTAACGTCTTTGAGAACCATCTTCCCTAAGTCAAAATTCAGGCTTCTTTCATACTAAAAACGGAAGAGGTTAAACTTTTTGGGGTAGGAATTCTTTGTTCTTGGAATCCTTTGTTCTTGCAGCTCTCCACATGGGTCAGATCATGGTGTCCCTCTAATCCTCCAACAAAAGTTATTTTCTATTTTGCAACTTGTTAATCTTTATATAAATGGAAAAGTGTTAATATCCTTAAAGGTCAGAGCTTTGAGAATGGGCAGTCCTGTATATTTCAGGATGTAGGCAACATTCTTTTACAAAAGGTGCAGAGCTAGCAAGACCAAGCCTAGAAAACAGGGCGCAGGGTTAAAGTCAAAGGAACAGATCTAATACGGAGTCAGATTTGTTCTTTTCTATTACAGGCCGGGGTGAGGGAATGACGGCTCACAGGCGCGCTGACAGGCTGAGGGCTGGTGAGGGGCTCTGCTGTGTGGCATTGCCCGCTGCAAGCTCTCCGTGGGGAGGGGCTCAGAGGCTTGTGGGTTTCATTCTTGCTTATTCCATCCAGCGTGTCCGCTACCCACTGCCATGCCAGCTGGTCTGTGCAGGAAGCGTGTGGGTCTGAGCGGGGTGGGGAGGGTGGGAGCCTCTATGGGAAGCAAGCTAGAACCCTTTCACAGCCAGAGATGTGGTTCACCCAGTCACCAGCTGTCCTCCATCCACCCAACAGACAGCGTCTCCGGCAGGGCCAAAGCCAGGCTGGGGCTTGTGCTGCTGTAATAATTAATCTAGGAATCAGGTGCCTGATCCGTCTCCACCTGGGGCAGGAGAAGGTGCTGTCTGGGCCTCGCCACAAGTGCCTGGATGTTGCAGGTCCTGACACCTACCCCCAGGGTCCCTCAGCTCGCAGGCACCTGCTCCCCCTACCCGCCCTCCCAAACGTCTCCTCCCAGGAGCCTCAGGCTGGGATGCCAGCCTTCTCCAGACAGGATAGATGGAGCCTGCATGATCTTCCCGGGGAGAGCGTTGCCGGAGAGATGGCCAGCATGTTTGACGGATAGCTCTCTGGATCCGGCCTGTCTGAACGCATTTGTCTTGTCCCCCCGAATCCAGCCAGCCCGGGAGACAAGTCTAACCTTTCCTGACAGAATCAGTTCAGCCTTGTCCTCTGAGCAGGGCCCAGGGTGGGCAGGGGGCTGGCCAGGGCCAGCTGGGCTCTCTGACCATAGCTGCCAGGGGCCTGCTGGCCCAGGGAGGACACATGGGGAGCCCTGATGGGCTGTGGACAGGCTCCAGCCCAGTCCACGCAGCTAGAGCTGGGAGAGGGGTCCCTGCCTCTGTGTCTTCTCCCAACCCCAAGGCAAAATGAGGGAGGGGGGCAGGGAGAGAGGCCTGTTTTTGTTTCCTTCCACCCTGTCCCTATTCTGAGGCCCAGCCTTTATGGAAAGCCCATGTTTTGGGGATCAGCCTAGCCTGGACTTGAATCTTGGGGTAAAGGCTGGACGAGAGGGGTTGTCTGGGCCCCTCTGAGAGCACAGGTGTGGAATCTCCACTACAAGTCCAACCTGCCCACCCCAAAGAGGCCTGCCCTTGGGCAGAACACTGTCCCTTCTGCATTTGAATAACACCCTGTGTGTCCTGCTGCCAAGGCCCGAAAGCCGACGTTTGTGGCCCATGTTCTTCGTTTAAGCTCTGTCTCCAGCCTCTTTAAGAAACTGCAAATTCACTATATTCATGAAAGCTTAGCTTTTCTTGGAAGGGCAGAGGCAGGGACCTGAGGCTGTGGAGGTCACTTGGGGGTGCGGGAGGGGCTGGAGGTCTGGGGTGGGAGTAGGGGCTGGGATCGCGCCCCCGAGAGGGAAGGAGGCTGTTCAGGAAAGGAAGGCAGCCTTGTGCCAGCACTGTCAGCCTACCTGGTTTCTAGATCGTGCAAGTGGGATGTGGGGCCACTTTCTGGATGTCAGAGGGCAGGGGCAGACAGCTGAGAGGCCAATAGAGTCCCCACCAGGAGCCAGGCCCAGTGATTTCTCCTGCCCCTAACCTCACTTTGGCACAGAGGCCAAATGACAGTCCAGGGAGCTGGGTGACGGCCCAGGGTTCCACTTCTGGTCATTGGAAGAAAGGAAGCTGAGAGCCTGAGACACTTCTGGGGACTGAAAGAGAGGCAGGTGGAAGGGAAAACCTGCCACACTCTTGGGGGGATCAGAAGACAGAGGAGATATAAATTCCCGACCTGAAAGTATTAAAAATTAAAAATTCTCTCATCACTGCCCCGCAAACAGCAAGGCATGGATACGCATGCGTGAGGCACATGGTTCTCCGCTGGGAGGCCACAGAGCTGGAGACAGGAGAGCAGGTGTGCAAGTCCATTTGGGAAGTGAGGCCAGGAGACGCCAGGAGTGGGGTGGGGAGGCAGGGCGGGGCTAGGAGAGGCATGCAGCATGAGTCTTGGGGTTGTCCCTCTTGAAGTAGGGTTTTCACGCAGCTCCCACAGGCTGCAGGTTAAGGGCTGCTCTGATGAGTCTTTGACGGCAGGATTCATCCCACCTCCCGGGCAGAGAATCGGAGTGCAGAGTTCTGGCAGCCGGTCAGCCCTCCCTGCTCCTCAGGCACAGAGACGCAGGTGCTGGCAGTTGGGAGGTTGGTCTGCATGTGCCAAGGTGGTGTGGTCTCGGGGTGTCGGCTGCAGCACCATCAGTCCCACTGTCCAGATGATGAAACTGAGGCTCACAGGGGTCTCTTGTCCAAGCTCTCCTGGCTGGTGATTGCTGGGACCTGACTCTTTTCCAGGCCCCGGTCTCATCAGACGTCAAATGGAGATGATACCCACGATCATATCCGTGACCAAAGTGCTCTCCATCTGCCCGGGGGCTTGTGAGGATGGACTGTGATTGCAATTGCAAACTTGGCTTCCGAATGTCCAAACCCTCGTGGAAGGCAGCAAAAAGTGTGTGAAGGCTACCTGTAGATCTGGCTTCAGATACCCCTTGGGCTATTTATCTGCAGTGTGGCCTTGGGGAACCCTGAGCTTCAAGGGTTCCTCGTCTGTAAAATGGGGCTAATGATCTATTTCTGGAGGAGTTGTTATGAGGATTACATAAGAAAACAGGTAGCATGGCTGATGTCCCCAAAGGGTCATATGCACATGCCTTGTACCCTCCTCATCTGCTCCCCTTTGCACGTTTAAACTCTGTTATGCGTTTGTAGAAAGGTGCGGTCCTCCTCCGGGTGGTAATGTTCCCAGGGTGGAGGCCTCCTCATTACCGGGAATGGGCCTGTGCTTGAGGTGGGCGGTATTTCCCTGCCCAGTTCCTTTCTGGTCCCAGGAGCCCTTCTGTTACTGGTGAGCTGGGTTTCTTTCGGCCTGACACCACTTTATGAGTCACATAAACGAAGACCCGGCAGGGGCTGTTTAGAACAAAGCCTTTCAGTGCCTTTAGAGGATCAGACTCTCCAGTTGCCACATTAATGAGAGCCTGGATTGACCCAGGATTTGGCAAAGGCTGTTTCCCACTTTTAACATTGTCAACAGTCTCTGTCGTTCTCCTCATTCCTTTCTCAAGTAACCTCCCTCCTCCCTCTGCCTTCCCATATTTTACCTGGCTGCAGGGGTCAGGATCCCCCTCCTTAATGCCCTCATGCCTTTGCATGTGGTTTGCATGATGTCCCCTTTTCTCCCAGAACCCCTCCCTGGCCTCCCCAGACGGAAGCATCCCCTACTGCTGCAGAGGCTGGACTTGGAAGACCTGGGCAAGAAGCGATTAGATAGTAGTAACAGCCCTCGGCCACGAGGGGGCATCCACACAGAAAGCGTCAAGGGACTGCCCACCTTCTGACTCCAAGCAGAAGTGACTTTGCCTCAGTGTGAATAGAACAGAGGACCATGGGGACAGCAGTCAGAATGTCAGCAGGCACTGTCCTTAGGTAGGGAGGCAGGGGCTGTGGCCCTGCCAGCGTCTGCCGCAGTTCACAGAGTAGCCAATAAATCCAAAGTGGGCCAAACCAGCCCAGCAGACCCCTCCCCAAATTCCACCCCGAAGAGCTCTTGTCTCTCTGAGTGAAGGCTGCGCCTGCTGTGTACTTCCGAGGGGCTCTTGTCCCTTAGCTGTATGTCACCACCTCCACCAGGAAGGGGCCCTCAAGGCATACTCGCTCACCGTGGTGTCCCAGGTGCGGCCTGGACCAAGTTCGCATCCTAGAAATGCTGCATTGAGCCTCTCAGTGCTCACCACCTTTTCTGTGGGCATGTGGAGGGGCCCAGATGTCCCACACAAGAGGGGTGAGGGGACAGCACCCAGGCAAGGCTCCAAATGAGAGATGGAGCAGACCTTGGGAGCACTGGTCCACTTTACCCACTTCCTCTAGGTGAAGCTCTCCAGGAACCCCCTGCCCTCCCCTTGGGTGCTACATGATCAGTCTTTTTTTTTTTTTTTAATTAAAAATATTTTTTGAATTTTATTTAATATTTATTTATTTATTTATTTAGTTTTCTTTCTTTCTTTCTTTTTTTAATGGAAGTACTGGGGCTTGAACCCAGAACCTTGTGCATGCTAAGTATGAGCTCTACAACTGAGTTTTACCCACCCCACCAAGTGTGTGGACAACTTGGCTTGGCTCTGGTCCCCAGTTATTCAATCAAACACTAACCTAGGTGTTGCTGTGAAGGCAATTTTTAAAGATGTGATTAATGTCTCTAATCAGTTGACTTTAAATAGAGGATATTACCTCGATAGTCTGGACGGGCCTGATTTAATCAGTTCAAAGACCTTAAGAGCACAGTTAAGGCTTCCCAGAGAGGAAATCCACCTGCGGATAGACAGCAGCTTTGGTCTGTGCTGGAGAATTCCAGCCTGCCCCTCCGTCTGGCCTGCTCTGTGGATTTTGGATTTGCCTAGCTGGCCTTTACAGTTATATAAGCCAATTCTTTGCAACAAATCCCTTAATATATATCTCCTATTTGTTCTGTTTCTCTGGTGGAATTCTACCTGTTACAGGGGTCTGGGCAAGCTCCCTGTGCCCAGGGAAGGGACAGTGAATCAGGGTGAGAGAACTGTTTTGGCATCAGGGTGCTTACCGTACAGCAGTCAGTGTGCTAAGCCTTTGATCACATTTAACCCTCTAAGCATCAGGTGTCATGGATTCTATCATTATCCCCGTTTTATAGACGAAGCAACTGAGGCACAGAGGAGTTAAGCTACGTGCCCAAGGTCACACAGCATGCTGCAGGCCAGGATCAGAAACTCCTGGCTCCAGAGTACAAGTTCCCAATCTTTTTGCACCAATATCCCCTTTGGCAGCCTGGTGAGGCCACGGACCTGTCCTCTGGAAGATTCTTTTCTATGCCTAAAATAAAATGCACAAGGTTACAAAGCAACTCGTTTAGAAATAATTATCAAAATATTTTAAAGTACAAACTTATGATGTGCTAGTACACGTGCTTTGCTGTGAACGTGTTCCATTAACCAGGTTAGTGACGGCCCACGTGTCAGGTGGCTGCATCGTAGTATCTGTACTTGCTGTGCTGCACTGTGAGAATACCTGTGACTCTTCTTGGGGACAATGTCACAAGTATTGTGGTTCCTTATTAGCTTCCTAACAGAAGGAAATGCTAAATTTCAACTAGGGTGATAATAAAGATGTGTTTCTTCCCCATTCAAGTTTACAGCTCCCCCGAATGTTCCCTGATTGGACAGCAGACGTCACCAAAATCCCTGGGTGCCTGCTTTGCAGGGATGATGGTGGAGAAAGTTCATGGACATGAGTGAAGCCCGGGCACACGACAGGCACACAGCAGGCATGCCTTCCCCTCTGTCCACTCCAGGACTCAGGTGAGGAAGAAGAACGAAGGTCCCGGGGAGGATGCAGTCAGTGGGAACAGCTCCTGTGCCAAGCCCAACCCCTACAACCCCCGAGGGCAAGCTTGCTTTTGCTCTGGCACTGGTGGCCCCCAGGCCCGGGCCCGCTTGCATTCCCTACACGTCCGTGATGTCATGGGGACACCTGGCTCTGAAGCTCCCTCACTGTTCCTCTTGGAGACAGAGGCCGTGGTCACCTATGTTTCCTGCAGACCCTTCTCGTGTTGGTGTCAGCGTGGGCTGTACTCAGCCAGCTGGCTCACCCTCCTGCATGCAGAATAGCTTCCCTGACCCGTGGCTGAGAAAGCCCAGGCAGAGCATCTCCAAGTGGCGAGCCAGGAAGGGAGAGAGGGCGGGAGGAAGGCTGGCCCACCTCTCCTCCCATCTCTGGAGACGGGAGCCTGATGAACAGCATGGAGAGGCCCTCTCACCCCACATCCACCTCCCTTCCCCTGAACCACCAGGCCAGCCCTGAAGAAAATTAATCTCCCAGCACAAGAGCTGATTTCAGCCTGAGCCTCACCCCTGCCTCTACCCCTTCCTCTCTTCATGTCACTTCTCACTGTGACAAGGCAGGAGAGAGGGAACTAAAATGCCCAAGTGTTCCTGGAGTGCCAGGCACTGTGAATACACGATCGCATTTGCTCCTTCCCAGCACGCCACGAAGTGCTGCTAAGACACCAATTTGACAGGTGAGGAAGCCCAGGCTTGGAGGGGAGTCAGTCAGCAATGAGAGGCCAGGATCTGAACCCAGCACTGACACCGAGATCCATTCTTTTTCCACTTCCCAGGCTGCCTTCCCCTGGTCAGCTGTCTGGTACCCAGCTCCCAGGCTGCACAGGCATCTTCTCTGCTTCAGAAAGCCTCTATCATGCCAATTCAGACTAAAGATTTGGGGATTCAATAGGGTACCCTTCCGTAGGGGTATCTGCATTTTCAGAGGGCTTCAGGGATGTAGCTGTGCTCAATTTTCAGAGAATGACTCTTCTGTGTGGCCCAGGGGCCGAGCAGGATTTGGAGGCTGGGAGGATGAAGAAAGTAAGGGTTGGAGTGGGGTGGAGCTGAGAGCTTGGAGTTATCTGTGTGCACATGGAAGTTTGTGAGGGAATGGGCGGGGTTAACGTGTACCTCAATCCTCAAACCCTAAGGGGTAAGGAGTATTGCTAACTTTTTAAGAGAAGAAACAGGTGTCAGGATGACAAGTGACTTGCTCAAGATCACACAGCTGATAAGTGGATGAGGCGTGAGCCATTCATGCTTTTCACATCATTGTGCTAGTCAGTGGTGGAGAACTTCATATGTCACCCTGTCCGGGCAACACCCAAGCATTCACAAGTAATTAATCATGTCTGTGATGAGCACCAAGTGTGTCCCAGGCATTGTGCTATGTGCTGAGGTCCTAGAGATAAATAGAACGTAGTTTTGCCCTTGAAGAGATCATAGTCCATTGGGGGAGAGAGATACATAAAATAATCATTTCAATTTACTGTGGCAAATTCTCTAATCAAAGGCGACTCTAAGCCAAAATGTTGCTCTAAGATTTTAGAGAGCATTTGCTTTAATAGATTCACGGAAGACTTCTCCTAGGAAGAGACTCTTGAATTGGGTTTTGAAGGCTAAAAGGAATTCATCAGGAGTTTGAAGTAGTAAGGACATTCCAGGTGGAGAAAAAGAAACAGCCTGTACAAAGGGCTGTGTGGAACTTCTGTGGGAGCTGTCTATAGACAGTGCCTTTCCCCAGCATTTCCCACACTGGGTTTTACAAATATCAGTCACCTGCTAATAATAACGGTAGGTGACAGTTTTCTAGGGCTTGTATTACATGCCAGGCACTCTGCTAAGAGCTCCCCGTGCATTAACTCATCTAACTTTCACAACAACCCTCTGAGGGAGGTGCTATTATCTGTGTGTCACAAATGAGGAGGCCACGGTACAGAGAGGTTGGGGAGCTTGTTCAAGGCCATACAGCTAGCCAGTGGCAGAGCCAAGACTGGAACTCAAGTGGAAGTGTTCTAGAATCCATGCTCTGGTGAGTACATAAAATCTGGCCAAGTACGTCAGGGAGAAATAGCATAATGACTGTTAGCCTTGTGAAGGTTCTGGAAAGTGCATTGGCTAAACAAACATACACATTCAAATTTTTTGACCGAAACAAATTTTAGTTAGAAATACTTTTGTTTTTCCTTTTGAGAATGAGCTCATGGAAAACCTTTGGGAATTGCTGCCTTGTGCCTAAGAGGGACTCTAATGGAAGCTGGGGAGTGGGGGCTGGTGGACTTTTCTGGTTCCTGATATCCCAAAGCAGGCCTGCCAGGTGGCCATCTTCTCACAGCGCTGCTGTGAGAGTCGGGCAGGGCCAAGTGCTCCTTCCACATATTTTGCAACACAAGAAAAGAAAAATGATTAGAGTTTAGAGGAAGCCCTTTTGGTGTTGTCATAGCTGCATTTTTAGCTTTGTGCTTGATTTCTCTCTTTCTCCTGACTGGGAGGAGAAGTGGCTATTGGAGAAGGTTAGCAGTTGCCTCATTACAGCTGTGTCTCATGTTGTGTGTGTGTGTGTGCGTGTGTGTGTAACTGTCTGTCTGTCAGAGTAGGTGCACAGGATGAGTAGCCAAGAGGAAGGAAAGTTGGGAGCCAGAGAGGAAAGAGCAGATTCCCTCTGCTACCCAACCTCTGGCCTAGCCTGAGGGGAATCTCTTATGCAGGGGTGAGACCAGGACAGAGAAGGCATATGTGGCGTGTCTAACGTTTCCACACAGAGCTATGGTCTCACATCAAAGTCGGGGAACATGAGTTAATTCTTGGATTTCTGAAACCTGATCCCTTCCTGTCAAGGGAAGTCTGGCAGCCACAGCCATTAGCACCATGGACAGCGGCAGGCCTGCCGGGTACACCCTGGGGAAGGGCTGGACTTCGCTTGCTCAAGCAGAGACTGGTGGAACTGTGTCTTAATAGGATCACAGGGTATTTTTGTACTGCGGGATGGTGTCTTAGCTAGACTTGCTGTCATCCACACCCCCCTCCCCCAACCCATATTGGATCAAATGAACACAGGGTTCTAAAGAAAGCAGATGCTTACCAGGGACCCAGAAGATGGTGACAAGGGAATTCACTGAAAGATGGTGCCAGAAGATGTATCCATGTGCTCCAGGAGTTCCCAGCAACGGCTGAGGTCCCAGGAGCACTGCGACACTGTGTTGTTGGATTCCCTGCCTTGTCTGTGTCTTCAGGGCCAGGAAGTATCTTCAGCTGCCCTGTTAATGTTGGTGTGGTGGGAGGAGGTCCCTGCTCCATAGCCAAGTTCT
This sequence comes from Camelus ferus, assembly GCF_009834535.1. Lineage (NCBI taxonomy): Eukaryota > Metazoa > Chordata > Mammalia > Artiodactyla > Camelidae > Camelus > Camelus ferus. The sequence goes on from NC_045700.1 coordinate 10,764,239, forward strand.
ACATCTGCATGAACAAAGAGCTGGGTCTCCCTCTAGGGCTAAACCTTGTGGTCCTGGATGAACTTTTGGATCAAAAGCCTGTTTCCCTTGGCAATCCATAGGTGTGTTTTCTGGACATGGAAACTTGCTTTATTAACAACACAAAGTATGCACAAGCTTGCAAAGAAAACACTAACAAGAAGTTACACTTCTCTAGCGGCCTCTGGGGTTGTTGGTGGCTTGCTGTACTGCCCAGGGGAAAACACACCCAGCATTGGATTTCCTGTCTTATTCTTTTTCATCCCACAAATGCATGTTGAGTGGGCAGTCAGTCCCAGGGGAAGAGGAGACCAAATGGCAGGATCTTTGCCTGAAGACCATACAGCCTCCCAGAGGGGAAAAGTCACTCAGAGAAGCAGGATACCGCAAAGGCCATCAGATTGCCACTTGTCACATGTGTCACCCCCAGTCCCAGGCATAGATGGTTTGGGTGAGGCAAGGTCCCTTTGGTGGATGTTATCAGGAAGGCAAGAGAGGAAGCTGGAAAAGTAATCTGTGTAAGCTTACTCAGCCAGCAAGGGCATGGCGTTCCTGCTTTTAGCTAGATTCCCCCATATCTTGCACGTAGTAGGCACTCAGTAAATCCTTACCGCCTGGATGAATAATTCCAGTGCCTGCTAGAGGACTGAGAAAAGCAGGGTGGGCAATGTGGCTTGAATGCCTGGCACACTGTGGCTCAGTGGGGGAGTCCTCGCTGAAACCACTATCCCCTGGGGTTTCAGAGAGAGCTGTCTCTGGCAGCTGGAGGCGTTACAGGGGGCTTGGGCCCTGGAGAAAGCAGATCAGGGACAGCTACAGACTCGCAGCTCTGTGAAGACTCAGTCAGGGCCAACTCCTCAGAGCAGAGACAATCTAGGCTCCAGCCGCAGTCTCTGAGAGAGCCAGGCAAGGACTCACAGGGGCTGGCTGACCCTCTTGACTCAAAAGTGTTGCTGCTGCTTCTGGGCTAATGGGCCTGGAGGGCATCTCCTTATTGGCTCCTGAGTAGGGCTGCCTGACTGTCTTCAGGGGCTGAGGCTGGAGTGCTCTTACTCCTCCCGCTTTGGTTGTGAGCATCTCAGGAACTAGAGCTGGAAGTGGAAACAGAGCCCTCAGGTCACGGTGGCCCAGCCTCTCAGAAGAGCGGGAGCCTGTGTGCTCAGACTCACGCACCCTCCGGGACTATCGGTCACCTGTTACTGCCTGAAAGGACTGGAAGAGGCTGTGGTACCCAGACCCCATAGAATGCCCAGCCCAGTGCCCAGCACAGGGTGGAAAATATTATTTCCCTTATCTTTTTTTTTTTTTTTCAAAGCCATCACTCAGTAAATACAGTCAAAGACTGAGGGGCTGGGTGCTGGATATACAAAGAAAGGTTCAGGGCAATGCTTACAGTAATAGCTCCAGAAAGTCCAAAAGTGATGCATAAAGAAAACGGAGCTGGGGGGCAGAGTAATCAATATTTGTGGGGAGTGGGGGCTTTCTGGGAAAGGTAGCATATGCAACTCATTGTCTACACCAGCCCTGCACAGTCCCCTCTGCTCTGTATAGACCAGCCTCTCCACTGTGCCCCAAGCACCCCTTGGGAGGCTCCACCACCATTATCCACCCAGATTGCTTATCAGTTCAGATATCACCTGTGCTTTAAGGTTATTCTGTCTCTTCATCTTGGGACAGGCTTCCTCAAGTGCCATGGCCACAGTGCCTTGGTTTTAACAGCCTCTTCCTGCCTGTCCCCTTGTCTACACCACCTAACTAAATGTCTTACGTGGATGCTTGGCTGCCCTCTATGTATTAGTCTTGTCCCTCCAACTACACTATGAGCTCTTTAGCAAGGACCTTATCTTGAATCCTCCCTTCCATGCCCCCACCCACCCAACTCCAGCACAGCACAGTAGTCTGCACATGGTAGTTGCTCAATAAAATTCTTACTGAGAGAATGAGTGAGCAAATAAATGAGTGAATAAGAAACGAACAAAGAAAGGGAAGGAGGAAGAAGGGAAAGAAGGATGGAAGGAAGGAATGAAAACCACTGGTTTCTGCAAAGGCTAACAGGAAATTGAGTGACTGACAAACTTGGAGCTCTTTCTTTGCCCTACTTTCTTGCTCTTACACCATAAAGAGTACATTAAAAATTTTTTTTTTACTCTTGAGAAAACCATGACATGAGACAACATAAGGCTTGCCAAACAGCTAGGATGGAAGGGACCACACCTGTATTGTTCTCCACTGCACACTTGGCTCATGGCACAGTGGCTGGCATACAATAGGGGCCAATAAATATCTGTGGAAAAAATGAATGATACAATGCATGAATGAATAAATGACATGATTCCTGCCCTACTGGAGCTCACACCCGATATGGGGAGGCTAACAAGTCAACAAAAATTTGGTTGTATGATACATGATGGCAAAGGTAGATACAGTCAAGTTACTTTAAGGGTACATGGGCAAGAATTGTTCATTCTGCTTAAGGAGGGGTTAGGGAAGACTTCTGACAAGGGACTTGGCTGGGATTTGAAGGATAATTAGGGACGAGTCAGAGGGATGGGGGGGACAGTCATCCCAGGTCGAAGTCACTAAATGCAGATGAATGAAGAGTGGGGCTCATTGCTGGCAGGAATCATTAAAATCCCAGATAAGACAATGTGTGACCAAATGTCAAGCTATAGGTCACAGAACACTAGGGCTTTATGACATGAGAGGGTGGAGGTGACTGGTTGGGTACATAGTAGGTTGTCAATGGATATTGGTGGAAGGAATGCAGGCTGGATTATAAGGCTAATTTGGGACAGATTTTAATCATTACTGGGCCTTGAAATGTAAAACCACGGTCTAAGTGGAAGGCAACATGCTAATAAAGTTCATAATTAATATTAATGAGAAGATAGTAACTGATGGTGACGTGGATCACTCAGGGGGAGCACAACCCAGGCAGATGAGGAGGTGTGTCAAACACTCCAGCAGGCCACTCAGTCTGGCTTTGCCACGTGGAAGAGAGGGAGGACCTCATGACTCATGTTGCTGGTGGGGAGGAGGCTGCCAACTCTCCGCCTGCTCTAGCTGCTACTGTCCCTGTCCTGTCCCTCCTCCCTGCAAGGCCATAGTTGCTCCCAGGAATGCCAATCCCCAGTAATGCTGATCCCCAGGAAAGGCTGCATTGCCTGAGGTCTGTAAGAATGACAGCCTGAGTCTCAGATATTTTGCCCATTCTTGCTTCTTTCCTGCCTAGATCCTGTAGGGGCAAAAGCCCTGGGATTTGGGGATGAGTGGTCTTCAGGGCTGAGGAATTCAAACTGAGTTTCTGCCTGGAAGATGTTTGTCCAGATGGAACTGGTGACTGGAAACACTGGGCAGTCTTGATAGAGGGCAGGAAGCCAGAGCGGGGTCAGTCTGTGGGGGCTGTGGGAGGGGTAGTGCGGTCACCGTTCTTTGCTTCCGAGAAAGCTAGAGCATGTGGATGATCATTGGGTCTCTCTGTGTTTTAAAATCCATTTCCCCCACCCTGTTTACTGCCCATGCGTCTCACTTTAGTGGTCTTAAGTGTGATGGTGGAGGTCCAAAGTATCAGTTGTTATAAGAGTCAGCTATTGGTCTAAGGCTTTTCTTAATTAACTCATTTAATTTCTCAATAACTTGGAGGCAGGGATGTTTGTCATTCCCGTTCTACACATATGGACACTGAGGCTCAGGGAGGTGAAGCAATTTGCCTAAGTTCACACAGGAAGCTGTAGAGCCAGAACAGAGAGTGTGGCTCCCTAGTTCTAGAGGTGGCCCTAAGGCAGGGAAGGGAGGGCTCCCAGGACCCAGCAAACCAGTGGAGCATGTGGCTAGGAGCTAGCTGCCAGTGCTGTGTTCACTGCCAGGTTCTCAGAGCCCCTGGTCTGGTGGGAGGAGGAGTCCAGCTCCATCATACGGGTGAAGGACATTGGGCAAGCACCTCACCCTTTCTAAGCCTTTGTTTTCTCATCTGAACAATGGGAGAATGATTGCTAATCTGGAGGAGTATTGGGAGGAGTAAGTGAATTGGCACGTGCAAAGGGCCTGATGCATCACAGTAGGTGCTCAATAAATAAGTCCCTTCTCCACCTTCTCTCCTGGGTCCTATTTACTTCAGGCGAGGTTTAGTCATCTGTTCCACAAATCTGCACTGAGAGCCTGCCAGGTGCCAGATCTGTCATGCCCTGGAAGATAACACCGAAGGAGGAACAGGCTGGAGCAATGTGAAATAGGGAGGGGAACTGACCCAGTATGACCAGAGGGAAACAAAATGGATTTTTAAGTAACCCATGAGAACACAATACCTGAGAAACGAATGTTCTCCTCAAAGCAATAGCCTCAGGAGGGCGCATGGTGGTTCCAGAAATACTGATGCTCTGAAAACACTGACATCAGCCACTGACTCTCCTCCCAGGCCTGGCCTGGTGCATTCTCCTGTGAGGGAGGGCTGGAGCAGGAGTCTGCCTTTTAGGAAAACGGAGTCTCGGAGCAGGGAATGACCTGCCCAAAGTCGCACACAGGGCAAGAGCAGAATCAGAAGACAGGGCTTTTGATTTCTGAGCTGGAGGTTTTCCCACTACACAGAAACATCTCCCATCTGTCCTTTATCTTCACAAGCTGCACTGGAGATGGATAGTTTCCTTCTAAACTGGGTGTCACAGCTTTGGCTCAGAATAGCTTTGGAGTATTTTTTAAATAACTAAACCCACCTCAGTAGGAGGGACTGGGGATGCCCAAAGGCACCTGTCTGGGTCTGTCTTGTAGTGTCAGGCTGTGAGTTGATGCTGAGTGTGCCAAGGTTGTCATCAAGTGCTGGGTGTCAGGGATCTGGATTTAAATGAATCGTATGCAGAGGACAAGGGCCAGCCATTCTCTGGGTGGAAGAAAGAGGCTGAGGCTACTAATTCGTGTATTTGGGGCTTTGAGTTTTTCAAAGAGTCATTCAAAGAGTTGGTGGGGTGGCCTTCTGAAGCCTATTACAGCAGCTTGGGATCCTCAGGCTAGGGTTCTGAAAGACCTTCCAGAAGTGAGATTTATTTCATTCTGAACAAGTAACTCAGAAGGGCTTCCGGAAAGTTCTTTGCTCTTGGGGCTCATGGGGCTGATGTTCTTCTTGACTTGCTGGGTTTAGGTCTGGTCCTGCTTACAGCCAGGGGGATGGATTAGGTATCCCCTGAAAGAACCTTGCTGGCATCGGGAATCCGGGAGCCTTCGTGGCCAAGTGGAGGGGCCTGTGTGCGCCCTTGAGTGTGCGGTGGGTGGGAGGCGCGTGAGTGTGGCCACCGGTGGGTGTGCCTTGAGGAGCTGAGCCCGGGCTGCGCCCGCTGCGCCCACTTGTGGCTCCCAGGCGCCGCCAGGAGGAACCGCGCCTTTGACGCCTTTGCCGCCTCTGCCGAGGACGCCGCCCGATAGGAGGAGGACCGAAGGCTGATGACATGAGGGCGCCGTCTCCCGAGTGATGGCAGCGCGCGCTGCCTCGCCGCCTCCGCCGCTCAGCCCCGGACTCCTTACGTCAGGGTAGCTGGGTTCCCCCCTCCGCGCGGGAGCCAGCGAGCAGCGGGAGAGCAGAGCAGAGCAGAGCGCAGCGCGCCGCGGAGCCCGGGAGCCCTCACTGCGCGCGGATCCCCGCCGAGTCCAGCCCAGCCGGGCAGGAGGCAGCGCCGCCGAGCCCTCGCGGGACGCCGCCTCCGCACCCAGCGCTACCGGCCTCCGCCACCGGGACCCGTGGGGCGCCGGGCTCGTCCTGTGCGCCCCCCGCCATGCGCTCCGTGCTACGCGGCTTTCCCGAGCAGCCCCAGTGCGGTGGGCATCGGCGCCTGGGCCGGGACGCCTCTTGCTGAAGTAGTTGAGCGCCCGGAGCAGGGGTCGCCACGTCGGGGGCTCGGCCGGGACCCGCGGAGTCGGCCCCCGAGCGCGGGGAGCGGGGCCGCCCGCGCCGCCCCACCATTACCTCCCCGGGCGGCAAGGAGGAGCTGGTGGCGGTCGCCTCCCGACTGTGGCAGCGGCGGCGGCGCGCCTGCCTGGCGGCCGTCGGCGTGCTCCTGGCCATGGCGCTGGGGCTGCTCATCGCCCTGCCGTTGCTGTTGCAGGCGGCGCCCCCCGGCGCGGCTCACTACGAGATGATGGGCACCTGCCGCATGATCTGCGACCCCTACAGCGCTGCACCCGGAGGGGGGCCCGCGGGCGCTAAGGCTTCGCCACCCGGACCCAGCACTGCCGCCCTGGAAGTCATGCAGGACCTGAGCGCCAACCCTCCGCCCCCTTTCATCCAGGGACCCAAAGGCGACCCAGGGCGACCCGGCAAGCCGGGGCCGCGGGGCCCCCCAGGAGAGCCGGGCCCACCTGGACCCAGGGGTCCCCCAGGAGAGAAGGGCGACTTGGGGCGGCCCGGGCTGCCCGGGCTGCAGCTGACGGCTGGCGCGTCAGGCGGTGTCGGGGTGGTGGGTGGCGGAACCGGGGGCGGCGGCGATTCTGAGGGCGAAGTGACCGGCGCGCTGAGCGCCGCCTTCAGCGGTCCCAAGATCGCCTTCTACGTGGGTCTTAAGAGCCCCCACGAAGGCTACGAGGTGCTCAAGTTCGACGACGTGGTCACCAATCTCGGCAATCACTACGACCCCACTACGGGCAAGTTCAGCTGCCAGGTGCGTGGCATCTACTTCTTCACCTACCACATCCTCATGCGCGGCGGCGACGGCACCAGCATGTGGGCGGACCTCTGCAAGAACGGGCAGGTCAGTGACCCCTCCCCTTCTCCTGCAAATCCCAGTAGACCCCAGTTCCCACCTCTTGGGAAACCAGCCTCCTTCCTCCCCACTCGAGAGCGTCCGAGCTAGCCCCGGGAAGGAGCGCAGCACAACATCCTGTTTCCCAATGCGCCCTGGTGGCATTTATCCAAATGTAGCTCCAGAGGTTGTGTTCCCAGCGCCCGGAGACCCCGCTACCAAACTGCACTCTCCCGCAATTGCTATATCCGCCTTCAGCCCCGTGGGGTCCCTGGAAACCTCATTCTTCTTTAGCTCCCTGTGAGCCCCGTTCTCCCCTGTGCCCTCCCTTCTCCTTTCCTCTCGACCCCGGCCCCTGGTTCCCACCTTTCCCCGCTGGGTCAGTGTCCACGAAGTCCTCTCTCCCCCTCCTTCCCGGACTCGGCGGCTGCCGAGAATAGGGGACCGGGAAGGAGTTGGCTAAGTTGGAGAGAGACCGTGGAGCCTGGGTGGGAGCGTGGACCCTGGACCCGCGGGCGGAAGACGGGCCAAAGGTGGCGGCACCTGGGGGACGGGCAAGGGCCCAGGCAGAGATACCCGGGCTCACCCGCTCTGGCATCTCGCCCCCAGGTCCGGGCCAGCGCCATCGCGCAGGACGCCGACCAGAACTACGACTATGCCAGCAACAGCGTGGTGCTGCACCTTGATTCAGGGGATGAGGTGTACGTGAAGCTGGACGGCGGGAAGGCGCACGGAGGCAATAACAACAAATACAGCACGTTCTCGGGCTTTCTTCTGTACCCGGATTAGAGGCGCAGGGAGCGCAAGGTGGGGCCTCTAGGCCGCGCTAGGCCCACGGGGGCGCTCTGCTCTTTGTGGAGGACCGCTCTTGCTTCCTGACACTTCCTGACACTTCCTGACATCGTTGGAAAAGACACATCCCTGCTGTCCTTCCTGCCCCTCTCCCGACCTCTGTCGTGTCTGCCACTCGCCACGCTCTGGGCTGTGCTTCTGGCCCCTGTCCCCAACCCAGGAAGGGCGAGGGGGATGCCCAAGTGGAGAAATGGGTGTGAACCTGAACCCCAGCGAGGCATCAGCACAGACTTGGCAAACTGATCAGACTGGACAGGTGTGGCCGGGATACCTGCCCTCTTCCTGTCCCCCTCCTCCTCGCAGTGTCCTGAGATTCAGGGCTCCCAGCCCTGGCCACCGAGGTCGGCCAAAGTGAGCAAGAGCTCCATGGCATGTCGTTCTTTGTGACCTAAAATACTTGGCAAATGTCCCTGTCCATCAGCCAAAATCCCACCCTCAGCAGAATCCCAGCAAACAGAAAAATCACCTCCCCACCGCGGTCCCGCCTCAGATCCACCACGATGCATTAAATTATGTTTTTAGACTCTGGGCTCCGATGTCTGTATCAGCGTGGCCCCAGGACCGGGCCTCCAGATGTCCTCCTTGACCATAAAGACCTAGACTGGGCACTGAATACCTCCATCTATGCCCGGCTGGCCAGCCTTTTCCCTGCCACCTGGGGTGGGTGAAAAGATGTGGGGAGATGTGACAGCAGCATGTCACCCTGTGGGGGGGAGTCTCCACTGGGCAGGGCAGCAGCCCTGAACTGGAGGGGCCTAGAGGAGGGTGGGAGTGAGAGTTAGAGGGTGACAGGAGAGGGAGGTTTGGATCTTCAGGCTACCAGCCTAGAAGGAGGTCAAAGGACAGGAGTTTCTGGAGAAGGAAAAGGAAGAGGAGGCGTTTCAGCAAAATGAGAGGCGTGAAAGAGGCGTTAGCCATCAGGTGATCTCTGAGCTGTTTGCCCCTAAAAGGAAGTGTAGAAATCCCCGAAGAAACACACCCACTCAGGCACATAGTCCCCTCCGTATATGTTAACACACACCCAAGCTGGGTCCGTCCTCCGTTAAGGAGCTGGTAAACTGCTGGTAAACTGGGGCAATTCTGTGGACCATCCAGCTCCCTGAAGTCACCCAGAGCTGTGTGGTAAGTGAGATAGGCTGTATTCCTTGGGGTGGAACACTCCTTTTGGGGGGGGGGGTCTTCCCTTCCCGTGTACACAAGGATGTGGGATACCTGCTCTGAACTCCACTGTGTTTATTTGGTGTCCCCTTCCTCCCTGTCATCATTCCAAACACACAAGTTAGGCAAACACCCCACATGCTGTTGATTTTTTTCTTTTTGACTATTTTCTGTTCTGTTTTTAGATCATTGAGTTCCAGCAAACAGTAAGTTATCTACAAAATAACTGGTTAGCAACCTGTTAGTATTTACAGAGCTCATTTTGACCAGTTATTGGAAGGGAAACGTGAGTGTGTACACAGAGGCGATCTCAGAGTGTGCATACCTGTTTAAAGCTGGATACACACACACACACACACACACACACACACACACACACCAATGTAGATGTTATGTTGTGGTTGTCATCACTAATCCATGTTACACACGTGCACACACACAGTTATTCATAGACTCCTGTCAACGTGGTGTGTGACGGTGTTCATGGCTATCTGTCTGCCCCCAAATCGCACTGTGCTTAACTTCGGTTCCTGGAAGATGCTGAAAGATGTGATTCCCATTTAAAAGACAATTATACCCCCTGCGTCGAGTCCTGTCTCTGTTGCTGTTCCTCTTTCTGCTCTTATTTTATTTGAATACTGTTTTATTGTCATTCACTTGAATATTAGCAATGATTGCATCTGCTTTGAGTCCAGGGATAAAGTGCTCAAGAGAGCAAGAAAAAACACAAATATATATATATATACACACACACACACACATATACATATATATATATGTGTGTGTATATACATATATATACACACATACATACACAAACCACCATCCTTCCAATTTCAGATCCAAATGAACCCCAATTCCCCACCCACCCCACCCTCGCTGATTGTGGAGCCCAAACCCAGCTGAGCCCAGGAACTGGGGAGGGCAGAGCCGGCCCCGTCTACATTTGTATACGTATCAATTTCTGATGCCTTGTCGATTGTATCATCCAGAAATGCGATTAAAACCAAGTGTCTGAGACCCAAATGAAGTCTAATTGCTATGGATCTGCAATCCCCAGCGGGCCCCTAATCCTTTTTGACTTATTCCTCCCGTTCCTCCGATGAGATGGAGCTTAGACACAAAGCCCTCGGTTTAAATTTCAAAAATTAAAATTGACATGCAGCGGTGGCTTTCCTGGGAGCGGGAGGAATTTCTAAGGAGGTGCCCGAGCCCAGCTTTATCCTCTGCATTAAGAAGCAATTTGTACTTCTAACAAACCCCCCACCACTCCCCTTTGGTGGAAGGGCAGGCCCAGGTCTGGCTGTTCACAATACTTAGACAAATTTGAATCTGAGATTCCTCCATCTGTATTCCCCGGTGCACCTGGGTTTCTTGCAATTCTAATGCCCAGGCTGCTGGGAGGTGCTGCCAGAGGTGTCAGCTGTTAAGAGGATGATAGATTGATGAGGCAGCGGATGGGAGGCAGGGATGGTGGCGGGAGTGCGCCAGCTCAGGAACAGCTCTCTGCACCTGCACCCTCTCCGTGTCCCAGGCAGGCCCCTCATGACCCACTGAGGTCTCTGATCCCGTGATCTCCCTAGGGGATGCCCTGAGAAGGGTCAGGGAGAATGGGGAGACGCTGCCACCTCTGTGTGCCATCAGTCTTGGGGTGCATGTGAAATCAAATAAACTGTTTGCCCCAGACACTTACCATTTTTGTCTCTAGTTGAGTCGAGAATTACTATCAATCAGTTATAAAGCATCCTTTAAATTTTCTGATTGCTTTCGGGTCCACTTGCTATGGTTTTGGGTTGGGATTATCATACTGGCATCTCCCTGGAAGTAGAAAAACTATTACTCTGTCCATTTAGGAGGTGGGAAAATTAGGGCTCAGAGAAGTCCAGTGACTTGCCTGTGCTCACAAAGCTTAAAAGAAGGTCTGGACTTGAGCTCAGACCTTCAGGCCACGCCCCTGCCTGACTGCACAGATGGGGCACATTCACCTCTCAGAGTTCCCAGGTGTTTGCGAGGAGAGCAAATGGGTGAGACACATGTCCCACTCCTTCCTCTGATGTAGGGAGTCTCAGCACCTTCCAAATGGCCAGATGAGATGAACCAGCCAGGACCCAAAGAACATCCCAGATTCCGGAGGCATTTGGCTGAACATCCTGTCTTGGGGTCAGTGTTGACGGCAAGGCACTTTAGTCATCGACTCCAAATGCTCAGTTTGGACCTGTGTGTCTCCACCAGCAATGCCCCCCACTCCAACCCCGAAGCTGCTCCTTCAGGGCCACTGACCACCTTCTCCTGCTGATCAGAAAGGGCCATTTTGCAGGTGCAGAGGGTTTAGCTGAAGTGAGCCTGGCTGTCCCTGATCGGCAAGAAGGCCCTTTCTTCATTCCCAAGAGTCCACATCTAGGTTACTAATTATATTCAGGACTGCCTGAAGGCATGAGATACACACCTGGCCCTGGAAATCAGATAGAAGTTATGCCGTCTGCTACCTTTCCCTCCTATCTGCATGAGCAGATGGTCCTCTTGGGCACCCAAGACAAAACCTCTAGGCCCCCCTCTTAATGGAGCTATGAGGGCACCATGGAGGGGCCATATTGTGGAGACCGGTGGCTTCAGACTTCACCGATTACACAATCCTATTGGACAAACATTTTTTGAGCACTCATCCCCAATATATATATTTGACTTATGAATAATTTATGTATACTGCTGTCAATCCATACTTAAAAAATTCTATCTTCTTGTGTTTATATTCAGCAAAGGAGCTCTGCATTCAAGTCAGTATGTATATTGCTGTTGGCTAACCAGGTTTGGAAACAAGGCTCCTCTCACTAGAACAAAAAGAAACAGGGGTTAATCCATGTGTTTTCCTTCAACTTGCCATTTTTCCAGAATCTCAGGCAAAAAAAATGCGTTGTTTTTATGAGTCACAGGTAAGGCTGTGCACTTTAATTCTTTGAGTGTACAGTTTCAATGCGTATTTTCAGTATCAGTAATGCTTGACTTTCTCGCTCTTTTTTAGATTTAAAAAAAAATCAGTGGAATGAAAGTTTCCATATTTCCTTCTCTTACTTGATTTTGAAGACTCTGATGTTGGCATTGGAACAAAATCCCGGAATCAGTATGGTTCGGGGTAGGGGGCAGTGTCTCTCCAGGGTCCTGCTGAACATCGGGGAGGGTGAAACTGGCAGGCGGAAATACAGAATTCTGGAAGCATCTTTTGGTCTCCCATCCATTGTTACCATATCCTAGGTCCCCTGAGTGAATGAGGGTGCTCCACAGATAAGCCTGAATCCCAGTAGCAATTGAAGTAAATGATAAGAACAGTCAACGTGAAAAATAAATTTTGTCCTAAGAACTTCAAAATACTCAAAAGTAAACAGTATAATGCAACGATCCCCATGTGCCTGTTCTAGCTTTGACACCTAACCGCCCCATGGCCATGGCCAACCAGGCAGAACTACAGTTTTTATGTATTAAAGACCTCATGATGTGCCAAGAACTGGTGCTAGGGCGCCACTGTGTTCTCACAACACTCCCGTAAAGTAAACGTGGCTATTGTCCCACTTTACAGATGAGGAAACTGAGGCACAGAACGGTGCAGAGAGGTGTGGTGACTTGGCCAAAGTGAGGGCCAGGACCGGTGCTGAGGTCTGCTTGACCCCACAGTCCAGGCTCTCTTGGGAATATGGGTGGGACAGGGAGGTAAGTCCTCAGAGACAAACCACGATGAGGGTGCCCTGACAGTAAGTCTCCCCATCAAGGTCTCCAGGGGGGAAGCCAGTGTCAAAGAGTTTGTGTGGAGCCTCCTGAGTGTCTGTTCTCTCCTGATGGTGTAATCATCTTGTTGCCAGGACTTCTCATGCTCCCCTACCTGACTGTTCCATACACCAGTCATGCTGTTCCCTGTACTTGGAATCCTCTCCTGGTTAGCTCCTGGAGCCTCCTTTAGGGCTCAGCTGGCACGTCACTTCCAGTATCTCCCTAGCCCTCATCCTGGTGCCCCTTCCCTGAAGGTCCGTAGAACGCTGATCTTCCCTACCATTGGTACTTGCCACAAGGCTGTAGTCTCATGTTCCATTGTCTGTCTTCCCCATGGACCTCAGGCTTTGCAACATAGATCCAGCCTTATGTGTGAGTTGCCCCTGAATACCACCCCCCTTCACTCCAGGGCTTGGTTTGGTGCCTGTAAATAGTAGGTGCTCAACAAACCTTTGTGAAATAGATTGCTGAACGGATGGATGGATGCGGGAATCCTAGAGGATCCTGATGGGGTAGGTTTTGGAAAGCTCCCGAGTGTCTGACTGTAAGCAGGGTCAGAGGGGATGTTCCTAGCAAACCGTATACTGCTCTTAACCAGTGGGTCTCCATCTGCTTCCACCCCTGGCCCTGAGCTTGTAAGGTTTTGGTGGGTGGTGAAAACTGTATGCAAAGGAGCATTTATTGGAACCTTCAAGGCCCCGGTTACACCTCTAGAAATCGACAGAACCTTTCAGTTGACATGAACTCATAACCCCTGCCCACTGTGGCTTCTGGGCTGATTTAGGTCCTCCCCCGCTGGGGCCCCCAGGCTGTCTTGCCGCCTTCCGCGGCTGCTTGGACAGTAGCCTCACTGCCAGCGGTGACCCTCCATTGGTGCTTTTGCTGCCCGGATCCTTTTCTTTTCTCCAAATACAAAACATCTTTAGAAAAACCGTGGATGCAATCTGCACTTGCAAAAATGTAAACAATATGCAGAAATACGAGACGGAAAGTAAAAATTCCCTCCCTCCTTATGCAACCTCCTTTCCCAGAGGTAATTTCTGTTAACAGTTTGGTTTGTATTTTGTATTCTTCCAGTCTTTTCAGATGCACATATGCGCGGATTTGTTCGAGAAGAATATAAAACTTTAAACACCGGCCGGTTCTGCACCTGCTCTTTCCCCTGGTGATGCCCCCCTTTAAAAAATTTTTTATTTTGCTTTGTTTTGCGGGGGGTGGAGGAGCTAATTAAGTTTATTTATTTATTTAAATGGAAGTATTGGGGATTGAGCCCAGGACCTCATGCATGCTAAGCACACACTACCACTGAGCTATACCCTCCCTGTGAGCAATGCTCTTAAACACTGCTCAGGGGCAGTTTGTGCAAAACCATTTCCCCCCCCTTTTTTTTTTTAAATTGAAGTATAGTCAGTTACAATGTGTCAATTTCAGCACAATATCCCAGGGGTGTGTGTGTGTATTTGTTTTCATATTCTTTTTCATTACAAGATACTGAATATAGTTCCCTTTTGACCAAGATGTGGTACGAGGTGCATGCTATTTACCCTCAACAATGGACTTAGATTGGCTAAACACATCGTCTGCCTCTAGACCTGTAGGCTGTTTCTTGCATCTCTGCTCTCACAGAGGAACAGCCTCTTCTAACAGAATTGCTCTTCCACTTAGATACAGGTTCTGCCCTCATGTGGGAAAATCCTGCCTTATTTTCAGAGCAATGTAAACGATATCTTTATCCAGTTTTCAGATTATTCAAGTGTGTCCCCTCCTTCTGTTCTCACTATCTACCTCTTGGTATTCGACCTACACTCAGGAACCCATCCCCTGGTACTGAATGAATGAAAGAAAGCCATCAACTCCCGCCAGCCCAGTTTGGCTCCTGCTGGCACTGGGAAGAGGAAGGGGATTCCTTCCATCTGGCTACTCAGTTGTGTACCCAGGTCTCCAGCCTGAGGCTTGGAGAATGGCCCCTGCTGTCTTCCCTTCCTTTTTTTTTTTTTTTTTTTTTTTTGCAGTTCCTGTATCCAGGGCTGGGTACTGCTGCCATTCCCCCATGCACTGCACCTGGGGGTGGGGCAAGGAGGCAGCGGAGGGTGGGACATTTTGCTCTGATGCCTGGTGACCTCAGGCCAGCTGAAGAGGCTGACGCAGCCACAGGGGTGCCGGGACTGTGGCTATCTGACATGTGCCCTGGAATCAGACTGAGTAGTGGGCAGCCGCTGAGGGCACCAAAATAGCTCAGCCCTTTGAAAGCAACCAGGTCAAGCAACCAGGTCTCGACACAGAGTGGAAAGAGAGAGAGAGAAAAAAAGGTGTTTTAACTATTTTTTTTTTAAAATTGAGCTAAGCCCTTTATCTGCATTATCTTGCTTAATCTCAACAAAAAGAAAAGTGAGGCTCAGAAAGTTAAATAGCTCGAAAATTCTAACAAGTCTGGAAGAGGATAAAAATTGAGACACAGAGAGATCTGGTGATTTGCCCAAGATAACACAGCAAGAAAGTGCCCCAAGTTTGAGGTTCAGACCTGTCTGACTCAAAGGCCAGTGTTTCTTATAATCCAATGCCCCGTCTCTCATTCTGGTCCATTAGCTATCTGATACTGATCACATAACCTCTCTGTGCTATGTTTTCCTCTTCCATAAAACGCCACTCATTCCGTAAGACTACTGGGAGGAATGGATGAGTTAATAGATGTCAACTATGTTAATGAGAAGTACTTGATAAAAATTGGCTATTATCAGCATTTTAATATTTGTTTGGGAAAAATCATTTTTTCACCCATATCATGTGGCATCTTCTCTAAGCTACTGATATGCAGTGGAACTCAACAATGGTCTTTGAACTTGGATTCAAATCCACCTTTTATAAACTGCCTCTGCAGTACTTGGACAGGTATGTAACTGGCTGAGCCTCTCCTTCTCCATCTGTAAAGTGGGGCCAGTGCTCCCACCACGTGGGTGGTTGGGAGGATTTAATGGGATGACATAACACAGTATGGGGCACGGAATAAATGCTTGAGATCTGGGGATGGGAGGTGTGTTCGTTGAAGTCATTATGAGGGGCTGCTCTGCTTCCCCCCAAGCTAAGTCATTTCAGGAAGCATCACACCAAAGCTGCCTGGAATGAGAAACAGCAAGATTTCAGTGACAACAGCTGGCACTTCCGAGCGCTCCAGGGGTATTAGGAGCCACTAAGAGCATCTACCGATGTGTCTTCCACCCTTGCAGTTAAGTTTGTGAGGTAAGTATAATTACACCCATTTCACAGATGAGGAGGTGACTGGCCATTTCCAACAGTTGTATCAACCCGGTGGCTTTCCCACTGTTCAAGCCTTGATGTCCCAGAGAGGATGAGCCACGAGGAGAGCATGGCCCAGCCCAGTCCCCCTTCGCTGGTGCGCGTGCAACGATGCCGTGCAGATACTTGTGGGGCTCCCTTGGTGATTCCAGGCTAATAAGCCACTGCATAATTGGGCCTGGAGCCGTGACTAAGTCTCAGGGCTCTGTTGCATGAATATGCAAACTCCCATTGACGGCCCAGCTTTATAGGGGCCTGATTTCAAACTGACACGCACAGCCCAGTGGCTTGGGGCCTCTCGCCATGCATAGTAAGAACACCCGCTAATCCCCGTCAAAGCTCCTAGGGCTGGGTCGGGGGAGGCTGGGCACGGCCCATTCGAGGGGGTACATTGAGGGTATGCAGTCCAGGCTGTGGCCCCTTCCCAAGCCTGCACTACCTCCGTGAGATCCATATGGACCTCACAAGTCTTTGGAAGTCTGGTTTCTTCTTTCTCCAGCTCCGGGATGCTCGCCTTGGAGACCCAGACCCTGCTCGAGGGCACAGAGACCGATGGGAGAAGCGAGCTGGCCTCCAGACTCCAAAACCCAGCCTTGCTACATGTTCCATTCAAAATCTGCTTAACGGGTGCCCCAGCACTGCGGCGGGGACCTGGTCGCTACCCTCTTTCAGTCTGGTTGGTGACAGGAGTAATAATTGTCAGTGATCACAGCAATAGTAGTCCCTCCCGTTGCTGAGTACCTGCCAGGGGGCAGGGGGAGCGCACGTGGCTCGTGTGACCTCATCTAAAACTCTCTGCGTCCCAGTAAGACGGGCATTATTCTTTCCCTCTCACAGTCGAGGGTGCTGAGACTTGACAAATAGACTGAACTGTTCTGCAGCCCACAGCTGAGAAGTGGTGAAGTCCAAGTTAGACCTCAGATCTGTCTGGCTACAAAACCCCCCTCTCTGCACAACAGAGGTGTTGCAGGGTGTGCTGAGACCGTGTGCACGTGGGGAGGGTGGCCCAGATGGCTACTCTGGGCACAAGGATCTCCATCTGGAAGTCAGAGGGCCTGGGAAGGGCTGGAATGATCAGGAGGACTTCCTAGAGGTGGTGACCTCTGAATCAGCTTTCACCCTGTAAATTTAAGCCCCCATACTTACAGGACTTGCAAGGAGGCTGAGCAGAAAAGACTGACACACTGAAAATTTACTGTTTGTTTATTCATTCTGCAAAGATTTATTGAGTGTCTACCCTATTTCATGGAGCTCTGTGCTGGGCCCTGGGGTACAAAATATCCTGTGATGTGTCTCAGCCCCACAGGAGTTCTCAGTGGAGGGGAGGAGCCACACCAGGGCCCAGGGCAGGGAACATGGCCCCTGCAGCAGGGAAAAGGCGTCACCAAAGGGGGAGTGGCTAAGCCCAGGAGCGGCACATCAAAGACACATGGAGACTTTCGTCTCTCAGGAAGTCACATGAAGGTGGGGGACGGCAGGAGGCTGAGATGCCATTCTAGTGCGGAGGGACCAGCATGAGCAAAGGCATAGGGTGGGGCTTGCCCCTGGGCGGGCGTGTCCTGGAACCTCTCTATCTGTGCGTGTGTAGGTTTATCGTGGCTGGGACATCTGTGTGTAGGATGGGGTATATCTGCATGTGGGTGCTTGTACATATTCCGGGTGACAGTGTCCATTTCAATGTATCTGGTCCAGAACACCCCATTACTTAGGCCTTTCTTACCCCACACTGGAAAGATGGAATAGTTTTATGTCATTGCTTCATCCTCCTTTCCCTCAACACACTGAATACACGTGGTGGCTGACTCCTTACGATGTGTTTGGAGGTGGTTTTTGGGTGGGTCAGAGGGTGAGGTGGGGTCTAGGGCTGAGGGCTGGATGGTGGGGGACTGAGGGGCTGGGGAGAAGGAATACCTCAGGGCAGGGGCTGGAGGTTAGGCAGGCTCCTGATTTGCCTAAAAGACCCAATTCAAGATGCCCTGGAAACAGGGATGCAGAGACCTGGACAAGCAGCCGCAGCAACTGACCATTTTAATTGATCTGATGTGATTTGCTGGACACTTTGTAAAGCGCATTGGCAGCTCTTTCCCACTCTCGTTTGTGGTGACGCTCCAGCCCCCACACTCCCCAGCAAGTTGATCTTCCTGTTTGATTTCTGTAAGGACCCTGGTCACCGGATGGGTCAGTGATTACATATCCCTCTACCAGTAGAGGAAACTTAGGCTAAGATAAATGAAGGGACTGCTCCAGGGCCACACAGCTGGTTAACAGCCATGCTGGGAGTGGCCTCCCAGTCAGTCCAATCAGATCCTAAGGGCTTTTGTTGTCTCAAAGTGAGGGATCTGGATGTGTAAACATGAGAGGGATGGGAGCAAGCAGATAGATTTCAACCCTATTCTAGGCTATTTAGAGCAGACTACGTTCCTGCATGTACCCCATCCCTCTCATAACCTCCTGTGAATACCAACTAGAGCATCCATCCATCCATCCATCGACCATCCATCATCCATCCATCCATCATTCATCCACTCATCATCCAACTATCCATCCATCCATAATCCATCCATCTGTCCATCCATCCCCCATCCATCTATCCAACCATCATCCATCCATCATCCACAAATTCATTGTATACCTGTGCACCAGGCCCTGTGCATAGGTGCTGAGAAGTAAGACAATCTTTATCTAAAGAACTCCCAGTCTGGTGGCAGAGCTTCCAGAAGCCTCCATCCATCCCTTCCTCACTTTCTCCAAACAGCTCCTTTCTGAGAGAAATGGGGGCAAGTCTCTCACTCATCAGTGAATTCGCCCAGCAAGGAGCATGACGGTCTCTGACAGGTCCACTCCTGAGTGACTGGCATCAGAGAATAAGAAGGCTCTCACTGGTGAGGCCAAGCTCAAGATCTGCCCTACGAGTAGGTGTGGTAGCTGGGGATTTGGCTTCTCTCTGGAGGCAAAGCCAGGATGCTTCCTGCCGCCTCTGCTTAAGAGTCTGAGGGCACTGCCTATGTCGTGCCTTGAGTTTGGTTGCACCATATGGCCTGTATGGGGTTTGTCTGAGCCCTTGCTTGGCCCCTGGCTGCAGGCTACACCCTTTGCTCAACTGGCCACCTTTGCTGGGGGCATGCAGATGGTACCTTGCACATGTGCCCTTCGTCAGCACCATGGTGGGAGGTCCGCCTGCAGAGGGAGACACTTATGCCTGTGTCTTACTTCTGCTGCTAAGTTATTAATTGGAGGGGAGGACTTCTTGTGGAAATAAAGAAGGAGCCAGCCCGCCACGTAGCCTGGTGCACACTTAGGTGGGGGACAGGAGGAGGCACTTACACTGCTGAGCTCCAGGACCTGAAAATGTGCCTTTAAGATGTGTGTTCTGGGGAGCTGGCTAAGCAGCCTTCACTGCCCACTGCCAGCTGTCCCCTTTCATATTGCTGCACTAATGGGGCTGCCAAGTTAGGGATCCCGTGGCCCCAGCCCTCAAACAGCAAGTAATTGTTTCCACTGCGTGAGCTGACAATGATCCATGGGTGTTTGCCAGCAGCTGCCAGGGGCCAGGGGCCCGGCCAGGGTTTCCTAATTAACTCTCTATTATTCCCATCCCTGGAGGATGAGCCAGAGGAAGTCCAGGCACCATCAAATGGCAGATACCCTCTCAGCTCCTTGCTCGGTAAATCTCCGTGACTCCCAGCACTTAGAGGGTCACCTCCAAGTCCCAAAGCAGGTGAACCGAGGAACCGTGGTCGGGCCCACCTCTCTCCCTCCCCCAACCTCCCTCTGCAGCCAGACGCTGCTTCTTGCTTCTCCACATGGAGGTTCTAAGCAGAGCCACGACTAGGGTGAGGCACAAAATTTAAGGGAGTGCCCAAAGCCTTCAGTAATCAAGATGAATAATTCGGATGCTATATTTAAAACCTCAAAATCAATGCAATCCTTGATAAACAAAATATCAAAAATTTAAATAAAGATGCCATCAGTTCAGTAAATTGAGCGTATCTTTTTCCCTCAGGGTGGATTCCTGATTCTCATTTTATCGCAGATAAACACCAGGTTGTGAGAGGGGCAGGGAAGAGGAGGGGGAAAGGAGCACTGAGAATGCAGGGAAGGAACGGTCAAGTGTATTAATCTTAGTAAGAGGAACCTTCCTGTTAGTAACCATCCGTTGTTACACGGTGCCAGGTACCATGTTGTATACTTTACATTTATGATCTCATTTTTCTCCCATGGAGGTAGGTGTGAGTACACTCAGTTCATGGACTTGGAATTTGAGGACCAAAAAGGTCAAGTAGCTTGCCTAGTGTCACACAGCTGAGTAGGGGCGGAGCTGGCACTGGAATCCAGGTCTGCCGTCAAAAATCTGTCTTCCTCCAAGATGTCACATGGCTCCCCTGAAGGATGCTTCTGTCTTTGTCCTTCTCCTTGTCCCAACAATGATGACTCTATCAAAAAGTAAAATTTCCTAGGTTCTTGCTACGTGCCTACCACTCTTCTAAGCACTCTAAACACATTACCCCATTAAATCCTCCAACCACCCAATAATGAGGTAGGAATTATCCCTATTTTATGTACAAGGGAACTGAGGCCCAGAAAAGGTAAGTAACTCGGCCAACATCCCAAGGATCGTAAGTGGCAGAACCTCCATGGCTGGTACCCGGACCAAGCTTGCCATCTCGAGGATGGCTGAGATGCCCCAGAAGCTGAGCTGGACCACATGCCAGTGGAGGGGAAGATGTCACCAACCAGCCCAGAATCTTCGAGTTCTTAAGCGGGCACCCAGGCTGGTGTCTTTCCCACCCACGCTTAGACTGTCGCCTCCACGGTGGCCCCTTTCATCGTCGCTGCCTCACTCAGCAGAAGCCGTCATCCTCGTGGAAACCTGCCAGAGGGACAATGAAGGCATTCAGGGGCTGTTATTTATTTATTTCTCAATAAAGAAACTTCATGAATAGATGGATATTTATTCACCTAATTCACTTTTGCAAATGCAGTGTCCTTCAAAGGATGATTTGTTTGCTGAGCGGGGCTGAGGCGGGAGGTTAAAAATAGCTCCCGGCAGTACCGTATTTCTCAGTAAATCAGTGTTGATAATTTAATAATAAAATTAGTCCTACATCAGGTACCAGATATCGCTCCTCTGACATGCAAATCGAATTCAGCTTCCTACCCAACGTGGGCCTTTGCGAGGCTACAAATTCACCAGCCTCCATTTTGGGGGCACTAAATTTAGAGCCTTTCTTACGTGGGTCAATACAAGTGCCTCGAAAATGCCTGTGTCACTAATGTGGTCATTCATAATATTCACCAAGTTCAGAATGTTGACTGCTGGCCTTCCCTTCCCTTCAGAGCTGCCACGTGTATCAGGATGGAAAAGACATCCAATTTGGGGAGATCACACCAAATTGCTTTGAGTTTCAGGGCAGAGGGGTTGTCTCTCCCAAGGTGCAATTCATTTCCTCTCAGTAAAAGTTTTATGGCCACCTACTATGCACCGGGTCCTGTAGCGGGTGCAGGGTTGACAGAGGTGACCCAGGTGCTCTTTCCAGGAAGCTCTCGCAAGGTCTGGTGGAGGGACAGGACAGATGCATCAGGGGGCACCACGGTGTAAGGACAATGAGAGAAGCAAGTGCAAGATCTAGGAGAGCGCAGAAGAAGGAAAAGCTGACATCGACTGTGAAGGAAAGAGTACTTGATCCAGGAAGGCTTGCCCTCATAAAAGACAGTCTCCACTGGGTTTTGCAGGATGGATAGGAGTTCTCCAGGCAGTTGGGTCAGAATTGGGAGGCACTAGAGAGGACATTCCAGGCAAAGGAAATGTGTCTACAAAGGTGTGGATGCATGAGACTGGGAAGGATCTAGGAGAATTAAAATTGATTCATTGTAGTCTAAGAAGTTCAGAGAGAGGCCATATGGCCTGGTGTGACATGAGAGAGAGCTGAAATATTTGTCTGGAGGCCTGGGGAGCCAGGCGGGTATTGGAGGCAGGGGTATTGGAGGCAGGGGGTATTGGGGTCAGACGTCAGATGTCGAAAGACAGAGTGAAAGGAGGGTGGATGGAGGAGGGTAAGATGGTTCCCTTTCCCCCTGAGGACTGAGCACCCCATTTTCTATAGGGCAGATAGGGTACTCTGAATGAGGTAGTACACAGGAACAAACAGGAACTGGAGCACACTGAGGGCAAGAACAGAAGAGGAAGAGCTGCCCCAGGAAGAGCCGAGTGGGCAGTGAGAGCTTCTGCCCTGGGAACCTCAGGTCTCTCCCACCCACAGGTATTCAGCAAGGCCCTCCATTTATCTGACACGTGACATTCACAAGCCCCTCCCATATGGACCATGTAATTTGCCCCAGACCACATCCCACTGAGATTGGCAGGGCCAACACGTGACATTTACAAGCCCCTCCCATATGGACCATGTAATTTGCCCCAGACCACATCCCTCTGAGATTGGCAGGGCCAACACCGGGATTCCCATTTTACAGATGAGAAAATTGAGGCTCAAAGAGGTAAAATGACCTGCCCACGGCAGAACTAGGACTCCAGATCAAGTCCTCCTAATTCCCAATCTAGGCTGTTTGGGGGCGTAATTCTCATTTCAGTGAGTTGGGCACGTAGGATGATTCTCTTTCTGTTTATGGGGAATGGCAGGCAGAGGGTTAAGTGACTTGCTCAAGATCATGTAGTTGACTCAAGGCCCAAATTTTGATTCTGTTCTCCTGAGGCTTCATTCATTCATTCATTCATTCATTCTGCTGTCATTGCTGTTCCCAGTGCCCCTCTGTGGTCTCCTACCCTTATTCAGGCTCACCGGCCTCCCCGACATTTTGTAGTTCACCAAGCATTCTCCTGTTCGTGATCTCTGCCCTTGCTGCCCCTCTGCGTGGGCTGCGTCTTCCTCGGGTATTAACATGACTCCCTCCCTTACTTTGTTAAGGTCTCTGCTAAAATGTCACCTCCTCAGAGAAGCCTTCTCTGACCATTCCACTTACCATATCCCATGCATGGCAGCACCTTCCTTTCCAGCTTTAGTTTTCTTTGCAGCATGTGCCCCTCCACTGCTCTTTCTCCACTTGTTCATGGCTGCCTCCCCCACTAGATAGTAAGTTCTAGAAAGGCAGTGACTTTGTTTGCTTCTGCTTTTTGTTTCCTGTCTTGTTGCAAGGAGACACTTGATAAATATTTGTTGAGTGAACGCGTGTTGAGTGCATGCGTGTAGAGTGCCCCTTAGATGCAAGACACTATCCTTGGATTCAAGGTGAGCCCTTTCTGTGGGAACTAGTTCACAACGTGCTGGGGAGACAGGCTCTCACCACGTGCCGGGGTGACAGAGGCTGTGCCAACGTATGCAAAAGCTTGACTCACAGATCACAAAGGGTCTGGGGCTCTATACACTGCAGCAGTAGTTGGGGCAACGGAACGGAAGTGTGTGGAGCACCGGGGTTGTGGCAGGCTCCCTCACACGCTCAGCATGCGCTCAGAAGTGTTTTAGGACAAATGCAAGGCAGAGACAAATGTAGAGTGGACATCAGATTGCACCTAAAATGGCCCGAAAGATCAACATTCATTATCAATATTCTGGTAGCTGATCATGTCCACAGCTCTGGGTGTCAGTTTACCAAGCAACGAAGTGAGTGGAAACTCACTGCTGTCACTTAGCTCACCCAGCCTGCTGTCTCTGTCACTTCTTTGGAATGGGAGATGCTGGAAACTGCTCACTACCCACCCCCTGAGTGGCTGGGGTGTGAGGCTTGAGATCCCCTCTGGCTCCAGAGAGTCACAGTGGAGGGACAAAGGAGCCAGCCCAGGAGCAGGCGGATTTGCAGCCCTGAGAGCTGGCTCCAGCAAACACAGTTAGATGACAGGTACATTTTATTCTGTAATAGAAGGGCTTTTAAGAAAAATACAGAAATGCTTAGGGGAAAGTTAAGGGGAAAAAAGGAAGGTGATGAAATTGTTTGCACTCCATCAATGCCTAAGAAGAGCCAGTTTCAATGACGCACTCTTCCAGGTGTTAGGATGATGGGTTGGGGGCGGGCTGCCAGCCTCTCCACTGTGCACACCCCCCCCCCACACCTGAGTGCTAGAAACTTCTGTTCCCAACCTCCTGCCCAGTTCTACTCAGCTGTTCAATTGCCTCTTGATTTCAACAAGTTTGGAACAAACTCCTGAATCCTTCCACCAAGAACTGAGAGCTGTCTGGTAGACACCAGTAGGGCCATATTGGTGGGTAAAGATATTTATGTATTTAATTTAAATATTTAAATACTTCCCTATTGGTTAACAAGTAGCCACCTGCCTGAGCCACCCTAGCTGCACTGGGCTCTCCCCCAGGACCCCTGGGTCTCCCCATGCTGCAGTAGCTGAAGGGGTAACCACTGGTACAGTTGGGGTCTTTGAGCACCCAGCTCCAGCTTCAAGTTTCTTCTGACTGGTCAGTGTCAATGTCACGGTCATCTCTAAGCATGTTGAATATCCCCTCACTCCCAGCCCCTCACTCATAGTTGCTCTCTTCCTCTCCATGTGAAGGGCCTGCCATCAACCCTGATACCAGGGTAGTCATGGACACCCCCAGACCCCTACAAGGCAGACCCAGGGCCCTGCATCAGCTCCAAGATTCCACGAGGGCAGGTACCATGCTTGCCTGTTCACTGGTGCGTCCCCAACCCAGAGCCCATTACTCAGCTGGTGCTCGATAAACAGCACACTATGGTTGTAGGAATAAAGCCACGTCCCAGTCTCTGGAGAGGCAGAAACCTGTGAGTGCTACTTTACCCTGAAAACGGGACTGGGCAGATGTGACTAAGCTAAGGACGCTGAGAGGAGGAGATTACCTTGGATGATCTGGGTGGACCAACATAATCCCCAGTGAACTGACAAGGGAGAGACAGAGGAGGTTTGCCACAGAAGAGGCCACATGACCACGGAGGCAGAGATTAGAGTGATGCAGCCATAAGCCAAGGAGTGCAGGCAGCCACTGGAGGCTGGGGAGGCAAGAAGCAGAAACTCCCCTGGAAGCTCTGGAAGAAATCAGCCCTGTGGACACTTTGATTTTAGCCCCCCTGCTTCTGTAAGATTCAGTTCAGATGTCTGGCCTCCAGAACTGCAAGAAAACCAGTCCGTGTTGTCTTAAGCTGCTGGTTTTGTGGCAATGTGTTGTAGCAACCATAGAACACTGGTACACACACCCAACTCATTTCAACCACCTGGTAAGTCCTGGTAGGTCGCGGCACATGGCTTAGAAAACTGCTCAGGAAGGTGGCCCATGACATCTCGGAAATGCAAAACGAACCACCCCCTCCATGCTGTCAGCCGCGTCACGGGCTCCCTATCACCTGGGTAGCCCGAGGGCTTTTAGCCAGCACACAGGTCCCCACAATGGACCCTGCTGGCCTCCTCAGTCCTTCTCCCCCAAGTCCCCACACACCTAGCTGCCAGTAAAGCCAAACCACTGGCATGTTTGTCCTCCTGAGTCTCACACTCTTAACTCCCCAGTGGCTTTGTCCCAAACCAGCCACTAATGCCTGGCAAGCTCCACCCACTTTGCTTGGTTACCGTCCACTGGTCCCTCCAGCTGGTCCTGGAGTCCCCTCTTCCAGAAAGTCTCCTCGGCCAGCCTTGGGTCTGAGTTCAGATCCTGCTTCCGCTGCTCCTGCTGACTGCACTGCCCCACACGGTCTGGGTGTCCTGTTCCCTGGAAGGGGAGCCCCTGATGCTAAGGTTGAGTGAGGTCGTGCCTGCCTCCACCACCTTCTCTGGCCGCCTTTGCTGGGCGCACGCCCAGCTGGCCACAGCTGGGCCACGTGACTCATTCCGTGGAGTCTGGCCCGATGGCTTCTGTGCAGGGCAGCCGAGCAGGTGTGGACACCTGAGGTCTGTGTGACTCTGCTGGGGGACCCACTGTGGGGAAGGGAGAGGCCTGGTGCCCCGACTCTGCCTTCCATCCCCTCCAGGGGTTTACGCTTCAGTTATAAATCCAATTGCACACATTTTCACTTTGACTGTCCCCCCCATAATCCTCTGGGGAATTTTTTTTTTTTTGGTAAGTATCAGACATTCTGTAGATGGTGTGTAAGTAACTAAGAGGTGAGGATGAGCCTTTTATTTTTCTTTCCTAGAAATGGCTTTGGTGATTTTTTTTTTTTTCCTGACTCAAAATTCCTACATGTTCACCTGAGAAAATTCGGACACTATGAAACTCACATAACTTTGGGGGAGGTCAGGGAGCACAGCACCATTTATTTCCTCTCTCCAAACCAGCCTCTCTCTCTCCGTCTCCCCAGGGCTCCCACCCCCTTACCCCCCAAGGCACAGACACTGCAGCTCTGAGCCTTCCTCTCCAGTGTCCTCAGTTCTGGGTCTTCTTACAGACTCTGCACACTCTCCATCCCCACAGCCATTGCCATCTGCCAGGCCCCAGTCTACTCTCACTCAGACGTCTACAGTGGCTCCCACTTTCCTTCTCCTCTAGTTTCTCCCCGCTCACGGGTGTGGCTCACAGCACCAGAGAGATATCTGAAGGCCCCACCTCGCGCTGCCCCTCTCCTCCCACAGCCTCCCATCACCTGCCTCATCCAGGCAGACCTGCTGGCCCATCTCACACCAGCCCTCGCCTCCACCGGCCTCACTGTCTGACCACCAGCCTAGACCTCTTCCTCCTCTGACTGCGCCGGCCCTCTGGTCCCTGCAGTGGGCCCACCTGGGCTCTGCTGCTCCTGAGCTTTGTTTCCCAGGATGCCTTTTGGATTTAAGAGACAATGTCCACCCCACTTCTAAAGGAGTGGCCATTCTGTGATTGGGAAGCAGAGGAGTGGTGGGGTCAAAGGGGTAGGGAAGGGCTGGGGAGGGGGTGAGAATTTGAGGGGGAAGGGCCTAGTGAAGCTCCTGGTGA
Source organism: Camelus ferus (assembly GCF_009834535.1). Taxonomy (NCBI): domain Eukaryota; kingdom Metazoa; phylum Chordata; class Mammalia; order Artiodactyla; family Camelidae; genus Camelus; species Camelus ferus. The sequence goes on from NC_045700.1 coordinate 10,790,919, forward strand.
TTTGGACAACCCGATGGAGAGTGGGCAGGGATGGAGCTGAGCCACTCAGGCCACAAGCTGACTCAAGAAGAGAGGCTGCCAGAGGCCCAGGGAGGAGGCAATGACCTTGCTAAATTTCCCAGGGGCTCCGATGGCCAGGAAGTGTCCCGGGATGCACCTGCCTGAAACCTGTTGAAGGTTCCTCCACGGACCAGTTTGCCCTAGCCCAGTCGGCTGCTCATTCATGCCTGCTGTATGCCTGAGCCTGTGGACCACATCCGGGAGGCAGAGAAAAGAATCTGAGCACTTGGCGTGGACCAGGCCTGGCGCTAAGGGTGTTACATGGATTATGTCATCGAATGCCCACCACGGTCCCATGAGGTGAGTAACTGTCATCTTATTTTCCAGGGCACAAAGCTGATCAGGGCAGAGCGGGAATTCAAATGTCTGTCTTTCTTTCTCCTTCCAAACAGAAAGGCCTCAGTCTCAGGGGCTGATGGAACTGGTGGCGGACCAAGGAGGCAGGCCTGGGTGCTCCTGTCTGCCTGGGCTGTAGCTGTCACCCTTGAGTCACCAGTGAGGGCTGCCAGCTCAGGGGGAAGAGCTGACTGTGAGGAGCTTATATCTGTATGTGTGGGAGATGTTGATAGTTTCAGTCAGGACCACAGAGAAACTGCTTGGGGGGAAAGGTGGGGAGTGGGGGGGTCCCAGGTCACTGTGTGGCTAGAGGGAAGGGTTCCTGGTCTAGGACACGGGTGGGCCGTCTCTAATTAGGGAATGACTGGTGCAGGTGGGAGTGGGGAACAGCCCCGGTCTGTAACCCCTGAAAAGTAAGGGGTGAACTAGGTCAGCTGGAAGGTCTCGCCCGGCTCTGGGACTCTGAGCCAGCTCGGTGGCAGAGCAGAGCCAGGAGCTCCTTGATGGCAGAGCTATGCCTGTCCAGCTCACCACCACCTTCACGGGGCCTGGTGTCTCCCAGAGAGAATGACATGAATGACTGAAGGAAGTGGATGCACCCCACAGACTGGAGGCTCCATCATCTGGACAGGAAGTGGGAGGGGTGAGAAAAGCGGAGAGTCACACGTGTGAACTCGGTGCCCTTGCCCAGAGGACCAAGGCCACTGCTAGCACTTGGGGAGAGTGAAAGGGAGGAGTGCTTCACCGCTAAGTCTCAGTCCTGTAAATCCAGGCAGGGAGATTTTAATTACTTAGCACTGAGTGGTTTTACTTTTCAATTAAAGACATTGAATAAACATTCAGAAATTGGTGCGCTTGTTAAGAATTAGCTGCACAGTGGACCCTCCTCAAGATGCTGAACTGGGGCTGGCCGGGGAGGGCTGGCTGGAGAGGTCCGGCTGAGGGGAACAGCACACAGCCCACCACCTCCATCCGTGGGCTGAGTTGATGTTCCCAGCCCTGGCGGTGGGACAGGAGCTGGGGACCCGTGGGAGAGAGGTGGCTGCACCCTAAATCATCTGCTTCTGCTCACTTACTTCCCCAGCAGTAGAGTCACTCCTGGCTTAGGCGGTGAGGGGCATGAGCTCAGACCGCGGCCAGGGACCAGGAGTTATGGGGCCCAGGGCAGGCCTGTGCACACAGCAGATGCTCAGGACTTGGGGTGAGGGCTGTGGTCTAGGCTCTGACTCAGGCAAGAGGGCTCTGGGCAGCGGTCTGGCTTGTTCCGTGATGCCCTTCTCAGGGACTAAGCTGAGAGTGAGGGTGAAGGGCGAGAAGGGAACTAGGGCTGACAGTTGGGGCCACAGTGGGTGCTCTATGGCCATGAAGCAAACACTTCTGGGCAAATCCTTGCCAGAGAAATAACAGTCCTATCTGGCTCCATAAAGGAGAACTCAGGAGGCCACTGACTATCTCTGGAAGAAGATGCTGTCCTCCTGCAGACTGAGGTGTCAGAGGAGTCCCCAGGGTTCTTTCATCAGTGCTACGGACTGAACTGTGACCTTTCAAAATTCATGAACTGAAGCCCTAACTCCCCACATGCCTGTATTTAGAGGAGGCTCTCCATGGAGGTAACTGAGGTGAAATAAAGCCGTAAGTGTGGGGCCCTGATTCCTGTGGGGTTAGTGTTCTTATAAGAAGAGACAAAGGGGAACTCACCAGTCCTCTCCCTGCCCTAAGAGCACCTGGCAAGCAAGTGGCCATCTGCAAGCCCACGAAGGGGACTCTCACCAGAAACTTGATCTGCTGGCACCTTCATCTCGGGCTTCCAGCCTCCAAAACTCTGAGAAATGATTTTCTGTGGTTTAAGCCACCTGGTCTCTGGTATTTTGTTCTGGCAGTCTGAGATGACTCACACCTTCGCTGACACTTTGTACGGTAACTCTGGCTTCCGACCACCCTGGAATGAGGCTGATCAATCAAGTGAAAGGGTCAAGGGTGTCGTTAGGAAGTGGCGGTCAGGGCCAGAGCCAGGGCAGGCGTGCAGGCCTCAGAAGGCCAGTGCCTTCAGTGACTGTGCTGCCACCAAAGATGCTGGCGACGGGGGCGATGGGGGCGATGGCAGTGGAATTCACATGGCACGTATTAGGGCAAAGGAAATGGAGCCGGCGATCAAGTAAGGAGGTAACCAAGAGTCGAAACTCAGACAGGCTCGAAAGGGTTCAGAAGCATCTGTGGATGGATGGCAGTGTCTCAGCGCTTCCCAGGGGGGTGGTGCCCACTTTCCTGCCAGGACTCACCTGGGGACCCATCCTGCTTCCTTACACTCTCTCCAGGGCCTGATTCCAGGGTTTAGAATCAGAGTTATGTTTGGATACTGGAGGAAGAGGATCCAAACTCAAAGTGGAGACCACAGAATGCTACCCATTCTGGACTCTGCTTCAGCTGGGGATCTGAGCTTTCCTAGGGACCCTCCATCCTACCACAGCCCCATCTTCCCAGGCAGGCTGCATCCCTGTGGACAGAGGGGCCACGTGGGCTCTTTTCCATTAGCTTACGGATACCCAGCTGTGCCTGCAGGGTACCATCTCTGTCCCAGAGATAGGCATCTCACTCTGGCTCTGGGAGGGGCTTCGAGGAGGCCAAAGTGAACAGAACCTTGTCCACGTGGTTCTGAGGTTCATGCCAAAATATAAATAGCACAACGCCAGGATCATTTTTTTTTTCCAGAGAGTCTCTGAAAAAGTTTACAATAATGCAACATGTCATCTTTTCTAGGAGCCATCTTTGAGATCAGAAGCCTTGGCTGGTCACCCGCTCGACACCACAAAGATGATTAAGCAAAATGTCAAACACTGAAATGATGTTATTAGGCTAGCAGGGACTCAGAACTTGGGCTAATGAGGGAAAATTTGGGCACAGGGAAAGGGGGACTCCTCCTGCCTCCAGGTGGTCTGGCTCCAGTGCTGGGTCTGCAACTCGCTTCCTGTGGGGCTTGAATGAAACAATTGCGCTCTCTGAGCCTAATCTCCTCACTACAAGGGAGGTAGATATCTCTTAGATGTCTTCAAGGTTTGTGTTTCTCTGAATAATATTCAACACGATTATGCTGTACGGAGATTTGTAGCGTGCTTTTTCTTAAATTATCTTTTTTGAAGTATGCCTCTCTGCTTTCCACACACGCTCACGGCCAATTATTCGTTGGTCTTTGGGGAAGATTTGGGACTTTGTTCTTGTTCTTTTAATTATCCTGCTGACAACTGGGATCCATCTATCAAGGGGGGACAGCTCTTATCTTCTAGGCTGTGAGTACTGACCAGCTACTAGTTAAGAGCCACAGAATAATCTTTGTAAGGAGAATGGGCTTTGGCCTCACACAGAACTAGTTTGAATCCGAGTTTCTCTACTTAATGGCTGCAGAGCCATGGGCAGGATAAATTCAACCTTACTGAGCCCTAATTTCCTTGTGTATCAAATAGAACGATATTGAGCATTTTTTCATGTGCCTGTTGGCCATTTGTCTATCTTCATTGGAGAATTGCTTATTTAGGTCTCCTGCCCATTTTTGGATTGGGTTGTTTGATTTCTTTGCTATTAAGTTGTATGAGCTGTTTATATATTCTGGAAATTAAACCTTTGTCAGTCTCACAGACATAGTAAACAAACTTATGGTTACTGGGGGGCAGGGTGTAGGGAGGGATAAATTGGGAGTTAGTTTGAGATTTGCAGATACTAACTACCATGTTTAAAATAGATATACAACAAGTTTCTTCTATTTGGCACAGGAAACTATATTCAATATCATGTAGTAACCTATAATGAAAAAGAATATGAAAATGAATATATGTACATATATGCATGACTGAGACATTGTGCTGTATGACCAGAAATTGACACATTGTAACTGACTATATTTCAATTAAAAAAAAATAGAGCGAATATCAGTTCTCTTGTAGGATTGTTAGAGGAGTGAATGACATGGCACAGGAGAAGCACGTGTCTGAGAGGGACTCCAGGTAAAGGGTGACCAGAGTACTGAAGTGCTCTCGTCGGGCTTGCTGTTCTCAGTCTTCTATTATTAATCCTTCTTCCTTCGTCCTGTCCTCCCAAGTATATTCTCAGCTCCAGGGAGGCAGGCAAGGCACGTGGACCCCTTGGAGCCTCCCACGGAGCCCAGAGCACAGCTTGCAATTGTGTTTATTGGTTCTTTGTCTTTGAGATGGCACAAGGGGACCCTCTTGGGACACCTGCCTACCTGTGAGCCATCATGCCCACCTTTCCCGGTCCACGGGACCCCTTCTCAGCAGCCACCTTTATATCGACAGATACTATATATCCTGAATTCTGACACCCATTTTTAAAACATTAAACAAATTAATGCCTTTCCTTCTTCCTTCCTTTCTTTCTCTTTTTTCTCCTTCTTTCTTTCCTTCTTTCTTTCTTCTTTCATTCTCTTTCTTTCATAAGAGTAATGCCTGCCCAATATAAAAAATTCAAATACAGGTGTATATAGAATAAAAGATAAAAGTCCCTCTTTACACTCCTCCCAGCCCTTTTCTAGCCCCAGAGGTAACCACAGTCAATAAAAATGGCTTTAACTTTTCCTGACCCTTTCTTCTCTATATTACCAACTATCTATATGACATATGTAAACTTTGACCACATAAAAGTTTTCTAAGCACATAAATGGGTCATTTCTGAGACTGATTGTTTTTACTGAATGAAATTTTTTTCACGTCAGACTTATTGCTCTTTTTAAAATTAACATATTCTTTAAATTATAACATGGTGAAATTGACTTTTTGGCGTATGGTCTGTGAATTTTTTTTCAGAATATGTCTTTTATTAACCTCTGAACTTTTGGTTTGTGTTTTGTTTTGTTTTTGTGGGGGGAGTGTGAGGGTAATTAGGTTTGTTTAATTATTTTTTAATGGAGGTACTGGGGATCGAACCCAGGACCTGCATGCCAAGCATGCACTCTACCACTTGAGCTATACCCTCCTGCGCCAAGTCTGTGAATTTTAACACGTACATAGATCTGTGTTACTGCCACTGTCACAATCAGGATAGAGAACAGCTCCATCACCCTTAAAATTCCCTGGTGCTGTCCTTTCATGGCCCCCTCACCCCCATCCCAAACCTCTGGCCACCACTGATCTGTTTCTCTATCACACATTTTTGTCTTTGGAAAAATGTTACACAAACGGACTCACTTACTAACATTTGTAATCTTTTGAGACTGGTTTCTTTCACTTTGCATAATGCCTTTGCATCCGTCCAAGTTGTTGTATCAGTTTTTCCTGTTGAGTAGTATTTCATTGTGTGGGCAGATCCCATTTTATTTATCCATTCATCAGTTGGTGGACATTCAGGTTTTCAGTTGTTGGTGATTACAAACAAAGCCACGATGAACATTCACATACAGATCTCTGTGTGGACTTACTTTTTCATGTCTTTGGGATAAATTCCTTACTTTAATCACCATGTACTTCTAATTTGTGGTTATTACTTGAGGCTGAGTCTGGGGCTCTGTGGGAGTAAGGAACTGAGGTGCTGTTGACTTGCTCCAGCCCTGGGCTGGTCCTTCTCACACAGATCTTGCCTCCAGAGCAGGAACTGAGGTTTGGCCAATATGAGGACACCACTGATTGAAAGACAGAATCTCATGGTAATTAGTTCTCATTCCTAGTTAGGTGTAAACAGGGATTCTTGAATTAGCTGTGAATTTCCTGCTGCCAATTGTGGGCTAGCTGAGTTTTCTTACTTTCTCATCAGTAAGAAAACAGTCAGCTAGAGACACAAAACTATTTCCAATTGTTTGACGTTTGGAAATGGGTTGACCAACATCCAGACTCTTGACTACATGGTTTATGTTCCCATGTGTCCAATTTGATGTCACTTAGACACTTCAACCACTCAGATCGTTAAGTATAAGCATAATTACCATCACAGATTGATAGATTCCTCAGCTTGAATGAGCTTTCAATGGGGTCGTTCTTCATCCTGACTCAGACAATTGTTCTTCAACTTCCTCAGTGAGAGTCATCTATCAGGTTTAGGCGACAGGAACTCAGTACCAGGCAATCTAGTCTATCCCTGGGTGACTTAACTGTTAGAAAGTTTTTCCTTTTCCTGAGCTGACTTCCTTCCATTGGTCTCTAGCTTGTCCCTAGGAGCCTACAGAGTTCCTAAGTTTCCTCCCTCCTCCTTTTTTTTTTTTTTAATTTTAAACTTTAATTAATTTTATTTTTTCTTTCTTTTGGTGAGGGGAGGCAATTAGTTTTGTTTATTTATTTATTATTATTATTATTTTAATGGAGGTTGTGGGGATTGAACCTAGAACCTCGTGCACACAAGGCATGTACTCTACCACTGGGCTGTACCCTCCCCCCTCTCCTCCTTTTGACAACAACTCTTGATATAATTTAAAAGAGCTGTCATGTCTTCCCTTTGCTTCCTTAGCTTTCTCATCCCTAAGCCAATAGCCCCATGTCCTTCCTTGTGTCCCACAGTTTAGAGCTTCTGTCCCTGGTCCTCTCTTTTGGGCATGAGTCACTGACACTCTTGCAGAAGAAGCCCTTCATCCTTGTCACTCCGGTTTGCTCACTTTTCACATGTGAGTTAGGGAATGAGAATTGTTGATGGCTCCCTCCCTGCTCTGGGAAGATAGTAGAAGATGGTGGATGCTGTGAAGCCAGGGCCCAAGTTGGAATCCAGCTTTGCCCCTTACTAGCTGTGTGACCTTGGGCAAATTTCAACCTCTCTGTGCCTCAGCTTTTGTATCTGTCAAAAGGGTATAAGAAGCTGCTAGCAGGCAGGAGGTATTCACCTACGCATAGGGCATATGATGGCTCATAGCCCGGGGTGGGGGATACGCCCTGAGTATACCCCTTACAGAAGGCAGAGCCTTCCCTGGAGCCCCTGCTCTCATGAGAAAGGAAAACCTCAGAAAGATAAGCTCAGGGTTGGGGGACAGAGCACTGAGCTGGGCAGTCGGGAAGCATGGGTTCCAACCTCGCCTCAACCCTGGACAACTCACGGGGTCTGTAGGTCTCAGTTCCTCATCTGGAAAGTTAGCACTACCCATGGCACTCACCTCATTTTTCAGGACCGCTCTGAGACTCAAATGCTGAGTCATCCTGGTAGGGGGCCAGAGCTCCTACTTGGAGGCCAGACAGACCTTGGCTTGAAATGTCTCTGGCACGTACCAGCTAAGGCACACGGGCAGTTGTTTGACCTCTTTGAGCCTCTGTTTTCCCTTTTGGACAAGGGACATGGTATTATCCCTGAGGGGCTGAGGGAAGATTAGACAGGCCACGGGCAAAGCGCTTAGCGCTTGGCACCCAGTGGGGGCTTCACCTATGGTCGTCATCACAGTGAATTCTGAGTGAAGTGTTTGGTGCACAGCTGAGGTTCAGGAAATGCTAACAACATTGGATGGAGTGGAGGAAGGTCCTGGAGCTTGAGTCCCAGGGAGGCTGTGGGTCTTTGGGGAAGAGCCCTGAGCAAGGTTTCCCAGAGGGCCCTGCACTCGGCCCTCCTCAGCCAGCAAGCTCAAGGGCGGACCTGAGACCAAGACCTATGACGGCGGAAGCCAAGGGATCTGGGTGCACAGACCCTGGCGTGGCTCCACGCGCACCCCTAGACCATTGCCAGGCAGTGTCCCAGGGCTCCAATGCTAGAACACCAGACATCCAAGGCTTTCTGGTCACAACTGATTCAGCGAATGTGTCCCCTCTTCTGAGCAGCGGGTCACCTGGCTTTTGAGGCAGCATGGCAGATGTGGCCTCTTAAATATTGAATCACCCCTCCCTGGCCCCGTTCCTGCTGATTTGACTAAAGGTTCCAAGCCTAAAGTTTGTTCAATAACCTCCCGACACTAAACAAACAACCTTGCAAAAAGAGTAATTTGCAAGGCAGAAAGAAAACAAACAAGTCGCAAGGACATGGCAAGACCACGGCCAGGCTGATTACATTCCGGGGGCCACCTAAGTCTGACAGCGACCGAGAGCATATAGATCTTGGCTCCTTTCCACTCTGGGAAGTCTTCAAAAACATGGGCAGGGGAAACTTTGCATTAGGCCTCTGGTGACGGTGTATCATTAGAATTCTGGGGGCATATTAAATGCCATCTAGTTGCTAACACGATGCATCATTTTCTGCTAAATAATTGATCACGGTGCAGAGATTGTGTTTGTGGAGTTTAAAAAAGTGATTAGAGCAGGGAATATTTCTGGGAGGCAAGTTGCATCTGTAACCCGGAGCCTGCTTGGCGCACCTTCCCTGGAGGCCCTCGGGCTTCGGGGATTCTTGCCACATGGGAGCTGGGGTGCATTGCAGGAGTGCTGATGCAGCGGGGTGAAGGGTGGCATGATAGAAGACTGACAGGGATGGGGAGGGTAGGAGAGCCTTTGCAACGGTCTCAGGGGCTCTGCCAACCTCCAACTCTGCCCAGGGAGAAAGCAAATGCTGCCCACCCTCCGAAGCCCCACACCCAAGTGGCATCGCGCAAAGCAGAGGGCAGGTGTGGTCCGGAGAAGAGCTTGTCCTAGGCACCACCCCTTCTTTCCTTTTTCTCCCCTACTCTCTCCCAAAGGAAACCTCGTTCTCCTTTCCCCATCTCTGGGAAAGGATTTGAGACCCTCCAACTTCACCTCTGAGTTAGGGCGTGCTGTCGGGTTGAGCATGTGTGTGAAAGACTGGTCTTGGTAGATGGGAGGGCATTTTTAGGACCTGCTTGGGGAGAGACACCGTGGGCTGTGGGTATATTTGGGAGGGGGAAGTGATGAAGTTTCAGCAGGCCATTAAAATAGCTGGAAAGTAGAAAGATCTGGTACATAGTAAAGCACAATGTTATTTTTCAAACGAACAACATGGCCCTGAACAGAGTCGAAGGTTGTACATTCCTGACTGGGTGTATGCCCTTGAGCAAACACTGAGCCTCAGTTTCCCTTTCTGAAAAGCATGTGTGTGTGTGTGTGTGTGTGTGTGTGTGTGGTAATTTTTAAGAGCCCTCTGACCCTGACAATCTGTGCTTCTCTTTTTTTCTTTTTTGTATGTATTTATTTTTATTGAGGTATAGTAAGTTTACAATGTTGTATCAATATCTGGTGTCCAGCATAATGCTTCAGTCATACATGAACATACATATATTCGTTTTCATATTCTTGTGCACCATGGGTTACTACAAGATATTGAATATAGTTCCCTTTGCTATACATTATAAACTTGTATCTATTTTATATATACTGGTGTCTACAAATCTTGAACTCCCAATTTATCCCTTCCTACCCTTTTCCTTCACTGGGAACCGTAAGCTTGTTTTTCATGTCTGTGTGTCTGTTTCTGTTTCTGTTTTGTAAATAAGTTCATTTGTGTCTTTTTTTTTTTTTTTTTTTTTTAGATTCCACATAAGTGGTATCATATGGCATTTTTCTTTCTCATTCTGGCTTACTTCACTTAGAATGACAATCTCCAGGTCCATCCATGTTGCTGCAAATGGCTTTATTTTATTATTTTTATGGCTGAGTAGCATTCCATTGTATAAATATACTTCTTTATCCAGTCATCTGTCGATGGACATTTGGGTTGTTTCCATGTCTTGGCTATTGTAAATAGTGCTGCTATGAACACTGGGCTGCATGTATCTTTTTGAATTAAGGTTCTCTCTGGATATATGCCCAGGAGTGGGATTGCTGGAACATATGGTAAGTCTATTTTTCGTCTTTTCAGGAATCTCCATACTGTTTTCCATAACAGCTGCACCAAACTGCATTCCCACCAGCAGTGTAGGAGGTCTCCCTTTTCTCCACAGCCTCTCCAGCATTTGTCATTTGTGGATTTTTGAATGATGGCCATTCTGACTGATGAGAGGTGATACCTCATTGTAGTTTTGATTTGCATTTCTCTGATAATTAGCGATACTGAGCATTTTTTCGTGTGCCTATTGGCCATTTGTATGTCTTCATTGGAGAATTGTTTTTTAGGTTTTCTGCCCATTTTTTTTATTGTTTTTTTTTCTTTCTTTTTTTGTTATTAAGTTGTATGAGCTGTTTATATATTCTGGAAATTAAGCCCTTGTCAGTTGCATCATTTGCAATTATTTTCTCCCATTCCGTAGGTTGTCTTTTTGTTTTGCCAATGGTTTCCTTTGCTGTGCAAAAGCTTATATGTTTAATTAGGTCCCATTTGTTTATTTATGCTTATTTTTCTATTGCTTGGGTAGATTGTCCTAGGAGAACATTGCTGAGATGTATGGCAGATAATGTTTTGCCTATGTTTTCTTCTAAGAGGTTTATTGTATCTTGTCTTATGTTTAAGTCTTTAAGCCAGTTTGAGTTTATTTTTGTGTATGGTGTGAGGGAGTGTTCTGGCTTCATTGATTTACATGCAGCTGTCCAGTTATCCCAACACTGTTTGCTGAAGAGACTGTCTTTACTCCATTGTATGTTCTTGCCTCCTTGTCAAAGATTAATTGATCAAAATTCTGTGGATTCATTTCTGGGCTCTCTATTCTGCTCCATTGATCCATATGTCTGTTTTTGTACCAACACCAAGCTGTTTTGATTACTGTAGCTTCATAATATGACAATCTGTGCTTCTAAATCAGCTGTTCCTGTCTAGTGGCTTCACACTAGGATCTCCTGAGTACCTTTAAAAACCCCATCCCTGGAGGTTCTAATGCAATTGATTCAGGGCAGACTCTGGGCATCTTCCCCAGTAGCTCTGACGTGCAGTCAAGGACAAGAATTCTTACCTCTGGAGGGGTGGGTGGTGTGGGAAAGGCAGGCCCCGATCTGAGCCAGCTCGCTCTGGTCATGTGTGACATTCTCCAACTCTGCAGCAAGAAGGAAAGATGGATGTTCTGGAAGTATTTTCAGATATCCAGCTGCTACGGAGAGCTGGGCAGATACACAGCTGCGGGGCTCAGTGGGCACCCCCCACCCCGGGAGGGTGCAGAGTCTGCAGGGAGACAGACTTCCGTGTACTCTCTGCAAAGGAAATGCTTCCTTCCAAAAAAGAATGGGTGGAGGCTCTGAGAAGAAACCATTTTGGGGCCTCAGTCTTGCATGTGCTTAGAATTTCTCTCTCTTCATGGCCTAGGTCAGATGCAGAAGGCTTTGAGATGGTCTGACAGCTAGGTGTTTGCCCCTGGCTCTGCTCCTTTCTCTCTAAGTGACCCCTCCTCTCCCGAGCTGCCCACGATTGCCCCAGCCCTCCAGCCCCAAATACGCACTGAGCTGAGTTTTCTGTCCTGGGGAGGAGGAGCTGTCCATAGGCTCCCTCCCCAGCAGCTGGAGAGCTGGTTCCCAGAGGGTCCAGACCAGATCGCCCATCTTCCTGGCCAAATAAAGTCTTAGTTCATTCAGACTCATGTCACCAACCTTGCTGTGGATCCTGGCCAAGTCCCCTTTCCTGTTCCCGACCCCAACTTCCTCAACCGAAAAGAGTGGGTTGTCAATTGAAATAAAATCACACAATGTGAGAGTTGTGAGTTAAGCGTTATTTGGGGCAAAATGAGGACTATAGCCTGGGAGACAGCAACTCAGATAGCTCTGAGGAACCACTCCAAAGAAGCAGGGGGAAAATGCAATATTATATATGATTTCAGTGAAGGGGGGCGCGTGCAGTCAAGCACACATTTCAGCAGAGACTTGCTGGTCACAAGGAGATGTCACTGTAAACGATTTTAGTGCCTTTCTAGATATAAGGAGATGTAAGAATTTGAGCTCATAAAATCTTCTCCTGAAAATATGTAACTTACTGAAGGCCTAGTCTGTGAATTTTCCCCAGAGCACTGAGTGCCTCAGTCCCAGTCTCCACCCTGAACACATTTCGGGGGGTGTTGAAGGTTAGCACCTGGAGTAGATCGTGATTTAGTCCTTATAGAGGTAGATGGCGAGTGCCAGTTTCAGTTGGCAGGGTCAGGCTCCTGCAGACTGATGGCAGTGGGTTCCGTGGCTCTGATGAGCACTACTCTTTCCACTTTACAGATGGAATAACTGAGGCCCAGGGATGACCTGACTTCCCCAAGGTCATTCTGCCAGTAGGTGGGAGAGCCAGAATAAGAACGCTTGGAGCCCAGTCCAAGACAGCCTGCAACTGAAAACTGGACAACTGAGTCTATGGTCACAGGGACCTTCTCAAACCCCCAGTCTGAGACGAGAATTAATTTCTCTTAGGATACAAGCACCTAGTTTGAAATGGACCTTCTTCCTCTCTGGGCAAGACCTAGCTGATTCATCCCCTGCCACCCTCTGAATATTCTGGGCCTTCCGCCCATCCGCTCCCTTGTCCTCATGAGGGGCACTGGCCTGGGCCGCTTCTCCAGTCCTACTTTGCCCCGTCATCCACTGCCCTTGTCAGCCTGGCCGGGCCACACACGTAGTGTCTGAGGGAAATTGGTTTTTAGCAAAAGGTCACAAACAACTTGCCCAGGGATCCCTGGGGAGGTTTCCTGTGGATGTTCATGCCAGCCCTGGCCAACAGGGGGTGCCCGAGGCTCTGCATCCTAGGCCACAAGGTCTGGATCCGAAGCAGGGATTGGAGACTGAGGGTGTGGGTGGGGATGGGGTGGGGTGGAGGCAGGGAGGGTCAGAGTCCACACCCAGGATGCCCACTGAGTGTGTCTCTGATGACTTCCAGCTGCTGCCCCAGTTTCCTTCTGTAGGATGGGGTGTTGGATCACCATCACACGCTGGGCCCCTGGGGTCCGGCAGAGCACAGCAGGGTGACTTTGGAAATGATCCTCTGAGTTGTTTCAGTCTGAGATGCAGAATTCAGAACTGAATTCCCTCACTTCTGTCCACAGGAGCTGAAGGGCTCTGACCTAGTCTTTCCCATGTCTCTTATAGTCTAGTCTTTTCCTCAAAGAGAGGGTGGTCCAGCCCAGCACTGCTCCAACTTCAGTGAGCATCAGAATCACAGGGTTCTTTCTAAAACACAGATTCTTGGGTCCCAACCCCAAGATTTTGAGCCAGGAGCTGTGGGGACCACATTTTCAGAAGCACAGGGGTAGCCTCCTCCCACCTCTGTTCCCAGCCTAGCTAGAAGGTTTCCTGGAAGTAAGGGCATCAATTGTAGATTCAGACAGAACTCAGAAATCCTGGCTCTGCGGCTGTCTAGCTGTGTGACCTTGGGCAATTCTCTCACCCTCTCTGAGCCAAGATTTCTTGAAATGTAGGGAAAGCAAGAATGCCCACCTCACAGGCTCCAGGGGAGGTCTGAACAGGATGACTGTGAAGCCTCTTGCATACTGCAGGTGGGTACTGTAAAATATTTCTTTCTGGAAAGGGGGTGGTGGCAGCGGTGGGGAGGGCAGAGGCTATCTGGTCAATCCTTATCTTTCGTGCAAATAAAGAAAGTGAGGGCAAGAGCCCAGCTCCCACTCAGGGGGCTGGCAGAGCTGGATGCACAATTCTTGTTTGTCCTCCCTCCAGCCAAGAGGCTGCAGCCCACAGCCCAGCGGTAGCGCTGTTCCTCAGCTGTCTGAGCACATCCGTGTTAAAAGCAGTCACACCCCCAACCCCAGCACCCAGAGCAGCAAGGCCGCTGAGTCACCACTTCACTGAGAGGCCGCCTCCTCCCTCCAACAGCCTCCCAGCCTCCGCTGGCTCTGCCAGGGCTGGGAACAGGTGAGTGAGGAACTGGGCTCACTCTCCACTTCCTCCAGGACCCCAGGGGCTGGGCAGGGAGGTTTGGCCAGGATGCGCCGCCCTGTGTCCAGCTCTCTTGCCTGTGCTGTGTTTCCCACATGTATTAGACCTGAATCTTCCCCTCCTGCCTCCCTGGACCAGGCCACCGGCAGCTTCTCTGTCTTTATTTCCCGCAACTCCCCACTGGGCTCCAACCAAGTTCTGGTCCCTTAGAAAGAGAAGCCAATATGTGTCTCCTAACCTTGATTTGCTCATCTGTGAAATGGGAGCCCACAGCGCCACTGCCATATCTCTCTTGCACAGAAATCCTGTCCTGATGCTGCCCACGTGAGCAGGGACAGGCTTGGAACCTAGGGTCCCCACTTGGAGAGAAGAGAAGTGGCCTCTTGAAGGGTCATTTTTATATCAATGGCACTCATTTCCATCTGACTTCCTCCTCCTGATGGAAATTGGAATAGTCCTCCAGCCAGCCCCCCTCGGACGCGTCACTCCTCTTTGTGTCTTTGCTCATGGATCCTCTCTGGAGCGCCCTGCCTGGCTCCCCTCGCCCTAGAGCCCCAGCTCCCATCACAAGATGGAGCGGGTCTCCCCTCTGAAGTGTTTTCTGACCCTCCTGTCCCATGTCCTCCATCAGAGTCCCACACCCACTGGTCATTTGTACACTCATCTCTCTTTCTCTGCTAAACTGGGAGCGCTGAGGGCGGGGTGGGTGGCTCAGTCCCTGCTCCCCAAAGCTCAGTCATGGAAGGGCCAGGGCAGATGCCCCGCAGGGGCAGGGAGTGAGTCTAGAGCTGCCTTTTCTCTTTCTGGGGCTGCCCATCTCGAAGATGTGTCAGCAAGGTGTCTCTGTGTGCTCAGTGGGGTGGGGTCTCTGTCCCAGGGTCCTCTTGCATCTTTATCTCTTGCATCATTTATTAAGGTAGAGAGAAGTTGAGGGGTCCACAGACCCCCAAATCTAACTTTTGGAAACAGGGATCCCTGTTTGAGGAATGAGCCAAGCTTGAGAGAGGACCTTGTACCCTCCAGTGCTCACCACCCCCACCCCACCTCCTTCCCCTCCCTCACGACTCCCTCCCGCATCACATCCACCCACTATGTGATGAGGGTTTATGGAGGCCCCGGGCATCCTCCATTCGTCCCCTCTTGGGGAAAGAGGCCTCAGAGCACCACGTGTGTCTTTGCCAGTCACTGCCATCTCTATTCCAGGCATGTGGGGCTCCTCCAGCTCTTCGAATCCTCCAAAGACCCTTCGGTGTTTAGCTCAAAGAAATCCTTTGATGTCCTAAATGACAAAGCTGGGCATCACGAGGCTGCGGCTGCGAAGCTGCGTGGAGACAGCTCCCTGCAGACGCCCCAGGAGGGGCAGCTGCTTGGCTGTCAGTACTTCTGGCCGACTGAAGTGTTTTGTTTCAGCTCGATGTGGGCGTCTTTGTTGTCAGAGCTGCCTCTGCCTGGCTCCTCCTGGGTTTCCTTGGGGAAGCCCGGAGCTGCTGGGCCAGCCTAGCCCAGCCGTGCCTGGTGGGATGGAGCCTGGGTCGGCCCCAGGAGGTGGAAGCCCTGCTTGGCTCAAGGCTGCTCCGGGCTTCCGGTCACCGCTCGGGAGTCCTCTGCTCCACCCAGGCTAGTCAGGCTCTGGATGCCGGGGGTGGGGTGGAGCTTTTGCATTCAGGACCTTTAAATTACTCTGGTTCTAATCCTAGTCTTTGGGCAAATCTCAGTTTCCTCACCTGTAAAATGGGGATGATGATGATGATAATTCCTACCCCAGAAGATGGGCTGGCACACAAGACACTCTGGAGAGCCCCCTTGGTACGTGCAACCTCTCAACAGAACCAGCTCCCAGCCCTTTTTCTTTTCCCTCTTCTGCATAACTTAGTGATTCGCAGTCCTGGCTGTTAATTAAAATCACCTGAGGGGCATTTACAAGGTACAGATACCCAGACTCCACTCAGGTTAATGGCGGTGGAGCTTGGAGGGTGAGGTTTGCTTCTATGCTATTTCAAAGCTCCCTGGATGATTCTAGGAGGCAGCCAAGGGACAGAACTCCCGACTCCACTACAACCAGGTCCCACCCCTGCCGACCTGTGCTGCCCGACACGGATGCCACTAACCACAGTGACTATCTCAGATTCAATTCATTTAAAATGACGTAAAATTAAAACTTCATCTCTGCGATCACTCTAGCCACTTTTCAAGTGCTCAATAGCCACGTGTGACTGGTGGCTGCCATTTTGGACCACGCAGATCTAGAACATTTCCAGGGTTTCAGAAAGTCCTGGAGAGCGCTGAAGACCAGAGCTGTCTGCTGGAAATAGGATACCAGCCACATGTGTGATTCCTGGAATTAAAATTTTTCTAGGAGCCACATGAAATGAAAGGAAACAGGTACAATTAATTTGAAGAATATATTTAATCCTCTCCATCCAAAAGGTGTCCTTTCAGCATGTGACCCATATGACAGGAAGGAGTGAACTATCTTACATCGTCTTGCATAGTTAGTCTTCGAAGTGCGGTGTGCATTTTACACATTCAGCACATCTCATTTTGGACAGGCACCTTTCAGGGGTTCAGCACAACGTGCCCTGCACAGCGTGGGTACCAGCAAGTGTCTGGTGATGTGTGAAACTATTTCCCATGAACATCCTCTTTTTGACACAATGACATTGCTTTAGTGCTTTAGGACTTACGACGTCCTTTGATACACACACGTCTTCTCATGTTCCCAAGAGCCCCCTGGCCAAGCACTGTCATCCCCAGGCTGTCCAGAAGCGCTGCCCAGGACCCCATGGCTGGTAGGGCAAGGAGACAGCACTAGAACACGGGTATGCATTTTGTGTGCAGTTGTCATCCCTGCATAAGTGAGGGCCCAGGCCAGTGCAAGTGCCATTTGTGTTGGCCAAATAGACTGGTCATCCCTTGGGGATGAAGAGCCTGTCCCCTAGCCCTGTTTTGCTCATCCCGCCCCCGGTGCTCCCTCCACCAGCCCACGTGTCCATGAAGGAAGTCATCACCAGAGTAACTTGAGCAGTGCAGGGCAGTCTCTCATTAGGAGACAGGGGCTGGCAGTTCCCAACATTCACTCCTTGTTGCTGAAGCATCTATGATACCATTGCCCCAAATGATATGGTTAAATGCATCACCAAGGAGGGTTCACACAGCAACCTACCAACGTACATTGGTTAGTCATATTGGTGCATAGTAGAGGGTGGCAGGCATGAGTGGGACGGACCATAGCTCGGTTGTGATTTAAAAAAAAATGGGGAATGAAAGACTGAAGCTCAGAGATCTGCCTAGGATGAGGGAAGGAGTCCGTGGTGGGGCAGGCAAGGAAGTCAGGGGCCAAGGGAGGACATAAGGGTCCAGGGCTAGGCCGAGAAAAGAGGTTTGGACAGTGGGAGAAGGGCGGGGACAGAAAACCTTGTCCACCAGAGGCTTGGCCCCACTTCCGCCTTGGCACGTGGGGCCCTGGTGGCTGGTGTTGGAGGGGGATGAATTTATGTGGCATCAGAGGCTTGCGAGGGTGTCCACAGTGCAGTCCTGCTCTCTTTGGGTTTGATCCCATCACTTTAAAAGCCCAGCTAACAATGCAGCCTTCAGGGACCCAGAGGTCAGCCCCTGGCGTTGGAGGCTGGCAGGCTTGCTGGGGCATTTACTCTTTTTTTGGGGGGGGAGGGGCAGTAATGAGGTTTATTTATTTATTTATTTAGAGGAGGTACTGGGGATTGAACCCAGGGCCTCATGCATGCTAAGCACGCGCTCTACCACTTGAGCTGCTCTACCACTTGAGCTACAGCCTCCCCCTGGGGCATCTACTCTTGCTGGATGCCCCATCAAGGGTAAGATGGAAAGAGCACCCCCTTAGATACACAGTTGGCATCACACAGGAGCAGTTCTCTGATACTCTCACACCTTTTCCTGTCTTTATTCTGACCTGCTCTCTCAATCACTCTCCCCAGTCTGTCCCCGATTGTCCCAGGCTCTGTGTGACTTATTCTCAAATTGCCTCGACACCCAGGGACCCATGGAGAGGTAGACCCTGATAGCTCTCTGGTCTCTAGCCTTTGTTCCCCTTTGTGGCTTCCATTCGATTCTCTCACATCCCCCACCTTTGTCGTCTAAGTCCTCCTCACCTCCCCGGTGCAGACTTGGCTCAGCCCCCATGGGTGTCAGCCCCTTCGGCTCTTCCTAGACTCCACCCACCGATGGGACAAGAAGATCTGACTCCACGTCTGTCTCCTCCATAATTATTTTAGCCAGTGATACTGGCAGGGAAACTGATGTATTGTGGGCATACAACAGCTATTCAGATCCAGAGACTGCTGGCCTGGGCTGAGCTGTTCTTTTTCATCCATCCGACAAATGCTCGCTGAGCACCAAATCCGGCCCCTGTCCCACCCCAGGGCCTCCGATCTGACTGGCCGTGCCTGCATGGATTGGTTTTGGATAATGGGCTAATGAATCAGGATCATCCAAATGGTTTTCTCTTGCACTGAAGTGTCTAAGTGCCAGGCAGCTCCGTTCATGGACTCAGCGTGTAATGATCCCTCCCAGAAAATCATAATCCATCAGTCTCCCCTTTCAAGACCATCAATCAATGTTCCAGAATCCACGGCTGCGTTCTCATTCCAGGAGTTTTCAATCACTTCCCTTTTCCCTCGTGCTTGCCGAACAATGCAGTGACACTAGGAAATTGTGTTTTGACATGAAATCATTATGTGTTTTAAAACCTCTCCTTCAATGTTGGTCTTTTCCTGCCTTCTGCTCTCCCCTGACACATCTCTTGCTATGAACTGCAGTGTGAGCCTCGTTCCTTTGTTAAACTCTCAGGCACAGGTGAGGGATGCATGGTCCAAAAGGAAGACAGATAGATAGACAAAAATAAGCTGCCTGTTTTATTCCAGTAGCATCACCTTCTAATTAATTTGTCTCCTCGAATCGGAGCCCTCCTGGTATACCTCCTACAGGGATGTCTGAGGAACTGGTGTGCATCTGAGTTTGGAGAGAGGGCGGTGCGCTGGGGCAGGTGTGTGCAGTGAGGGCGCGTCACAATCAGGTACATGTGATGTGAAATTTAACTATAGGCATTCAGCCATCAGTCAATCAGTCAGAAGGTGCCGGAGGAGATCAGACTAGCTATTTGTGACATGGTGATTCTGCCCAGCAGCCCCCTCACATCAGCCCAGAGTGAGCGTGAGACGGGAGGTGTGAGCTGGCTGCTCCCAGTCCCTGCACGCCTCCATCGGTAGGAGCATCTCTCTTTGCTGATGCTGATTCCAGTGTTTAGAGGGTTTTTTTGTTTGTTTGTTTGTTTGTTTGTTTGTTTGTTTTTGCATGGTGATCCCCTCAAGGCATGTCAGTGACTGAGCCGGTGCTCAGCCAAAGAGGAGAAATGGACAGAGTAGGACTTCCAAGAAAATCCGCTGGGTCAATCCTGTCTCTTTCCTGAGGCCTTTTCGTGGGAAACTTTGATTCTAAGCAATTCTCAATAGACCTGCTGATTTGAGAGCTTAAGCCCAATGAGGGTGGGCCTGAGCCATCGTGGGGAGACTCAGCACAGCAGAATCATAGCAGCCCGCGGGGAGACAGGCTGAACATGGACTCTGCTAGCTGTGTCTCCCTGGGCAAGTCACTTAACCTCTCTGAGCCTCAGTTTTTCCATCTGGAAATGGGGACCAGTAATACCTTCCTTGTAGGGTTTGATGTGAGGGCTATGGATAAAATATACTTTTGTGGGCCCTAGTGGATGTGCGGCACGGGGTGGGTGTTGTTATTATTAGGGATAAATGAGTTCTTGTGGGGGAAGCCTGAGCGGCCAATGTCACCAAGGTGCTTCATTTAAAAAAGAAAAGATGCTCTTAAGTTAGTTTCTGCCGAACAACAGTAACTTACACTGTAAATAATTGATGCTGTGAGCAGACTTCCAGTGTTCACATCCAGGTAAGGTTTAGGAATGATGGCTCCACATTCTAAATTGCCTCATCTTTCCTTTCTTGAATAAATGGAGTCTGTGCTGGAGGTCACAGCGAAAGTCACACAAGTGTGACTTCCAAAGAAAATGCCACTGGGGAAGAGTGCAGTTGGCTCCCTCACTGCTCAGGGTCAGGGGTGGGATGGGGGAAGCACCCTGGCTGCCCCTCTGTGCAATGACGAGGCAGGTGCAATTGGTGTCCGGCACCCAGAGCCTCCCCTATCGGGGACCCTTCCTTCCTTTTTGCCATCCACTATTTTAAGGGTTTTCAAATTGCTTCCCAGTTTCACTAAGAGGTTCTGGTCTGTGTATTCTTTGGAAGTGCCCTCCCTTAAAAGACCTGACTTTGGCTAGGACCACCACACGACCTTTCACCAATTTTTGGAGTATTCAGTGGTACATTGTTAGTGCTGGAAGGCACCGTCCTATAGGCTACCCTACTCTCATTTTCCAGCCAGGCAAAAATGGGGCTCCCCAGCCGGGAAATGGCTTGTTAAGGTCTTAAAGCACCTTTGACTCTAATTCATCCATACTCAGCTCTGAGGCATGCAGGACTCCCACGTCAGGGGGTGGTGAGGAGCTGGGACTCAGGAACTGGCTATGGGCGTGGCCTGTGTGTGAAAGAGACATAAACCAGGATTCAAATATCTACTGAAGAGGGGAGTGTGGCCTGGCTTCCCCATCCTGGTTACTGATCTCTCTCCATAGGGGTCTGATTTGGGGCACAGGGTGGCAGCAGGAGCCTGGAGATGGAGGTGACTGGTAAAGTCAGGTGGGAGAAGTGTCCATGATCTGGACACTCAGCAGCAAAGGAGGGAGGGGCAGGGCTGGTCCCGGCAGGAGCTGGCTGGCTCGAGGGAGAGTTTTAGGGTTCCCCAAGGGATGGGGCGAGGCCCATGATGTACTGTCCTAAGGATTTTCCCGTGTTGATTCCTTAGATCCCATCACAGCCCTGGGAAGCGGGTAGTGCTGTGTACGGATGAATGAGCCAAGTCTCCCGGAGTGTGCTCACTCGTCCAAGATCACACATCGAGGAGGAGGAGCCGAGACTGCACCCCAGCCTGGCTGCCCTCAAAGCCCACTCTCTTTGCCCCACTCCTCACGGCCTCTCCAGTGCTTACTGCAGGCCAACAGGAAGGGAGAGGATAAGGAAACTGAGGCAGAAGCCCCACTGGGAAGACTGGGCCAAGAAGGGGTGGGGAGGCAGGAGATGGCACAGCCCACGGGTCCTGGATGTGGGCCCTGGTGCAGGAAGCTCTCTTGCTCCTACCTGGCCAGGCGAACTCAAGGGCACATCCCAGCCCTGGCTTCCCAGCACTCCTCTTAAATGGGGGGGCTCCTGGAGGCACAGAGAAGGAGGCTCAGGGAGGTGGGCTTTCAGTGAAGGGAGCGTGTTCCCTGCAGGGTCCTGTGAATTGTCCCTCCGAGGTGAACACCCTCTCCCCACCCCCAGCACTGGCCAACTTGAAAGACTAGCCTGCGGGTGCCTGAGGGAGGCCCTGCCAACTCTCTGTTAGAGGAACTTGCCTGCCCCAGCGTTTTTTAGTTAAACCGCCAGTAGGGCCACCTGCTTTTTAGTTCAGTGAGGCTCCCTTGGGAAGGAACTTTAAAAAGATTTCAAATCATAACAATGCTCTCCTCTGCTCAAATCGACAAATGTTTTCTTCCCCTCCATCACAGCAAGGGCACACATAGAGGAGGATAACATTGAGGAAATGCCGTTTCAGGCTGTCAGAAGAAGCAGGGACAATTAACCCTTTCTTAGTCAAATTCTTCCTGCTGGAGGAGGCAACCTTTGATGCAGGTGCATTTATTCCTTCCCGGCAACACCAGGCTCACCATCCCAGGGGCCTGTTTATATTCCATTCAATGTGTCTGCTACATCCATCCCTTGCTTTGTAGTCCCAAGACCATGACCTTGGCAGCTCTCATCCTCCCTGCTGCATTTCCACAGTGGCCTTGTTACAGGCTTTCCTCCTCAACTTCGCTTCCCTCCTGTATGTCCCGCTCCCCCTCAGAGTGATCTTCTAAAGCCAGCCACCCTTTTCACCCAACAGGGCTGTTCATGACCACGTGCTTCCCTCAGGGTGGGCACCAGGACCACCCAGTCATAGCACCCTATGCCCCTGTCCCTGGTGCTGGACCCAAGTGGTGGACTGGTCAGAGCCTTCCTTTGGCATGGCAGCCATGTGCAGGGAGGACTGTCTAAGAAGTGGGGTGGCAAAGGCATATGCTCTTTTAGGGTGGCCAAGGCAGCACTTCTGTGTGTTATAGGTGCTGAGTGACACACAGCCCCAGGGGTGTGTCCCCTGCACAATCTCATGGTGTGGCTGAGTGTTTGCCTGACCTCGCTGTTCTCACCTGCTGAGCAGCATCCAGGATCTACTCGGAGACTCTCGAAGATGCTGAGAGCTACTCAACACCTCATCCAGCTAGAGGGGGTTCTGCTCACTGGAGCGCAGCATCCTGACCGACACAGGAGGTGACAAAGAGGAACTCCGATGGCAGCCTTGAGCCTTTGTTTGCAGTTGTGTTTGATATCAGATGCCTCAACATCCTTCACAGCTGTGAGAGCCAGTAAGTCCCTTCTCTTTCTTCCTTTCTTCCTTCCTTTCTTTCTTTCTTTTCTT
Source organism: Camelus ferus (assembly GCF_009834535.1). Taxonomy (NCBI): domain Eukaryota; kingdom Metazoa; phylum Chordata; class Mammalia; order Artiodactyla; family Camelidae; genus Camelus; species Camelus ferus. The sequence goes on from NC_045700.1 coordinate 10,813,547, forward strand.
CTTTCTTTCTTTTTAATTGAAGTATATTCAGTTTACAATGTTGTGTCAATTTCTGGTGTACAGCATCATGTTTCAGTCATACATATACATACAGATATTTGTTTTCATATTCTTTTTCATTAAAGTTATTACAAGATATTGAATATAGTTCCCTGTGCTATACAGAAGAAATTTGTTGTTTATCTATTTTATATATAATAGTTAGTATCTGCAAATCTTGAATTCTCAGTTTATCCTTTCCAACCTCCATTACCCTTAGTAACCCTAACTTTGTTTTCTATGTCTGAGTCTGTTTCTATTTTGTAAATCAGTTCATTTGTGCCCCTTTTTTTTTTAGATTCCACATACGAGTGATATCATATGGTATTTTTCTTTCTCTTTCTGACTTACTTCACTTAGAATGATGATCTCCAGGTCCATCCATGCTGCTGCAAATGGCATTGTTTTATTTTTTATGGCTGAGTAGTATTCCATTGTGTATATATACCACATAGTCTTCATCCAGTTATCTGTCGATAGAAATTTTGGTTGCTTCCATGTCTTGGCAACTGTATCCTGTGCTGCTGTGAACACTGGGATGTGTGTATCTTTTCAAATTTGAGTTCCCTCCTGATATATGTCCAGGAGTGGGATTGCTGGATCCCTTCGCTTTCTTATGTGGTAGAGTAAGGTGCGTTTTTGACATTTGCAACCAAATGAATCCTGAATAGTATCACAGTTCTGAATAATCCCTGCTCAGGCATCACCAGTGACTCCCAAGGCACCAAGTTCAATGGCCTCAAAAAGGCTGCTGTCTTCCTAACTGCCCACTCAGAGTCCTCACTCGTTCCCTCGAAGCTCCATCATGGAGAGCAGTCTCCCCACTGTCCCCCAACCTCTCATTTCCTTCCCCCTTCTTGCTTTGGCTCATGCAGCGCCCCCTGCTGGAAGGCACCCCCATCTCACTCTACTCAAGACCAGCTTGTAGGTTATCGCAGGGATGTCTCTGGTCTCTGAATCCCTAAAGTTTATGCAGTGCAAGTTTGTTCATTCATGCCCTTCTCAACAATCAGGGGAATAGTCTGGATGTGGGTGTTTGACAAGTTATAAGTGAAGGGGTGGGTATCTCTTAGGTCCTTATGTGCCCGGCGCCTCCAAGCTGAGTGCTTTATGTACCCCTCATTTATTTCCTGCAAATCATGAGGAAAAAGATAATTACTGTCGTTTCGTGACTGTGGAAACTGATGTTCTGGGACTTTAAGTTACTATTCCAAGATCACAGAACTCTGGAGAGTAGAATCAGCTCCTTCCGGGTTCCTAGAAGGTTCTGTCCTTGAGGCGTGGTCCTTGTTCATAAAGGAGCAAGGTTCACAATTGGGACCCAGATATTCTCTCAAACAAGACCATGGCTACCCGACTCAATTTAGCAAACACCACTGGGTGTCTATTATGTGCAAATTGTTGGGCTATTTTTTTTTCAGGAGCAAAAGAATGTGATTCATTCCCTGACCTCAGGCAGTGCAATGTGGAAGGGAGAAAGGGCAGGCATTCAAGGTAATTCAGGTTGGGGAGAACAAACAAGAGCCAGAGGAGGGAGACAATGACTATGAACTGGAGAGCCCTTGAGCTGGGCCCTGAGGACAACTGAGGTCAGGTAAATAGTGAAGACCATCCAAGTTACGGGAGCTCAGATGGGCAGCTACCAGAGCCAAGGTCTGGGTAGTCAGGGAGAGCTTCCTGGGGGAGGTGAGCCTTACCCTGAGCCTCCAAGACTGGGGAGGATGGCATTAATTACGTACGTTACCCACTTCTTCTCCCATATGTGTATAAAAACTTCTTAAGAAGAAATTGATAGACTTAAAAAAATTCTGTATGAAAACTCACTTGTATTCAGTGAATTCCTTCCATGAACATTGTACCTGGTGTTTCTTTCTAAGCGTACATTTTCCTCTCTGCAAAATGAGAAGGATTATAAAAGCTAGGTTATTGTGGGAAATTAGCAATAAGGTATGGAAGCCATTTGGCATCTAGGCAATGCTCACTGGATGGGAGATATTGTGGCTGATCTTTTTTTGTTGTTGGATGGGAGATATTGTCTCTGATCTTTTTTATTTTTATTTTTTAGGTTTTTTTGGGGGGGAGGTAATTAGGTTTTTATTTCTGTATTTATTTGTAGAGGAGGTACTGGGGACTGAACCCAGGACCTTTTGCATGTTAAGCATGCGCTCTACCACTTGAGCTATACCCTCCCGCCTTGTGACTAATCATTACAACGACCCCATGTGGAGGGAAGAGAAGGACTTTTAACTTCAAATGAAAAAAATGGGGCTCAGGGAGACTTCCTGGGGCACCTTCTCACAAGCAGAGAAGGGCCATTGGGCTGGAGCTCCCTACGTTTCCCTCTCCAGACCAGGCTCTCTGGCCACAAGAGTCCATCTCTGTTTGAGCCAAGAGGGTGTCTATGGAGGTCAGTGGCCTGGTGTTGGTGGACGTGCCTACTTGACTCTTTTCTGAGAAAGTTCTCAGTCCAGCAGCCCGGCAGCCTCAACATGAGCCTCACTGGCTGTGACTTTGTGGGTGTCATTTATCCAGAGACTCAAGCCTTGAGTCTGATGTCTGAGGCCAGCACTCTTAGAGTTCAGATGTGGGTGGCTGGGTCCTGGTGCGGGAGATGGGGACGCCGGGGACAGTTGTCCTTCATCTTGTCCCTGGACTCATGTTTGACTCCTGCGAGCAGAACGACATGGGCTGGTCTCCTCGCTAAGGTCCCAGGACAGGAGGGTCAATGGTCGCCCAAGGGTGGCCGTGTTCTTCTCAACTTAGAAGGGTCACTTTCCCCTGGGGAGCACATCATGGTCCCCAGGGGGCCGGGAAGAAACAGCAACAATAAAGGTGACACCAGCAGCAGGGCAGAGCTTTTTTTGCCCTTTTTTTTAGACCTCTTCCTCCAAAGGAAGCCAGACCTGGGGGTGGGTGTGGAGGTGGAGGCTCTGAGACCAGTGATGGGTCCTGGGCATCTAAGACTACTTGTGTGGGACAGTCTTGAGGAAACTTTGGTGACTTCCAGAAATAATCAGGGAGATATGAAGTCCTGGAGTAGGGGGGATAAAATCAGTTCAGGAGAAACCTTTTCACAAAGCCTGTGCCTGGCATGATGCTGGGCACGCAGAATGTCCCCAATAACACTTTCTAGTTAATGTGTTCAGCAGGGTCTTCTCATTAGCTGGGACGCACTGCCGACTGTTCCCTGCATCCTAGCCAAATAGAAGCCTGCGTGGAATGACAATCCCGCCTTCCCAGGAGCGGATGCAGGTAGCAGTGCCTCTGAGCTCCTCGGGGAGCTGCTCTGCCTGCCTCCCCAGCTACTCCGGAGGCAGCAGCTGCTCCCTTCAGCTCCGAGCTAAGTGGCCCCTGGCTTTCTTTGCACTGGGAAGACTCAGCTCCAGGTGGCTCCTGACCCCTAGCAAGGATGCTTGGGACTCAGGGGACAGCAAGCCTTCCACAGTTGTCTGAGGGCTCTTTTTAACAGTTAGAGCCATCCTAGCCCCGCCTCCCCTTCCCCCGCACCTGGGCCACCCACGGACTGGAGGCAGAGGAGGGCAGGAGGGCAGGGGATTGGGAGGGCCAGTGGGCAGTGATGAGTGAGCAGGCTTTTTCCTCTCGGCTGGGCAGAGCTGCCTTTCCATCACTCCATTCTAGTACATTTGATTCCCAGCCACAAGTGGCTTATTCCTCTCTGAGAAGAAGCATTTGAATTTTAAAAGAGGACCCCGGAGAGGAAACACTTAACCCCAAGGAATGAATATTTAATGCTGGCATTTCAGGTTCTGTCGGGGAGAGGTCTTCCAGGGGCCTTTCCCAGTGTTCCACAGAGCACCCTGGCTGCCTGCCTCTTCTGCTCCGGGGGAAGGCAGCCTGGCGGGGGACCCTGGGGAGAGGCTGCGGGGGAGACGAGGTCCTGGCTGGGCTCCACTGCCTGCTAAGTCTGTGCATCCGTCAGCAGGCTGTGGGGCTGCTCGTGGGCCCCCACTCGGTTCCAGTGTTAGGGCTCTGGAAGGGAAGGCCCAAGACCCAAATTGAGCCTCCATTTTTTTTTTTTTTTAAAACTGGGCCTGCAAGGCCCTTCAGGTGAGGCCAAGCTCTCGGGCTCACCGCAGTTTATTCCACTTTCTCTAGCCCTCATTTACTTTCCTCCTGGCTTCTGAGTATATTTGAGTTTGAGACCCCTGTCCTATGTCCCCTGCTTTCACAAGGTTGTCATGCAGGTCTAGGGCCGGAGATGAGGTGCTTGGAAAACCACACAATGTATGCGTGAGGGGTGAGTGTGCCTCCCGCATCCCAAACCTGGGTGGGAACACTGACAGAGAGCATCTCATTTTCTTTACCCACAGAGCAGAGGACCCCAGACTCCTCCTGTAAGGAGGGAGCCGGGGTCTGAACGTGACTCCCAGGCCCACACTCTTTCCTCCTCATATGCAGCTTCAGTGCCTTTCCTGAAACAATGCCCCAGGGGGCTGACACTGGGGTCTCCTGGGTGACCCTGCGGTGTGAGGCACAGCGGGATATGAGCTCCGCATGGGATGGAGAAGGGGAAGACTGGGCCTCAATTCTTCCTCCTTAGTAGGGAATTCCAAGCCCAGGGGTGGCTGCTCCAAGGGTTTCTGGGAAGTGGGGCTGCCATTCAATGTGGTCCTTGGGTCCTTTCTGATGGAGGGCTTGGAAGAGAGATTCACGATCCTTGTGCCTGTTTCTGACCTCTGGGGTGACGGGACCCCTTTCCAGATGCCCAGTTTGCTCATACGTCGCAGCAGTGGCTGTGGCCACTTTAGGATTCCCCTGCCGGCAGGACTGCCCCTTCAGGTGTAAACCCACAACGCCACTCCCCTCCACCTTAAGGAAGTAGCAACCAGACCAGTCGGCGGTGATCCTGTAGGTCTGTTCCTTCCCTCTGTCTGGCCTTGGTTCCCCTGCCCTCCCCTTGCGATCCTGGCTCTGGTCCTTAAGCAAACTCCCCCTGCCTCACGCCCTGATGCCCACAGCTCCATCCACTCCACAGATGGTCCAGTCAGATAGAGGCTCGTGGTCAGCTTGGGCTGCCAGCACCGGTGCAGGTTTCGCTGTCAGACCTGCGTGGGGCTGAATCCTGTTTCTCTGGTTTACATTGTGAAATGGGGCCAGTTACCACATCTTTCTGAGCTGTTTCTTTATCCTCAAAATGGGACAATGATGCTTCACAGGGTGTGATGGAAGTGATGAGGTAAAAATGAAGTGGAGGTAAAAATCTATTGAATTCTTTCCTTGCCTTTCTTTTTTATTGAGATACAATGGACATATAACACCATATTAGCTTCAGATGTGCAACCTAATGATTTGATATTTGGACATGTAAAGATAGATTTTAAATTGTTGCTCTACAGTTGGCGACTGCTCTGCGTCTTGTTTTTTTCCCACCTTAACGCTATATCTTGGACTGTTCTTTATTAGCACATAAAGAGCCTCATCAATATTTTGATGTTTGCCTGGTGTTCCTTTGTAAGGATGGACCATAATTTATTTAGCAGTCCTCTTCTGATGGACATTTAGGTTGTTTACAGTGTTTTGCTATTATAAATACTGCTGGGATGGCAGCTTTGTATATTCACCATTGGGTACATAAGCCTCTGTCACTATGAATAGGCTGTTTCTTTTCTTAGGAATTTCCTGTCCTTGTTCTGTCCACCTGGGGAGGGCATCCTACTTCTTCTTTGAGTTCCAGCTGGAATGCTGTCTTCCCAGGAAGTCCCTCCTGACTTTCCCGGGAGAGTCACAGTGTCCTCTCCCAGTGCCTGGCCGTCCTCTCCTCATGGCTCTATGACAGATTCCCATTCTCACATTTTAATCATTTATTTGTGCATTTTTCCTTCTAAAATGGGAACTTCTTGACCATAAGAACTGTATCTCTCCAACAGCAGAGACCACGAACATATCTCCAGTGTCCGGCCCAGTACTTTTCACATAGTAGGAGCTTAAAAACTTAAATGAATAAATGAACCACAGTCTCTGCCCCCAGGGAACTCATGGTCCAATGGAGGAAAGTCATGCACAAAGATAATAATTACAATGCAAGGCAGACAGTATTAGGTGTCACCAGAGGTGCAGATCAGCTATCATATTTGATAGATCTCAGCCATGACTGCTTTTACAAAGCACCACAGTGCCTGGGCCTGATCCTCAGAGACTCTGGTTTATTTGGTCTCATGTGGAGTCCAGCAACTGGCAGTTGAGAAAGCTCTCCAAGGGATTCTCCTGGCAGCCAGGATGGAGAACGACTGCCACACAGCCCTAGTCAGTGAATCTTGCAGGGATCTTGTTAAGATGCAGATTCTGATTCAGCAGGATTGGGGGGGGAGAGCTGAGGGTCTCCATCTCTAGCAGGAGCCCAGAGGTTGCCCATGGTGCTGGCCTGAGGACCACATCTTGAGTAGTCATGCTATAGAGCAGTCATGGTCAGCCCTGGCTGTGCACCAGCATCCCAGTTCCCAAGGTGATCTCTGGATCAGTTAAGTCAAGGTCTCGGTCAGCTCTGGCAGCTAGAACAGCATACCAGAGACCGTATGTGTAGCTTATATAACTAATGCTTGTTTCTCATGGTTTAGAAGGCTGGAAGTTGGTGATGAGGGTGATGGCATGGTCAGGTTCTTGGTGAGGGCTCTCTTTCTGGTTATGTCCTCAGACATCCTTCCTTGATGCACACAGAAATAAGGGAGAGAGAAAAAAGAGAGAGAGAGTGGTCTGGTGTCTGTCCTTATAAAGGCACTAATCCCATCATGGGGCCCCACCCTTATGACCTCATCTAAAACCTAATTACCTCACAAAGGCCCTCCATCTTCAAATATCATAATTTTGGGGGTTAGGGTTTCAACACATGAATTTTAGGGGGGGATACAAACATTCAATCCATTGTAGTCAGAATCTCTGGGGTTGGGAAACTAGGCATTAATATTTTTTAAAGCTTCCAAGTCATTCCAATGTGGATGAAAGTGGATGAGCTTTTCTAGCTCTGGGGAAGGACACATTTCCTGGAAGAGATGGTACTTGTGGAAGTGGGGAAAAGAGCACTTCAGGGGAGGGAATCTGCTTAAATGACCTCTAATTGCTCTTCTAGTTCTTATATTCTATGATAACCACAGTTAGACTGGAGGACAGGAGATCTGGGATCCAGGCCTGTGTGCTCCTCAGGCAATTCATTCATTCATTCACTCAGACAAATACTTGTTGAATGCCAGGTATTGTGCTAGGTTCCGAGGAAATAGCAATGAACAAAGTCAGGTCTGATCTCTATTCTCATTGGAGTGCAGTGAATTCAGACAATTAAACTAGTAAGCTAGTAATTATCTAAGAGTATAATTAATGTTATGATAGGGAAGCCATAGGACAAGGCTTCAGGTTCCAGGCTGATCAGAGATGGAGCTAATGAGGCCTTGCCTTCCTACTTCACAAGGTGTGATGAATGTCACATGGACAATGGGTTTTGGAACACTCTCAAAATTGTATTAGCTCTGAAGGAACATGACACATAGAAGGTCAGAGTGTGTGTCTAATGGGACAGAACAGATCCACTTGACAGTCAGACATACCTACAAAACCTCAGCCACCAGTGCATGTGTTTCTGGATTGCTTCAGGTCTTTGTCAGGAGATCTGAATTTAACCCCACTGCTCTCCATGGCAGCCCATACCCACACAGGCACTTAATGGAGTGTGGTTTGCAGTGGGGCTGATTTTATATAGAATCTCCATTTAGATGGAGCCCTAGAGATGACACAGCTCTTCCAGAAGGGATACGCAGAGTGGCCCTGGTGGAGCAGCAGAGAGAAAGGTGGACCCCCCACCTGCCAGCTGCTTGAGACCCTCCAACCACCTTTAGCACTGTCTCTGAGGCAGCTGGAGCTTTAGAGCCTGGGATTTATGGCTGAAATCACAGGTGGTCCTGGATACAAGCTGCCTGTGTGAGATGACATGCAGATGACTGCATTAATGTGCAGGTGAAAGGGGAAGCTCTTTCATTTCGCTTCATCTTTCAAAGCCTCCAGACATCACTCACAGCTGGAATGCCCCACTGGAGACCATGGAGTGCTGTGGGAAATGGGGCGAGGAAAATGCAGCCCTCCTCAGGGGAATTCTTGTCTGCTTGTTCTTTGTTAATTCCAATTTGCCCCTGCTTAACCAGAAAATGGTATCCAGCTGCCTACTGCGGGCATTTCTCATCTCTTCCCCACTGCCACCTTCTGAAGCTAGGACCCCAGACTCCTTCGGTAGCCTTCTGACTTGTATACCTGCCCCCCCAGGGTTGGCCCTCCCATTAACCCTAGATGCTGCTGACAGGGTGCCAACACACTCTGATCCTGTCTATAACTCTTAATATCTTTGTAGTTCCCTATTTCCTACCATGTCAAGTCCAAATGGCTCTGACTGCTTCTAAAACCCTCCACTGCATCTGTCCTCTCCCTTAAAAATTTAGCTCCAAATGCCTGACAAAATGTATCTCCCTTCAGACTGCTGGTGCCCTCATTTTTCCCCTCCACCCTTCCCACCTTTAACCACACACACACACACAATCATACACACAATCTCACACTCACCAAGCACACACTTGGAGATGGAAGAAACTATTGCCTCACCTGGAGTGTTTCATATTCCCATTTCCTTATCTAAATCCTGCTCATTCTTTAAGGCTCACTTTCCCTTCCCCCACAACATGTTTACGTGCTTGTACTGCCCACGTATGGTTTGGTATCACTTGCTCAAGATCCACGTGACATTTGCTAATTATGTCCTCGCAGCAGACAGCACATGCCTTGAAGGCAGGAACCATGCTAGTCACATTTGAGTCTGCTTCCGTGAACATAGAGCTGGGCATACAGGAGGCTCAAAGAATTGATTGATTAGTAAATCCCTATTAACAGACAAGTGAAATCAGTCAGAGGGGCCAGTGCTCCAAGTGGCATGTAGGATGACAGAGACCCAGACGAAGGGAAGGGAACACCTACAGAAGTCAGGCAGTAGCAGGATGAGACAAGCTCCTAGAATGTTATTAAAGGAAGAAGAGAAGCTAATCCATTTAGTAGGCATTTAATGAGCATGTACTATATCATCAGCATAAATTATAGCTATTCTCTGTGCCAAAGGAATTCAAGGGTTATCTAGAGAGAGAAATCCACATGCAGCCAACTACAACACACTGTGATACCCTGATAATATGACCTAGGGCTACAGGAGCATCAAACAGCAAACACACAGTAAACAATTCTTACCTGGCTGACTTTGGTTGTTGGGCAGGTCACTAGCAGGAGCAGGTGGCTGATGCCAGGAATTAAGGAGTCAGAAGTGGATGAAGACACAAGAAAGAGCATAATATCATAAGAGACAGCACAGTGTCATAGAAAGGGCATGGGAATTGGCAAAATTTGGTTTTAAAATTCAGCTCCAACTCAGCAAGCATCATTTTCCTCATATATACAATGGAGATAAGAATATTTATCTTCCAGGTAGTAAGGAAAGCTAAAGTAACGTAAGCCATTGCTTACATTGCATTCAATTAGCACAGTTCTTGACACAAAGTGAGAGCTCATGAATTTGATGGTTTTTTTTTTTTTAATGGAGGTACTGACGATTGAACCCAGGACCTTGTGCATGTTAAGCACATGCTCTACCACTGAGAGCTCATTAATTTGGATCTCCATTTCCAAAGACTAATTCTGATGCCTGGACTGGAAACTTCATGCGCAGACCTTCAGCACCATGGACAGCCCCAAGGAGGGAACGGAGGCTGTTGGCAAATTTGGGCTTTTAGCTTCTGGGTCAGAAAAATAATAGTAGCTAACAGTTCTGTAGCATCCCTGTGCCAGACGCTTTACAGATATTAATTTTATTAATCTTCACAACAAATTTAGGACAAAAAATATTGCTTTTGTCTTCTTTTTAACACAAGAAGAAACCAAGGCACAGCATTAATTGATTGTCCAAATCACACAGATAGTAAATAGTGGAGGCAGGATTGTACCCCAGACAGATTGGTGCCACAGCTCATGCTCTTTGACACTAGGCTACACTGTGTCAGGCCTATAGGATGCCTGTGTTCTTTGGGGGTGGGGGGAGTGTGCAGCAGACTAGGGTCCTGGCAGGACTGTCCTTTCATTACCTCACAGCTCATTCTCCAGGGCTCCTCTTGATTTTGGTTTGGTTCTGGAGGCAGGACTTCAGCCAACTAGCGTTGTTTCTGTTGCCACCATCCCAGTACCTTTGTGCCTAGTTCTCTTCTCCCTCACATATCTCCTTCTGTCGCCCTGTCTCCTGCCTCTCCTGCAGAGATGAAGGTAAGGTGAGGAAAGAAAAAAGAGATGAGAAGAGGAGAAAGGAGGGTTAAGTTTAGAAGAGGGAGAAGAGAGGAATAGTGGAGAGAAAGAGAGAGGAATCTGAGAGAGAGGGTGAGGGTTCTGGTGATGGGGGAAATGATATACAGGAGTGAGTGGGTGAGAGGAGGGAGAAAGGAGTTGGAAGGAAGCAAATATAGGAGGTGGAAGGAAAAAGAAAGGAGGCGAGGCACCAGTGGAAAGAAGTAAATGGGAAGAACATATGAGTAGAAGAAGAGAATGTGAGAACTTGGGAAGAGACATGATGATGCTGAGAGAGGTAGCAAGAGGAAGATAAACTGGAAAAATGGACAAGAAGGTGTCAAAGAGGGTCCAAGCTCTGTGAAGCAGTGAGCTGACAACATACCTCTCCCAAATGGAGCTGAGACATTGCTCCACCTTCCTCTGTCCTTCCCTGAGGTCTTGGGGTCCAGCGAAGTCAGGGGGAAGGGTGGGAAACAATGACAGCCTATTACAGAATTATGAATTCCCACAAGTCCAAAGGAGCCCCCAGCCCTCCTTTCCATGTTCAGACACCCTCTTTTCCACTCAGCCAAACCCATGCTTTTCCTCCCTCTGTTTGGTCAGCTTATAACTTGGCATAGGCAGGCCTGTCCAATGGAGGAGGGAGGTAAAACACTGGTGCCTCTTTATCTAAAGTTTGTCTTTGTGGGTCATAAGGCGAGAAGTGTACATGGTATCACCCAAGTCCTCACTTCTTTTAAACTAGCTACAACTAATTCTGCTGATATCAAGGGTCAGGGAGCATTTATTAGACATTTATATGTGCTTGACATTGTGCCAAGTGCTTTCACATACGGTGTCTTCTGTAATCCTTGCAAAGACCCTGAGAGGTAGGCATTATTAATCCCTAACTTTGCAGGTAAGAGGCTGTGGCTGGGAGAGGTTGAATAACTTATGCAAGGCCATGCGGCTAGAAAGTAGTAGAGCAGGGAACCCATTTATTCAGTCTCCAAGGCCTGCATTCTTTCTATAATGAGGTAAAATCATGTCATAATGTTGTCTTCAGAAAGGATGATACCTTTTGCCATGAAATTGGGACGCTTGAATGCGAAGTGGCTGAGATCAGGAAAGCCTTACCTATAAGAAATGCCTCGTAGTCTCAATGGAGGCAAAGATATCTCTGGGTCTAATTTCTCATCTGGCCCCTTGGGGTCCTGGATGAGTCCCCCTTGTTCTGTGCCTTAGCTCTCCCCTCTCCACCATCTTTGAGCAGTAAAACAAGTTCAAAAGGTTTGTTTATAGAACATAGATATAATCTATGCTGAGTTCAATGATGGTTCAAGTTTCCCAGGCTAGGCTTTTAGCTTTGCCCTTACCTTGAGATTCTCTTTCATAACTTATTCTCTGGGGACCTCCATAAACCCTCAGAATAATATTTCCAATTTGGCAAAGTCACATGCACTGTACATTCATAACTTGTAAATAACAATGGTCTGTCACCAAGAGAAAAAGTCAGAGTGAAGTGTTCTTTCATAGACTCCTTGCCTTGGGCAAAGTATAACAGTCAGGATTGTTCTTTCCCCTCAGGGCTGCTAACTACTCTTGTGTAGGTTGTGAACGACACGAAAGTACTAGAGCCAGAATGGCTGAGTGAGTGCTGAAAACCAGCCTTGACTCCCTTTACCAGTCTGTGTATTCTGGTGTGCGGCATCAGACCAGAGAAAGAGAAACTGATTGTTAATTGCTCTGCCCGGAAGAGGGTCTCTTCTGTATTCCGTCAGGCAGGGAAGAACATTTTAATTTTCCCAGCAGCCCCCAACAACATTTTAACCGCAGCCCTGTTTTCCCTCACTTTCTCTTCATTTCCAAAATTCATTTCCCAGACTTCTGATTCCAGAAATAGTTCTAGCCAGGATAAAGTAATTGGCTATGAATTTACCTTCCCACTGAAAGCAAGAAGCTATAAAATACGACAAAATATGTAACAACAGGAGGCATAGGATTTTGGTTCTTGAGAGAAGGGAAACATATGGAATATGCCTCATGGTTTGCCTTGATTTTCTTCCTGAGATCACATTTCTGACTGTGATACAGAGGGGTAGAGCCCATGGAAAGAGTGAGAGTGGTGGTGTCACTGAGTTGAGGAGGAAGAGACTGAAGCGTCTGAAATTTGCAAGGATGGGTACCAGAGGAGAGGAAACTGCGTGGCAGTGTGTGTGGGCAGAAGCTACATGGGAGTCTCCCTCAGGTTCTTGACTGAGGTTTGCGCTGTATGTACACGGGATGAGATGCTACAGGATGGCTATTAGAGAGGGGCTGCAGAAGGGCTGATGGTCAAATGGAGGTACCTGAGTTTATGCAGGGCTGGGAGACATTGAAAGTCCACTTTAACCAAAGTGGAGACACCTTACTGAGGACACTGAGTCATGCTTTAGAAATAAGAATCATGCTCTTGAGTAAAAACCACATCCTAGAACAAAGGTCAAAATAAAAATAGACCTGTTCAAAAAAGTGTGATAAAAATCCTGACACTATCATGAGGATTACCAGTTAGCTGTCTGTCAGAACCCTTAGAGGGAAGCAGCATAATCCATGATGTTCTGAACTACAACATTCACAATGTTAGTTACAATAAAGAATGACTAAACATACAAAAAAGCAGAAAAATGTAACCCATGATTTAAAAAAAGCAGTCAATAAAATATATTTTCAGATGACTTAGACTTTATAATTAACAGACAACACTTTAAAATGGCTGTAATCTGGGGAGGATATAGCTCAGTGGTAGAGCACATGCTTAGCATGCACAAGGTCCTGGGTTCAATCCTTAGTGCCTCTGTTAATAAATAAGTAAATAAAAATAAACCTAATTGCCTCCCCCAACCAAAATAAAATAAAATAAAATAAAATAAAATAAAATAAAATGAAATATCTGTAATCAATTTAGTCAAGGATTTAAAATAAAATGTGGATATAATAAACAAACAGATTGGGAATATCAGCAGGAGAAAAAATTTAAGAAGAGCCGAATGGAAAGCCTATAAATATATAGTATAAAGGATAAAACATTCACCAAAGATTAGACACTGCAAAAAAAAAAAAAAAAAAAAAAAGAAAAGAAAAGAATCAGTGAACTTGAAGATGAATGACTAGAAATTAATCTAATTGAAGAACAGAGAAAAAAGATTAAAAAAAAAAAGAACCTCAGTTGCCTATGGGACAATGTCAAGCAATCTAACACAAATCTAATTGTAAGAATGAAGAATAAAATATATTTGAATAAATATCTGTCAAAAACTTCTCAGTTTAGTGAAAATCATCCATCTACAGATCCAAGAAGTTCAAAGATCTGTAAGTGGCAAGAACTAAAAGAAAACCCCACCTAAGCACATCATAATCAAACTCCTGAAAATCAAAGATAAAGAAAAATATTAAAATCAGCCATAGGGGAAAACACATATTACATATAAGAGGACAATGATAAAAATTAGAGCTAACTTCTTAACAGTAAAACAATGGAAGCTAGAAGACAATGAAATAGCTAAAAAATTGAAAGAAAAAAAGTTGGGCAAGTCATATGTATTTTTTAATTAAAATTTTTATTGTGGTAAAACATAATATAAAATTTACCATTATAATGACTTTAGGTGTACAGTTCAGTGGCATTAAGAGATACACATTGTTGTGCAGCCATTATCATTATCCATCTTTAGAAATTTTTCATTATTCCATACGGACACTCTGTATCTATTAAACAGTAACTTCCCATTATTCCTTTCCATATTTGCAAATATTTGCCAATATTTACCCCCATTCCATGTGTTGCCTTTTTATTCTGTTGATAGTGTTCTTTGATGCACAAAAATTTTAAATTTTGACAATGTCCAATGTGACTATTTTTCTTTCGTTGTTTGCATTTGGTGTCATATCCAAGGAATCATTGCTAAATCTGATGTCACGAAGTTTCTCCTATGTTTTCTTCTAAGAAATTTTATTATTTTAGTCTTATATTAGGTCTTTGATTCATTTTTAATTAATTAATATATATGATATTAGGTAAGAGTCTTCATTCTTTTGCATGTGGATATCTAGTTTTCCCAGTACCATTTGTTAAAAAGACTGTCATTTCCATCATTGAATGATCTTGGCACCCTTGTCAAAAATCACTTGATCAACATACGAGAGTTTATTTCTGGGCTCTATTTTATTCAATGCTTTATGATAGTACCACACTGTTTTTATTATTGTAGTTTTGCAGCAAAATTTGAAATCAGGAATTGTGAGTCCTCCAATTTTGTTCTTCTTTTTCAAAATTGTTTCACCTATGTGAAGTCCCTTTAAATCCCATATAAATTTTAGAATGAATTTTTCTGTTTCTTCAAGAAACATTGTTGGGATTTTGACAGGGATTGTATTGAGTCTGCAGATCACTTTTTGGGGTAGTTTTCAGTGTACAAGTCTTTCACCTCTTTTGTAAAGTTAATTTCTGCATATTTTATTCTTTTTTATGTTACTGTAGCGAAATTGTTTTCTTAATTTCCTTTTTTAGATTGCTCATTGTTAGTGTATAGGAAGGCAACTTATTTTTGTATGTTGACTTTATAACCTGCCCCCTTGGTGAATTTGTTTATTAGCTCTAACAGTTTTTTAAGGCATAATCTTAATATATGATTGTTCTTGTCCCTGATATTAGAGGAAAAGCTTTCAGTCTTTCACTACTAAGTGTGATGTTAGCTGTGGGTTTTTCATCTATGGCATGTATTGTATTGAGATAGTTTTCTCATGTTCCTAGTTCATTGAGTGTTTCTATGATAAAAGGGTGGTGAATTTTGTCAAAGGCTTTTTCTGCCTCAATTATGATGATAATACACTTTCCTTTCCCTTATTCTGTTCATGTGCTGTTACATTGATTGATGTTCATATGTTGAACCAACGGTACATTCTAGAAATAAATTCCCATTGGTCATGGTGTATAATCTTTTAATATGTTGCTGAATTTAGTTTCCTGGCATTTTACTGAGGAGTTTTGCATCAATGTTTATAAGGGGTATTGGTCTGTAGGTTTTTTTGTAGTGTCTTTAATATAAAAATGTGGGGTTTTATATTAAAGGAAAATACCCTTCAAAATAAAAATGAGATAAAGAAAAGCCAAGCTAATTCATCACCACAATATTTGTACTACATGAAATGTTAAATTCTTTAGATTGAACAGAAATAATGTCAGATGAAAACTAAGATTTACAGAAAGTAACGCTAGCTTTCTAAATGGGAAACATGTGAGGAAATATAAAAGCCTATCATTTTATTTTTCTTAATTTATTTAAGAAACTTCAAAGCAAAAATAAGAACTGTATCATGAGATTTGTACTATGTAGTAGTAAATATATGACAATAAAAGCATAAGGAGTAGGATATAAATGGAAACATACATCTATAAGAGTTATACATTTTGCCTGAAATGGTACTCATAGACTGATAATTGAAGGATGTAAACTGTAATCCCTAGGGAGATCACTAAAAAGAATGTAAAGTGATATGGCTAAAAAGCTAGTACAGAAAATAAAGTAAAATATTAAAAATTTGATTAGTGTAAAAGAAGGCAAGAAAAGAGTAGCAGAGGAACAAAAAGTGATAAAACAAAGAAAACAAATAGGGAGATAGTAGACTTAAACTCAAGTATACAAGTAATTATATTAAATATAAATAGTTTTACTTCTAACAGAAAGGCAGAGATTTTTACACCAGATTAAAAAAAAAAGACCCAACTATCTGACAGCTATAGAAACCTCTACACTTTAAAAGCAAAGACACAGGGATATTGAGAGCAAAAGGATGTGAAAATGTACCATGGAAATAGTAAGCATGAGAAAGTTGTTGGGTGGCTATTTTAACAACAAACAAAGTAAATGACAAGGTAAGGATTTTTAGCTAGAGATGAAGAGACTTTAACAATGAAAACAAAAAGGCTAATTCAGCAGTTAAACATTGTGTGTGTAATTAGTAACAGGGTTTTAATATACATAAAACAAAAACTGATAGAAATAAAAGGAGAACTATTTAAGGCAACAATCATAGTAGGAAATCTTAACACTCTTCCCTCAGTAACTGATAGAACATGTAGGCAAATAAATAGCAAGGATATAGAGGATTTGAACAACACTAGCTATCAACTAGACCTAATTGGTATCTACAGAGCACTCTCTCCAGCAACTACAGGATACATATTCTTTTCATGTGCATAGAGAACACCGACCTAGACTTCACAGTGGCCATAAAATAAATGTCAGTAAATTTCAGAACATTGAAATTATATACGTATGTTCTTATACGGTAAAAGAATTAAACTTGAACTCACTAAAAATAAAATATCTAGAAATATTCCAAATATTTGGAAATTAAACAACATCTCTAAATAATCCATGGGTTCAAGAGGAAATCACAAGAAAAATTAGAGAATATTTCAAATGGAATGACGACAAAGAACACTGTGTTTCAAAATGTGCGGGATACAGCTAAAGAGGTACTTAGAGGAAAATTTATACTTCTATTAGAAACGAAGAAAAAATTTAAGTCAAGAATAAAATTTCTACCTGAAGAAGAAAAAAGAAACACAAAAGAAAGTGAATAAATACAGAAGCAGAAAACAATGAAATATAAAACAAACAATAGGAACATTAATAAAGCCAAATATGGGTTCTTTGAAAAGATTTATAAAAGTGATAAACTCTCAGAGAGGCTGATCAAGAGAAAGGAGAAAATCTAGTAAATATAACAGGAAAGAAGCAGACTCACAAGTATAGAGACCAAACTAGTGGTTACCAGTGGGGAGAGGAAAGCGGGGAGGAGCAACTTAGGGGTAGGGGATTAAGAGGTACAAATTACTAGATATAAAGCTATAAGAATATATGTATTTTTAAGTGTTGTTAACTCTCTTTATTGAAGTATAGTCGGTTTACAATGTTGTGTTAATTTCCAGCGTACAGCGTAGTGTTTCAGTTATACATACACACATTCCTTTTCATGTTCTTTTTCATTAAAGGTTATTACAAGATACTGAATATAGTAACCTGTGCTGTACAGTAGGACCTTGTTGTTTATCTGTTTTATATATAGTAGTTAGTATCTGCTGATCCCAAAGTCCTAATTTATTTCTGTCCCCCTCCACCCCTTTCCCCTTTGGTAACCGTAAGTTTGTTTTCTATGCCTGTGAGTCTGTTTCCGTTTTGTAAATAAGTTCATTTGTGCGGCTTTTTCAGATTCCACATATAAGTGATACCCTATGGTATTTTTCTCTCTGTGTCTGGCTTACTTCACTTAATATGACAATGTCCAGGTCCATCCATGTTGCTGCAAATGGCATTATTTTATTCTTTTTTATGGCTGAGTAGTACAAGGATATATTTTACAACAAAAGGAACATAGCAAATATTTTTAAATGGAATAAAACCTTTAAAAACTGTGAATCACTTTCAAAAAAATTGTGATTCCCTACACTTGTAACATATAATATTGTAACTTATATAATGTTTCAATAAATAAATAAATAAGGAAAAAAAACAGAGAAAATGCAAGTTACCGATATCCAGAATGCAAAAGGAGATGGAACTACAGGTCTTATAGACACTGAAAGAATATTATTAGCAACTTGATGCCAATACATTCAACAGCATAGATAAAAAAAGATAAAGCTTAAAAAACAAGTCAAAAAAACAGACACAAGGTGAAACAGCATATCTGAATAGCCCTCTATCTATCAAATAAGTGAAGTTTTTTTCAAAAAACCTTCCCAAGGAAAAAACTGAAGGCCCAGGTAAGTTCACAGGTCAATTCAATCAAATACTTAAGAAATGGTACCAATCTTACACAAACTCTTTCTGAATATAAAGGAATAGACTTTGCTCCCCAATTCATTTTATGAGGCCAACGTTACTCTGTATTGCCAAAGCCACACAAAGATATTAGAAAAGAGTCCTTGCCGATCAGCATCTCTCATGAGGTAGATCATAGACTAAAACACCAAAGCTAATATCAAAAAGTCTCTAGAAAAAAAAAAACTTAGACAAAATGAAACAAAACTTTGACATCTGGGGGATGGGCATAGATTTCTTAGAGAGGACATAAAAAGCACTGCTCATTAAAAAAAAGTTGATGAAATAGATTTCATCAAAATTAGTAACTTCTGCTGATAAAAAAACTATTAAGAAAATGTAGAGCAAACTATAGACTGAGAGAACAAAAATAACAATACATATTTATGGCAAATGTAACCAGAATATGTAAAGAAATCTTACACACCCAGAATAAAAACACAAGTAGTTCAATAAAAATGGAGAATTATTTGGACAGACACTTCACAAAAGTGTACAATGCACAGGGTTCAACTCCAGATCTCTTTTTTTCTAACTCCAAAGCCCATGTTCTTTTTTTTAACTTTTAAATTTTTTAATTGAAGTATAGTTGATTTACAATGTTGTGTTAGTTTCTAGTGTACAGCATAGTGATTCAGGTATACATTTATATATTCTTTCCATATTCTTTTTCATTATAGGTTATTATAAGGTATTGAATGTAGTTCCCTGTGCTGTACAGTAGGACCTTGTTGTTTATTTTATATGAAGTAGTTTGTGTCTGCTAATCCCAAATCCCTAATTTATCCCTCCCTCCCCTTTCCCCTTTAATAGCTATAAATTTGTTTTCTATGTCTGTGAGTCTGTTTCTGTTTTGTAAATAAATTCATTTGTATCATTTTTTAGATTCCATGTATAAGTGATACCATATAATGTTTGTCTTTCTCGGTCTGACTTATTTCACTTAGTAGGATAATCTCTAGGACCATCTCTGTTGCCACAAATGGCAT
The DNA here is from genome assembly GCF_009834535.1 of Camelus ferus. Classification (NCBI taxonomy): domain Eukaryota; kingdom Metazoa; phylum Chordata; class Mammalia; order Artiodactyla; family Camelidae; genus Camelus; species Camelus ferus. The sequence goes on from NC_045700.1 coordinate 10,832,736, forward strand.
TATTTTATTCTTTTTTATGGCTGAGTAGTATTATTCTAATGTACATGTATATCACATCTTCTCTGTCCAGTCATCTGTTGATGGACATTTAGGTTGTTTCCAAGTCTTGGCTGCTGTAAATAGTGCTGCTATAAACATTAGGGTGCAGGTATCTTTTTGAATTATAATTTTCTCTAGATATATGCCCAGGAGTGGGATTGCTAGATCATATAGTAACTCTATTTTTAGATTTTTAAGAAAGCTCCATTCTGTCCAAAGTTCCTCCTTCTCCACAACCTCTCCAGTATTTATTGTTTGTGGACTTTTGAATGATGGCCATTCTGACTGGTGTGAGGTGATACCTCATTGTAGTTCTGATTTGCATTTCTCTGATAACTAGCGATACTGAGCATTTTTTCATGTGGCTATTGGCCATCAGCATGTCTTCTTTGGAAAAATGTCTGTTTAGGTTTTCTGCACATTTTTTGATTGGGTTGTTTGTATTTTTGTTATTGAGTTATATGAGCTATTTGTATATTCTGGAAATTAAGCCCTTGTCAGTCACATCATTTACAAATAATTTCTCCCATTCCATAGTTTGTCCTTTTGTTTTGTTTATGGTTTCCTTTGCTGTGCAAAAGCTTATAAGTTTAATTAGGTCCCATTTGTTTATTTTTGATTTTATTTCTATTGCCTAGCAAAGCGCATGTTCTTAAACATTTCATTCTATTTTGGGGACTGGGCTGAACTGTGAACAAAGTCTGGTACTCATTCTTCCATCCATCCGTTCACCTACCCATCCATTCATAGTCAATCAACATTCTAGTGCCACTGGTGGGGTCCGTTTCCTGCCTCAAGTAGCTCAAAGTCTGAAGCAGGAGTGGAGGGATCAGCAGGTGGAACCCCACATGACACCTGCCAGCGTAACGGAAGGCCCGGAGGCTCTGAGGGCACAGAGGAGGGGCCTCAACCTAGTGAGTCATTTCAGGGAGGCTTTTGGGGGAGGCATGAAGGGCAAGGCCCTTGAGATTGTCCCCTCCACCACTGTGTTCCTTGGGTCCCCATCACTTCCGGGTGGGGCACAGCAATCTCCCCAGAGCAGGGAACTGTTCTATAGCTCTTGGCTGGTTAGGTGGACCAGACAGGACAAAACCGTGGCTGCTCCCCTTCTCCTTCTTCCTCTATCCTGGACCAGCTCATGTTCATCCATAAGAGGACATTGCCCTTCCCTTCCACTGAGCTATGAGGGGAAGAACCGAGAAAATGATCCCAGACAGTCCCGCTACCTCTTCTGCCTGCCCTGTCCTCAGCTAGGCTGTGTGGGAGGCATGCAGGGCAGGGGCACCCTCGGGGATCCTCCACTCCAGCACAAGAGCTAAGTCTATGCCCCTGAAGGGGTTCAGGAGAAGCAGGGTTGGATGAGAAAGCCATGAAAGCAAACAGAGAGGAAGGAAGCTAAGGAAGACTGATGCACTTTGGAGGGCTTCCTGGAGGAGGTGGGGCTGGAAAAGAAGAATGAGGAGGATTTGAGTGGGAGGAGGGTCATGGGGGGCATTCTGGGTAGTAGTAATTATATTGCAAATGATTACAAATAATTACTAATAACAAGTTAGCTTTCACACTTGCGGAGCATTTATGTTTCCCCCCCAGTCATTGATCAAGGGAAGTGCTTTACACTAGTGAGTATTTTTATTTCAGGAAGGAGAGTGGAATCAAGATAAGCAAAGGCATTTTCCTTTCTGTGGCAGCCCAGGGGAGTCCCCAGCATGGCCTCTCACCCCATGCACACACACATGCAGATGTGCACACGGAATCCAGCCTGAGACGCTCTGGGGTAGAGTTTAGGAACCAAGTCTCATGCTGTTCCTTAGCACTGACCTTGTTCATTTATATAAATTGGTGAATGCCTTGGCCTTTGGGCAGGGCACATTTGTTTGAATTGCAAAGGGGAAGGCGCAGGGTGGGTAAGCTGGTAGACAACGACTGTCGCCTTTCTGGCAGTGGCCTGTGGAGGGCCATGTACGTCTCAGGCTAGAACTCTGCATCAGTCAGATGACGCGCTGTCACCCGGGGTCTCCTGGGGCCCAGCATTGCACTTGCAATAGTAGACCTGATCTATGGCCCATTGCCTTGCTGGGGAGGCAAGGCTCACGTGGACGGACCAGCTGAACAGTTGACACAATCACAAGAGTGTATGGAGGTGACACAACGCTGAACTCGAGGCAAGGGTCTCGTGCTCCTCAGCCTGTGTGCTGGGATCCGTGGGGGACACGGTGGGATAACCCTCTTCCCTGCTTCTACCTGGTCTGCTTCACACCTACTGGACTTCAGCTAAGATTTCATTCAAACTTACTCGGTTGTTCAAGCAAACATTGCTCACGGAGTCTGTTGGAGATGCTGGTGTGGGTTGGTGTCATTGGTTGCGGGTCTCCAGCAGGTGAGGAAGGAACTGGAAAACTGCGCACAGGGCACTGCAGAGGTGGGGTTTGTCACTGCAGAAGGTGTCCCAGGGGAGGGGCACTTGAGCCGTGAGCCCCCAGCTCCCCGCTCGCCCAGCACAAGGAGTTCCACTTCCCACCAAGAATGCCGCACACTGAACCCCCTAAGAAATCTCTTAATTTCCCCTGAGGGGAGACTTTCTATCATTGTGGTCCTGGGGGCGGGGAGCCGAGGCTTTAAGGGAAGCCTGTGTATGTTCAGAGTCAAAGAGTCTCACTTTTTTTTTTCTCAAAAGGGAACCAAGATAACAGGGCCTGGACCAAGGACCAGCCTTCATCAAGACAGAAATCTCCCTGCTCTGGGGGGTGAGGGCCCTGCAGTCAGAGATACCCTCCCCCATCCCCCGATGTCCCTTCTACTCTGGGGTGGGGGGGCTGTCGGAAGCACCTGCCACCTTACTCCCTGTCACTTGTCAACCTGGGAGCAATCAGTCTGCTACTTAACACTTAAATAGGCAAAGCACTCCAGCCGCTGCCTCCAATTTGTCTTTGTTAGCGTTCACAGGAGATGGGCGCCGAGGTCTCCTCCTGCCGGCCCCCCTGCCACGCTGCACCTGGGGCTCACTGTGCAATCACTCAGGCCCTCCCCAATCACCCGCAGGGCACTCAGCAAATTCTCACCTGGTGGCTAAGGCAGCTCCCCCAGGGCCCAGGAGGCATGGCCAGCATGCCAGGGAAACCCTGAGGAGGGGCCCCCAGGCAGAAACCCACTCTGCTGTCGGTCTCCCCATGTGCCTATTCGTGGGCACACGTATACTCTAGTGAGTTCACTTAATAAACGCTGGCTGCGCTAAGGACTGGGGGTGCAGGGGGAACTAGACCGCGACCCTCCCCTCGCTGGGCTCACAGCTTGGGCAGACCCATTCACAGGTGCTCTCCAGCGATGTAGTCAGTGCTCGGAACAGAGGTGGGTACTCAGCCTTGTTGCAGAGGATGTCTCCTCTCACTCTGCCAGGTGAGGCCAGAAAAGGCCTGCAGGACTGGAATGCATGGGAGACACCCAGGCCATCAAAGGGCAGGTGGTGGGACACTGCGGCTGCAGAAGGGACACTGCAGCTAAGGAAGCAGCCTGTGCGAAGGCCCAGAGATGAGAAAGAGCAGACAGAGCTGGGGGAATTGCAGGTGGACTGACCTGGCTGGAATCACCTAGCTATTATTGAGCTGTCATCCATCCATCCCTACCTACTTCTCTTGTTCTCTCTTTATGGATCTAACTACACTTTCTTTGCCATCCATCCAATTAGCTGTTATTTATCTATCATCCATGTATAGATCCGTGCATCCATCCATCCATCCATTCATGCATGCATCCATCCACCCACCCATGCATCCATGCATTCATCTATCCATTCCTAGAAGTCTTCATGTCATTTTACAAAGCAGATCTGTCTCCAAAGATCTCTCCCAGCTCACACAGGGCCTGACAATACACTATTAGGGATGGATTTCTGCCTTAAGGACTACTATCTCTGAGCATTTTCAACAATCACACAGCCCAGGGGGGAGGCAGGAGAAATCACAAACACTGCAGCTTGTGTGATGCTTATTAAATCAGTGGTCTCTTTCCTGGGACCTGGGGATAAGCATCAAATGGGCTGGGGGTGGGTCAGGGGACTGCCACCAACTTCAGAGGGCCAGGGCCCCTGTTGAGAATTTGCTGTTGGTATCATCAAGTCCCCAGGACCAGCCTTCCCCTGACTGTAAGCCACATGGAGGTGAGAGGGGAGTCTGACTGTCCCTCTATTACAGTGCTGGTACATAGAGCAGACTCAATGAATACTTGGAATGAATGACAGGGGGAACCCTTGGGCAAGCTATTGTGTCCCCTTGCGCCAGGCCGGCCACCACCATGGCACGCTGGTGCAGGCCTTAGAAACCACGCAGGGCCCAGACCTCACAGCTGTGTGACATGGGTTCATAGGTGACCTGGGTCTGCCCTTGAATAAGAACTTAGCCACTTACCAGCCGTGCGGTTTGGGTAGCATACGTAAACTTTCTGGGGTTCAGTTTCTTCAGCTCGTAAAATGGGACCAATAATAGGGATTTGTAGGAGATCAAGTGATACTGTGGCGCTTTTGAAACTACAAAACATTGTACTAACAATAGTGATCTTTAGTCTATATGCGGACAGAAGGCGAGACCAATAGGAGGAACTTTTGCTTCTGCCAAGGAGGAGGAAAAATTTCAGAAAATATCAGACTTCTAGTTTTGCGATCTGGTTCCTCTTCGAGTTGTCCCTTAGAACACCGGAAAATCCTATGTTTTATATTTAAAGAGCAATTCCTTTGTAACTCAGTGCAGAACATTTCCAGCGAAATGCCTGGAATCTCATCCTTAAATATTCAAATTTTTAGGTGAGTTCCTTAAGAAAGGTTTTGTTGGTCTGATGAAAGTGTCCTTTTAGGAGGGCTGTTAGCTTGGGTTTTATAAGCTCACACCTGGGTGTGTGTATGTGTTGTAAGAGAGGTGGGAGGGAAAGGGAGCCAACTGTCTGTTAAAAAAGCAACGTCCTGTACGGATGGGTCTGTGCCACCACTAAAATTTGTTGTCTTATTGAGCAAAGCAGATTACATAGTTTAAACGCCTTCACACAATGCATTCTTTACACCCCTTCCCCGTGTCCCAATTTAAGATCCAAAGAAGTCACAGAAGTAAGGTGAGGTAGTAAAGGCCTTCAAGGGAGCTGGCATGAGAGTGTTTCCAGGCACGGACACATGGACTAAATCAGGCAGGACGTGCGTGTGGCCACGGCTCCTTGTATCTGGGAGAAGGCACCTGCACTCACTCCCTGGAGCCAGTGTCATGGAATGAGCAAAGCTGGCCCTCGCCTCTGGTGTGGGAGGCGCCCTTTTGCAGGATCCCTACTGAGGGCCAGCCCTGTGTGCCAGATACCATCTGTATCCTTCACTCCTAGACAGCCTGGTGTCCCCAAGTACAAATCAAGTGTCCCCTGTGCAGCCTCTCAGAAGCTGTCTTTCAGCTCTGGTTCCTCTCTGATGCCCTGGCTCCTCCTGTCTCAGTGATGCGGGAAATGTCGTTGTTGGTACCCGTCACTGACGAGGCCCTGGCCACCCCCAACATGATAGTCATTGTCTCAATAAAACCCAGTGACATCAACCTTCTTAAATAAATGGGACAAACCATGTTCTTTTTTTAAAAAAACTCTTTATTCAATTAGCCCAATGGTGTGAAATCCAATCTGCTTATTGTGATCAAGGTGAAGAAAGAATAAGAATTATGATGTCTGTAGTAACACCTCGTCCTCCATCCTCCAAGAGATTCTGGTTTAATGGCCAGGGAATGGCCAGAAAGCTTCAAAAAGTTCCCAGATGATTATTCTGTGCAGCCTGGGCTGAGAAGCACTGGGGCAGCCCCACATCTAATTCAGCTGTTTTATTTCTCAGCCTCCTCTCTAACACACACACACACTCTGCTGCTTACGAACAAAGCTTTAGATACACATGCTGTTTGGCTGGAATTTCTGTTTCTCTCTATTTCTTTCCTCTTTCTTGACTCCCTAAATCTGGAAAGTGCCTGATTTTCACATCTGTTTTCTTATCTGGCCCTCCCAAGTGAGCTCAGATGTTGATGCGTTTCAGTGGTGAAATGGGCCCCTCCTCACAGGACCTCGCTCTTTGAGGATCATCTTTTAGAATGAGCCCCTCCTGGCTCCCCCTGCCCTGCGCCTGGCCCCGAGCCCCACCAGAGCCCCACCACCGACATTTCAAAGGGGGCAATTCACACCCCTGTGGAACTTCAAGGTATCTTTGTAGCGAGCTCATCAAAAAGCAAACACTCAGGCACTTGAATAAGATAAGCAATTTGTGGCTTTGTAAAAAGTCAATGCAATTCAATTTAGACCTCTTAAGGAGGGCTGTTGCTTCTCACATTTATTGTTTCCTTGTATAACCTGCTCCAGCGAAGGGACTGCAGATTTGTCTTCTGTTTGCGAAGTGGGATGAAGTCCCTGGAATGAGTGACCTTCAAGAGCCGCATGAAACTTACAAATGAAGCTGTCGCCGGGAAACCTCATTCTTGCCTCAGCTCACAGCTTTCTTTCTTTATATAGCTTTGATTTTCCAAATGGCAGATTATAAAACTAGCTATTTTTTCCTCCTAAACACAAACGCTTTAATTTCTTGTCTTTCTCTCCCCGCTTTGTAACCAAGAATGATGTTTTTAAAATGCAATCTACACTCTAATATTTACCACTCCTGGAAGGCTCCATTTTTTTTTTTAACCCACGAAGGCATTTTCGGTGCCAGAGGTGGGGCCCCTAAAATGCGCCTTAGTCTTCTTAGCTGTCTTGGGCCGGAGGTGGATTTTTTTTTCTGTTTTTTTTTTTTTTTTCGTCATGGAGCAAATTGCTCTTGGCTTCTCTTTATTTGATTTTTTGTTGGTTTATTTAGAGAATAGGACACATTTAGTTGCACCTTGTCAGGTCAGTCCAAGGCACATGATAATGATGATGATAATAATAATAGTAGTAGTAGTAGTAATAATAATAATAATAATAATAATAATAATAATAATAATAATAATACTGTTCATGATTATCTACTCTGTGCCAGGCACTGTACTTGGTGTTTTACATTTGCTTTTTAATATCATCCTCGCAACAACCCACGAAGCAGGTATTACCATCCTCACTGTGTTGATGAGGCCATAGAGGTTATGGAACTTTCCCAAGGTCACACAGGTAGCAAATGCCAAAGCTAGAGGTCAGACCTATACCTGGCTGTGTCCTCAGCACGACCTCATGACTCCCACCCCCTCAGGACTTCACAAATACTGCTTCCTGTTTCTGTTCCTTGGGCCTTGCTTGCGACAGCTTCTCAGTGGGCACTTTTTCATGTAGGGTCTCTTCCGGGCCCATATCCCTGGGCATTGAAAGCCACTCTACCTTGAAGGACTCAAAGGAGTCGAACTGTAGGCTTCTGCCTAATCCTTAGTGTTAGAACTGCTGCTGAGATGTTGTTACCTATTTCAGAAGCGTCTTTTCCTCTCTTTTTATCACCTTTGTGGAAAACTCCATCAACTGCCCTCTCCCCCCGCCTCCTACAGCCACCCCTGGCCTCACCGTCAGCCTTAAACAAACCACGGGCTTGCAGTGGTACCCAAGTACATGAGTGCAGCCCGCAGGGAAGGGAGGATGCTGTGGCCATACATTCTTCTTCCTCTCCACTTTTGGCCCCAGCATCCTGGAACTGGCTCCAAGGTGAACAGGGAAAAGCAGTTCTTCCTGAGACGAAAAGTTCCTCCATTTCCACCCCCCCATCTCCCCCAAACACCGGGAAATTCAAAGACTGGGGTACCAGACATCACGAGGAGTCCAATGCGTTAGAGCAGAGCACCAGCCAGAGGGGAAGCAGAAAACGCTGGCTTGTGAACTTTGATTCATCTTCTAGCTGTCTTTTATTTGAACTAAACACAGACTCAGGTGCCACTGACCGAGCTGCATAACGGAATCTCCTTCTTTCTCCGTATCCTCATTCAAGGGTGCCACCGCCCTTCACCTTGTTGGGGGCTGGTAACTCCTCCCGTCTTCTTAATACTTTGCAGCTTCCCCACTGATTCTCCCCAAATATTGTGTATCATACAGCATCCGGTTGCCATTGCTTTATTTTCATTGCATTTATTTTTTATGGTTACTTTCTATTTAGGGAAGATAGTGTTTGTTTTCCATGAAGGCTAGTGGTCTAAAGTTTTATTTTTTTTAATGTATTTAAGGGAGAATAGACAGTCCGTTCAAAAATATAAAGGTTTTATTATACAGGTGTTAGGAAGTGAGAAAAGTCATGCAGATGATATAGAAATAAATGAAGGTGGGGACGCTGACTTGTGTAGTTCTGAGGGGTGACACTGAAGATCGAGGAGTCGATTTGAGCCAAAATGCTGCACAGTTCCAGAACGAAGGGTGGTGGCTGTGGGGGCTGGTTGGCTGCGCATGGGTCAGATGGACAGGGGGTTGTAGACAGGAATCCTGGTAGTAAATTCTCTCTCTGGGAGCCTGGCTGGCTGGCACGTGGTTCCAGCCCAGCCCTGGGCACTTACATGGGAAACTTTAGTGTATGCGGCACTTCTGAGCTCTGGAAACAGGAGGGCTCCTGGCCACGTGGGCACCTCCTCCTCATCACAGTTGTCAGCCTCAGTCCCTTACCTGGTGGCTACAGTGACTGGGGCCCTGCACAGGAGTTGTGCGGGGCTCTAGGAAGCCCCAGGGTTCTCTGTCCAGCTATCTTTCATGGCCAGACTGACTTGGGGTCTGTGACAACTGTCACACAGGGGGACAGGCCTGCGGGAAGAAGGCAGGCAAGGCCAAGCTGCCTTCCTACCCCTCACACTTGAAGAATCCACACGTTCAACTGATGGACTGGAAGGAGAATTTTCCAGAAGGAAACATGAGTAAATGTCAGAAGAGCATCTGAAGCAGAGCCAGGCAGGATCAAAACAGGGGGGACACACAGGGACTGTTTATGACATGTGGGTCCCTACCAAGCCGTCAGTTTTTAATCAGTCAAAATACCAGTCACACCAGGAACATCAGCTTGACTGATGTCAATAAAGCAGTTGTCTTCCACATGGGCCAAGTGGGGAAGGAAGAGGCAGTGCCTGCAAGAGGGCGAGAAGAGCTTTTGAATGAAAGGGCTGGAGGAGATGAGAGGGAGCAGGGCACAGGGCACGAGAGGCTCCCGTGGACTGTGGGATTGGGACAGGCCTCGCCCCACTCCCTGGGGCAGACACAGTTCATTGTCTTCCTAATGCCTGTTGCTCCTGCTTCCCAGCTGATGAAATTCTAATGCAATTCTGGGCAGCAGTTTGCTCAGGCAATGGAGCATGACTGGTCTTTGCTCAGGCAATGGAGCGTGGTTGGTCAAAGGCAGTCATGACAATTCCCCAGACGCTCTTCACTTTATTCCCAGGGAGGCTGGTGGAACACCTCACCCAGTCCCCTGCTCCTTGGCCAAGGATGCTGTTCTTTTCCGTCTCCCTGGAAACCTGCCAAGACCTGGCGGAGCCAACAACGGCTACAGTGGTTGGTAAACAACTAGAAAGCAGAGCCTTGATGCAGCGGCTCTTGAGTGACACTCTCTGACACAACCAAATAATCTTGATCCATTTTGGAGATGACAGCCTGTGTGCATTTCCGAGGGAATGCTGTTGACCAACCATTCTTGAAATTTTGTGGGTCATCAACCCTTTTGAGAACCTGAAGAAATCTGTGGATCCTATTCTGAAAAAAAATCTATGAGTGCATATGCACATGTGTGCACACACACATGTATTTGCATTCAATTTTGAGGGGGAAGTTCACAGACTCCTTGAGCCCGGCTGCATGGACCCAAGTTAAGGACCCCTTCCACAGGTAGAGTTGGATTTCTTCTGATCATGCCACAAAGTCCCTTATTTCATTTTTGAAGGCAGGTCCTGGATGGGTTCAGAGCTGGTGGAAAAAACATTCACAAGAAAATTTGATTGACAAGTGACTGTTCTTCTGGAGGGAAGTCTAAGTGGGGGAGCACAAGGTTCTGCTCATGGTCCTGTCCTATGCAACATATTTTTAAAAGCAGTGTTTTAATACAAGCCAACATGAAATTGAAACAATATTTATAGGGATAACTACTCTTCTGTACGACAAGATCAAGATTCAAAAATATGTCCACAGATTGAATGACAGGAAGTTAAAGCAAAGTGAAAATGAGATCAAATATGTAATGGAATATATTCAGGTTATAAGTCAATTGTCCAAATACAAATTAGGGGAAACTCATTTCTCTGGAAAAGGTGGAGAGAGTTGTGGTCTCAGTGTAAGTTGTCTGAAACAAGAGTGTCCCACAGCTCCAAGGACATTGAGATGTGTGGGTAACTGGAGAGTGTCTGCATTATCCCATGGGTACCACAGCCCCAGGCACTGAGCAGCCATTGTCCTTCGGTCTAGAAGCATCATTTGGCAGTAGGGGTTGAGGAATGGGATTACGTTCATGGGAGGGAAACTAAGAAGTCCAAGGGCTACAGATTCACATAATGTGAGGAAAGTTGGGAAGAGCCAAGACTCTTCGCCTTGGAGAACAGATAGCTTGCCTAGGGAGAAGGGTAGGGGCTGATAATGGCCATCAAATATCTACCAAGCTTCGTATGGAAGAATGACTAGACCTATCGGTGGTTCTAAGAACTTTCTGAGAATGGGAGTTGCTCACCAGCAGCCTGGGCTGTCTTACAGAGAAGTGAGCTCCCCATCTCCAGAAAGGTTTGAGGAAAGGCTCCCTGATCACCAGCTGGGGTGGTGTAACTAGGAAGACAGGCACCACAGCCCTGAGTTGAAGCTGAACTCGATCTGGGAAGACAACTCTAGTAGCTGAGGTGTCTAGAGCATGGTCATGAGAAAGCTTAGGAGGCCACCTCGAGGTTCAGCAAGTCGGTGAATGACGCTGGGTGTGGGGAGGGTGGGGAGGCGATGGCGCTTACACAGTTTATTGGCCAAGATCCTGATTGCTCTAAGACTCTAAATTCCCCCTTCTATCCCTGGGCAAACTTCTCCTGGCCACTGTCTGTGCATCCACACACAATCTGTGTGCATCTCATATTGATGTGTATTTGATGTGTCTGTGTGTGTGTTCATCGTGGTGAATCAATCAGCTGTTAATGTAAGAGCAGAGCCCGCAGCAAGCCCTCCACTGTCAGGTCTTATGACTCCATCTAACCTCACTGCCTTCGCTGGCTCACTGGCCTCCACTCCAGCCATGAAGGCTTCTCACAGTCCTGGGCACTGGGCACACTCATTCCTGCCTCTGCAGCTGCACCCCAGGTCCTCCCTCCTGAAACATTCCTCCTCTCCCCTGCCTGGTCCTCTCTACATGTCCAGGTCCAGGCAGGCGCCTCTTCCTCCATGAACGTGGGGACTGTCCCAGACCCAACTGGCCCTGCTGCTCAGAGAACCACCACTTAGCTATGAGCTGAGCCTCTGAAGGAAAGAGAACAAAATTCTAGAATAGTTTATGCAAATCAGCTTAGGAGTCTAGGTTGGTTGTCCCAAAATTATAGCCTGAGACTTGGGTGCAGGACATTTTTTTGGGAGATGACCCACAGGAAATAGGAGTCAGGGAGATGGGAAACAGGGATGGAGGGAAAATCAGCAGAGAAATGGGTTATTCAGGCTCCAGGGCTCGGTTTGCTGGAACTTCTGTGAACCATACAAAGCCCCTCCCGGAGCTGTCCATCAGGAGGGAGACTGGGAGACTGAATTGGGTCGCCCATGGGAACTCATAATTCCCAACATTTCTGGGCTGCACTTGCTTGCAGGCTGAGTGCGCCCCCTTCAGGACAGGCCCCGAAGCAGGAAAAGGGGGAGCAGAGCTGTTTGTTCTTCAAACCACATGCTCCCCCTCAGCTCCCCTGTGACGCACCCCCCACCCCAGCTGTAGCCGAAACTAGAGAGAAGCAGAGGGGACGCCGAAACCACATGCTGCAGTGGGCCCTGCTGGTCCTGTGCCATCTCATATTTTCCCCTCTTGTTCCACTCTATGTCTGTTGCAGCCAACATTAATTGAGCACCACTGTATACCCAGTTGCAGGCACCAAGATACAGAATGCCCCAAATCTATTTCCTGTCTCCTCCTATTTAGATCAAAAGCTGTTTGCTGCAGGGAACATGATATTCTGGACATACAGTAGGCACCCAAACAGATTTGTGGATGGATTAATTAGTTGATTGAACAATTTACTAAACTAAGCCTTCATGGTTTCTGTATTAAAAGTCATTCCTTATCGGAGGAGAATTCAAAAGTTTACTTCCAGGCCTCTGGGGCATTCTAACCTGCGGCTTATGCAGCACACATTTCAATGATAAAGTCCTTAATAACTACAGGATGAGTTGGCAGAATGATTTAGATCTAAAGTCCAGAGCAAGGCAATTACATCTGGCTCCCAGCTTTAAAAAATTGAAATAATCTTTATCTGAATTTTAACATGTTAAAATTATAACATCAAATGTCAAATGTGGCGATGACTTATCTGGCCCGTGTGAGATGGGGCACCGAGGAGGTAGAACCTTGATATGCATGTTGCCACCACCTAAAGGTTAAAAACACCTGCTGCGATCCAGAGGCACTAATTGTACTTTTATCGATCATGCTGGGAATCTGAATAGCATCAGGGAAATGAAATTCTTGCGGCCAGCCTTCCTGCCATAGACTTTCCTCGTCTTCTCTGGACAAATGAGACATTTGGAAAAGGAATTCATCTCCAGGGATTTGCTGTCCTGCTAAATTATTTTCTATTTCTCATTAATTCTCGTCTTCCTCTTCCTCAACCTGCCCTACCCCTCCTGCCCTCCCTGGCCCGTCCGAGTCACATCAAGCTGTCACACTCACCTGCTCGGGGCTCTCCCTGCCTGCTCCACTGGGCTTCTTCCCCTCTGAACCCAGGCTCCTGGGACACAGCAATCAGGGCTTAATTATGTCCTTCCCGTGTTACTTGCTAATTGTCGCTTCTATGACTTTCTTGGCTCCATGGGAGATCCTGCCTTTTGATGTAAAAGGCACGTTTTAAGTAATTGTAAGAAAATGTAAGCTGGTACTTGATAGAACTGCTTTGGAATTGCCCAAGGAATGCTAACAAGGTAAATTCAAAACCTGGAGCCCAGGTGCACAAGCTTGGGCTCCTTTCTCCGAGGGCAGCCTGGCCGGGCACTAATGTGGGCACTCCACATGGGGGCCGGGGTGCAGTAGAGCAGGTCAGGAAAAGTCATCGGAACGCAGTCACCACCTACGCAGCCACCTGGGTGGGTCTCACAGACCCAGTGTGGGCAAAAGAAGCTAGACACGAAATAGCACATACTGTGTGATTCCATTGACATGAAGTTCAAGAAGAGGCCAAGCTATGTGCTGGAGGTCCACAGAGGACTTATTCTCGATGTGTGAGTGGAAGGGATGGTCTACGCCTTGATGTGGGTGGTGCATAGAGTTAAGAACCCATCAAATAGCACACTTTACCAAGTGTACGTAATACCTCAATAAAAATGTGAAAACAACAATGAAAGTGATAATACAACAGTGGATGTTTGGGGAACCTCTCCTTTGCCCCCTGTGCCTGGAACTGTGGGTCCTATCTGACCCCTCACAAGCACTCTTCAAGACAGGTGTCTCCAGCTTTGACTGCCAGGTGGGGAAACAAAGGCTCAGAGAGGTTAAGAAACACATCCAAGGACACTTGAGTTACAAACTCCTCCATTTGTGAACCTGCAAAAAAAGTGGCAGGATTCTGAAAAGTCAAAGATTCTACCTGCAGTCAGCCCCAGTAATGGACCATGGTGGGTCATCTCCAGGTTGTGAACACTGCATCCACCATGCCTGCTGTTTTCCCATCGGAGGTCTGGGAAATGACAACACCGGGAGAGGACAGGGGTCAGAGGCCACAGTGCAGGGGCATTTTAGGGGGTACAGCAGTGAGCAGGGGAGGAGGCTGGGTTCTCAGAGCTCAGACCTCTCAGAGTCTGAGATTGTAATATCCCAGCTGGACTGGGAGGGATCTGCACACACCAGGACTGTCTGCTGATTATTTGCTGGAGACGGAGTGGTTGCTTGGAAGGAAGTCCCTTCTTTCTTCTCCCTCCTTCCTTTCTTTCAGTACAAATCTACGGAGTATTAACGATGTGCCAGGCACTGGTGATACTGCAGGGAATATGACAGGGCGCCCCCTACTGTCAAGGAACTTGCAGTCTGTACAGGAGACAGGCAATGAGAAATCAAACAGTATATGGTATGTCCCAGAATGTCAATACAGCAGCAAAGTGTGATGCAGAGAGAGGGGTGTGGAGTGACCTTTCTGATCAAGGGAACAGTGTGCCGGGCAGGGGTCCAACAGGTGCAAAGGCCCTAAGGTGGCAAAGATTAGTTACTTTTTCGAGGGGAATTTTGACATCATTTAATATATGTGTGTGTGTGTGTGTGTGTGTGTGTATGTTTATTTCCGGTTCTGTCCACTGACTGGGCTAGAAGCAATAAGTAATGACTCCCTAGTAGCCATGAACACACCTACTGCCCTTATCTTGGTTTCTAAGTATTATTCCTCTCTAAAAGTTACACGGAGAGATGGCTGAAGATCACGAGGGCTGCCTGGAACGTCTCGCTTCATCAGAAAAACAAGGGCAAACTTAAAGATTGATTGGGTTGTGTATAAAAGGCACAAGACCTAGCTGGAAGAGGCTTTAATGCACCAATATGTGGCAAATTGAGCATCAAAAAGGATAATGTCTGTAATGAATATTAACACACTGAAAAAAACTAATATGTCCATAGTGATGCGAGAGATGGGTGCGGTGGGTGGGTGGGGGGAGATAGAGAAAGAGGGAAGGAGTTGGTAGGGGGTGGAGAGAGAGAGAGAGTGAATGAAAATGTGGAAAGATCCTTCTTTCTGGGAGAATGCTTGCTAGTAAATATAGAAGGAACAATAGTAATAGAAAAATCACCATTTTGTAACCAGCAATGCAAGAACTGATACAGGTGAATGTAATCACGGAGGATAAAAGCATTTGATAAAAGGTCATTAGAGAACAGGATATTCACATGGACTAAAGTGATCAGCCCACAGACTCTATAATTACTAAGGGGGGAAGTGAATGTGACCGCGGCAACGTCCAGCGGCCGAGCCCTAACCATGCAACCAAACATCACCCATGGGAACCAGGATCATGTGTCTTCTGATGGGAAATGGTACCAAGTACCAATAAAACTTGTACAATATTCTTGGCCAAAGTGCTGAACCAGAATCCAATTATGAGGAAACGATCAGTCAAATCCAGAATGTGGAAAATTTTACAGGACAACTGGCTTGAAATCTTTACAAATATCAATGTCAGAAAAAGACAAAGAACAGCGAGAGAGTCGTTCTGGGCTAAAAGACACTAAAGGGACATAGCAATTGAATGTCATGGGTAAACCTTGATCGGGTCTTAGATTGATGGAGAGGGGGGAAAAAAGCTACAAAAGACATTTGGGGGACAATTGAGAAAATTCAGATGATAGCACTGAATGAATGTTAATTTCCTTGCATGGGAGTGCTCTTTGGTAGTTCTGTAGAAGAATATTCTTATTCCAGGAGAGGTCTGCTTGAGGATGAGGGTTGAAGTCTGGTGATGTCTGCAACTTAATTTCAAATGGTTCAGAGAGAGAAAATGAATCTGGGTGAAGGGTTTTAAAACATTAAAAATAAAAAAGGCCAAAAAAAAAAAAAGACTATAAAATTATTCAGAGGAGAAAAGATCCAGAGATTGAAGAAAGGTTGGGACAGAGAGAGAGAGGGCAGAACATTTGTGAATTGCCAAACAAGCTACAGGGAGGAAGTCATCTGAGGCCCTCCCTGACCCTTTCAGCTCCTTCCAGAACATTCCCCTTTCCCAGTCCCCACGTTGTAAGAGACCCCAGACCAGAGCAGAGCTGAACAAGTGATTGAAGAAGCCAAAAGCACCTGTGGTAACTTTGGTCCTTCCAATCAGAGCTCAATATTTCCAAGTATTACATTGCCCTTTAATATCTTTATTAAAACACATATACTGCACGCTCACGTGCACACACACACACACGCACACACACACATGCACACATACACACACACAGAAATGTACAAGAACAATCTAGCATCTACCTGTAGCCCCCCTCCCTCCTGGCCCATCCGAGACGGCAGTAGTCACCATCTGAGCAATGATTTCTTTCAAGACAATAATTACAAAACACTTAGTGGTATTTCCAAATGATTATACATTTTATTTAAATATTTATCTTTCTCAAATTTGACTTAAAATCTATAAGTAATTAGTTATCAGCCCAGCTACTGGCTGATGGGTGCTTTTATTAATTCTCTATGCAGTCGACAGGTTTTAACTCTGAAATTATTCTAGTCACAGCATACTTCAAAGGTCTAAATGAAAAAAAAAGTTAAACGCCTTAATATCTTTGAGATTTGCAAAGATATTTGAGGATTTGCTGAGGGATTCGGTGTAGGGATGAAGAAAGTGTTTTGTTAGCAGGCAGACGAACTTGCATCTCCAATTTGAAAGAAAATGTGAAATCCAAATGCACAAAGATTATTTAGATGAGAGAGCACTGAACAATCGTTGTTATTCCCTCTGCAGCCCGTGCCTCTGAGTCCCAGGTTATCCCAGTTTGGAGGAAATATGGGACAGTGTGCTCCCTTCCTGTTCCAAGGGTCACCCTGTTTTCACAAGGATTACATGCGAACTGGCAAACCCTATGGGAAGGGATAAACTGGGAGTTTGAGACTTGCAGATACTAACTACTATGCATAGAATAGATAAACAGCAAGTTACTACTGTACAGCATAGGGAACTATATTCAATACCTTATAGTAACCTACAATGAAAAAGAATATGTAAAGGAATATATATATGTATACATATGACTGAAACATTATGCTGTACACTTGAAATAGACACAACAGTGTAAACTGACTCTACTTCAAAAAAACACACAAAAACTGGCACACCCTAATTGTAAGGTGTCTGAACTAAATTGAAGCTCAAACCCTCTCCTGGATAAACACATGCCCTCTGGCTACATTTGCAAGCCTGCAGAGTCGTTCTCCATGGGGCCTGGGCTTGGGCCTCAGCAGCGTGGCTTCATGATGCTCTGGTGTCCTGGGCTGAGTCACCCTTGCAGACCTTCCTGCCTAGCCTGGCACTGGTCTGTCCCCACTGCTACCCCGTGGTTTCTCCCGCTGCATCCTCACATCACCTGTCTCCTCTCTACCTCCCAGCCTCACAGTTCAGCTCCTCACAGCACAAAACGCAATGTTGGTTCCTCAGAGAGGCCGGTCCCAGAAGGCCTTGCCCAAGGCTGAAGGCACCGGAAGGTCCTGAATGAAGATTTAACTCATTGACTGAATTCCACTGGGCTGATGGGCTTTGGAAATTACCTTTGGACTAATATCAAATGGTTTGCTGCCATGTGTCCCTGTCTCATGAAAGCCACATCCTGAAAAGTGGTTCTGGGTAATTTTGGAATCACGGTCAGTCAGCAAGGCTTGACCTCCGTTACTCTACCCAAGGGTTAAACTCACCCGGAAAAGACCATTTTGCTGACCCACATACTCAGGGTTATACACTAACTAGTTTCTCTTCATTTTATCATTTTTATTTCTATTTACATATCAATTGCCCTCTAGACCAGGGGTTAGTCAACTCTCTGTAAGAGGCCGGATGGTAAATATTTTCAGCCCTGCAGTCATATGTCCCCCACCATACGACCCCCCGCATTGTCACAAGGAGCACAGGTGTGTCCACACACAACAGGTGACAAGGGAGTGTGGTGGTGGTCTGATGAAGTTTTGATTTACAAACACAGGCTGGATATGGCCTGCTGGCTGCAGTTAGCCAACCCCTTTCTAGACTAGCCCAGAACCTTCTTAAGACCGGGGAATGCATACTCACCTGTGCCTCTTCAAGGCTTATTATGCTGTTCAATACACACTGGACATGCTCAATTCCTGGTCATTGATGGAATGACTAAATGATGCCAGGGAGACCAGGGAATTCTCTTCTTGGGGTCCCCCTATAGCACCTGGTAAGTGCAGGCACACAGTAGGTCCACAGGAAGTCCCAGGGCTGAGGGATGGACTCCTGAGATGGGAGGGCTTTTCTCAGTGGGCGGGGCCCAGCTCATGCATGCCCCGGGCCCCACAAGGCCAGGACCTGCTCCCGTCCTTGCCCTCTAACTGGTCACTCTGTGCATTTGTTTTGCAGCTGGTCCTCAAAGTGGAATGGGAGGGAGCAGGAGGAGCAGATTTGGGGGTGGGGAGGGGGAGATGGGGAGTAGCATTTGATTATTCATTCATCCATTATTCATCAATGACTTATTGGGCTTGGCAGTGTGCTGGGGCTGGAGGTAGAAGGGGAGTGATGAGTGACATGGTTCCTCAACTCATGACCTTAGTGGCTCAGTTACAAAGAGGAGCTTTACTCTAATAATCATATAATAAATGCAGAAATACCAGCTATTGCAAGGTCCACATTGGAGAGAAATGTGGGTTTTGGAGGATAGGGAAATCTAACCCACTCTGGGAGGGGGATGATAATGAGGGGAACTGATGATCAAGGGGTGATATGAAGGATGAGTAAGAGTTAACCTAGTGAAAAGACTGATGTGGGAAGAGTGTTCCAGCATGTGTAAAGGCTCTGTGATCAGAGGAACAGCATGTGCAAAGGCTCTGGGACCAGGAAGGTCGGGGCACAGGATGCGTGAGGAAGAGTAGAATGTACATAGGGTCTAAAGCACAGCAGTGAAGACAGAGCATGGAGACGAAGATGCTGTAGAGGCTGATGGGGCCAGATCATTCAGGGCTGGTCACCTGTAGGTAGTTTGTCATGATTTTAAAAGTAATGAGAGGTCATTAAAGTGCTTTAAACAGATTTGCATTTTGGAAAGATCACTCTGGTTGCAGAGTGGAGAATGGATTGGAGAAGACCAGACTGGAAATGGGAGACCCAGGAGGAGGTGGTTGTGTAATTAGTCTGGGAGGGAGATGGGGATGGAGATGTGGAGAGACACTGATAGACTGACAAGATATTTGGAAGTTATGAAAATCAGCAGTGCTTTTCAATAGACTGTATGGGGGATGAAGACAGAAAATAGAAGTGTTGTGCCTTTTAATTATAAATATAAACAGGATGTAGGAAATGAAATTCAGGGTTTACTATTAAGCAATTAGCTGCAAATTCTTAGTGAGAAGTGGAGCACACATCCAAACATCTGTGTTGCCTTCTACTAGCTCCTAGAATATAAATTCCTGTGCCTAAAATTCTGTATCTCATTCTTGGGATGCCCTGGATAAAATTACCTAAACCCAATGTCAGAGCCATGGGATGCCATGGAGGCAGGGAAGGGGTGTGAGGTGGGGAGGAGGTACTAAAAACACAGTATATAGAGACACATGCCTGGGTCTGAATCTCAGTACTGCCACCTGCTAGTTGTGTGGCATTAGTAAGTACCCATACAGTCTGAGCCTCAGTGCCCTTGCCTGTAAAATGAGAATAATAGTGCTGACTCATAAAGCTGTTTGTGATTATTGAATGAGAGAACATAGGCAAAGTGAATATCCAGTATTTGGCAAAAAAAATAAATAAAATAAAATAAAAAAGGAGGAAGAAAGGAAAAAGAAAAAGAAGGAAGGAAGGAGGAAGGAAGGAAAGAAATGGCAACTGTTGTTATTATTCATAAGTATGTAGCTGTTTATTGGAACACTTTAGCACTTTGATTTACAGTCTACTTGTATCAGTTAGCTATTGTGATAATAATGCTACATAACAAACTACCCTGAAATTCAGTGGCTAAAACAGCAATCATTAGTCGCACTCTTGCTGCTGTGGGTTAGCTGAGGTTCTGCTGATATAGATTGGGATCCACAGGATGGCTCTGGGATGCACTTGACTCTAGATCTTCCACACAGACATGTTATTCTCATTGCAGCTGCAGAAGCACAAAAGGACAAGCCCAAATGTGCAAGTATTTTTCAAGCCTCTGCCCACATTCTGCTCACTAATGTCTCTTTGGAGTAGCAAGTCACATGGCCAAGCCCAAATTCCAGGAGTAGAGAAATCAACACCTCTAGGGGGAGCAAAACCACAAGACAAAGGGTATGAATATAGGGAAGGTGAAGAACTGGGGCCAATTACTCAGGTCTGTCAAATCTCTCTTCAATGCCTCCTACTTTTCCATGAAGAATCATTTGGGATCATCAAGGGATAGGAAAGTGGCTTTGGGGACTCAAGTCCCATTTCCACTCTAGCTTCTTCCATCTCTTTCTTCCTCTCAGTTCTTCTTTTTCAGGGCTATGACTTTTTGTTCCTTTGAAGAAGCATCAGCCAACTTTCCTCAGTTGCAAGCCACAAAAAACAACTCTGGTCAGTTTCATCTAACGGGGAATTGGATGAGGGGCTATCAGGCAGCTCACAAAACTGGCAGGTAGCCGGAGAACCAGGCTGGAAACAGAACCAATGACAGGACAGCTCTGGGGATTCAGGCAATAGAACCTGATCTCCCCTCTCTTCCAGGCACAGATGCTGGGAGGAGGGCACTCCAATGGGGCTTTCCATCACCGTGTCTTTAGGCTCAGAATTCAAAGTCCTGGCAGAGGGAATCTCATTGGTGTAATGCCCACCTCTTGGTTAGGGTAAGGCAGGGCATCACAGTTTATTTGCTTGCCAGGATTGCCCACGGTGAGGAAGAGTCGTTTCCCAAAAGAAAGTCAGGAAGCAATGAGGAAGGGAGAATGGAATGGGAGGACCAAAACAAACAAACAAACAAACAAACAACCCCCACCCAAAAAAAAACCAGTGTCCTCTCTGTCAGGCTTCTTAGCCAATGGATGCAGCAAAAAGAGGCTTGGAGTGCAGACAGGAGGCCAGATTCTCTCCTCTGCTCTGCCACCACCTTGCATAGAATACTAAGTCCAAGATGGATTTATTCATCTTTAACAAACACTTGACTGGCACTTACAAAGTTCCAGGCACTGTTCTAAGAACTTGGCAAATATTAACTCAGCAGTCCCTGATCTCAAGGAGTCATTGAGAGGGTGATGGTACACCTGACCCCACAGCTTGGTTGTAAGGATTACATGAACAACATGAGTAAAACATCTAGGACCACGCTGGCATGCAGAACGTGCTCAATAAATGTGAGTTACTTTCTCCCACTACGTCCCACTCCCATCCTTACAGATTGCTCCATGAGAGACGGGGGATGCCCGAGGTTCCAGGGACCATCCTAAGCTTCTGATGTTGACATTAGGGGCAGCTCCTCCCCCAGCAGTACAGCCAGACCGCTCCCCAGAGCCCAGGAGGAGGTGCGGGATGCTGTAAGACATGCTAGGGCGTCTTTGGAGTGCACTGACATGTAACCTTAGCATGTCTTGTTACCACTGTCTTTGGTATTTCTGATCCCAGGGAAACTTTGGGTCTCATTTTCTATGCTGTATACATTCCAGTGTGATGGTGGAACAGTTGTCCATCTGTGCTGTCCGATATGGCAGCCAGTTAGTTACAGGGTGCTCCTGAGTGCCTGAAATATACCTGGTTTTACTGGGAAACTAAATTTATATTTAATTTTAATCACAAATTTAAATAGCCATTTGTGGCTAGTGGCTACCAAGCGCAGCTAGAGTGTCTGATGGAACCACCTACAGGATGCTGATACCTGGAGTGGGGTTGGCAGGAGGGAGCCTTTACAGAAGGACTTGGTGGATCATTTCTCATTCCTAAGAGGCGGTTCCAGAAGGGCCCCCACCCTGACCATCTCGGAGCGCTGGCTCCTGCTCCACCCCTCCCACCCTGTGACAACCCCTTGGCAGCTGACAGACGCCTTGGGCAAGAGTCATCCTGCTTCAGTCCTACACTCAGGTTTCTCACCATAAACAGACCCAAAGGTTAATGGAGGTGAGATGAATGGGAGCCACTTGGAGAAAAATTAATTAATCTGGGGTTTCTGTTCCCCCAGCGTGACTCATCCCTTCAGAGGCACCTGTCTACAGGCTGGTTTTGCAGGTTGTGTTTTACAAAAGAACAACAAACATATCAGTGTCCACCAATATTGATATTTAGAAGCACTGATTGTAAAGCTGGAGAAAAAACTTTAAGAGGAACAGGGTCAGCATTCTTATTTTATGGCTGGGGAAACTGAGGTGGGCAACTTGAGAGGCTGCCTCTAGTCCTGAAGGATGGGGTGTGGAAAAGGAGATTGCTTCCTTACTGCAGCTGAGCTCATGGAGCCGGAGGGTGAGTCCTACAGGAGCTCAAGAGACTGAATCAGAGAAGCGTGTCCCAAGTGGGTCATCTGAGCAAGGTGTGGGGAGGAGAGGTGGGAGGCTCAGGGAGACAGAGGGCTGGGGATGCTAGGGTCAGCCATGGGGATGGGGACCCACAATCTGGACAATCAGCAGAGCCATCTCCAGGGCTGTCCCGGACTGTTCTGGCTTCCATAACAAGAATAGCATGGGCTGAGTGGCTTGAACAACAAACATTTATTTCTCAAAGTTCCAGAGGCTGGGAAGTCCAAGATCAGTGCACCAGCAGATTTGGTGTCTGGGGAGAACCACTTCCTTGTTCTTGCTGTGTCCTCACGTAGAGGGAGGGACGAGGGTGTCTTTTATACAGCACTAATCCCACTGCTGAAGCCTCTGCTTTCATGACCTCATCACCCCAAAGACCCCACCGACCAACACCATCACATTGGGAATTAGGTTTCTATGAATGAACAGGGTCCACATATACAATCAGTCTCTAACAAGGGCCCACAGCAAGAATTTCTGGGTTGC
The DNA here is from genome assembly GCF_009834535.1 of Camelus ferus. NCBI lineage: Eukaryota > Metazoa > Chordata > Mammalia > Artiodactyla > Camelidae > Camelus > Camelus ferus. Next base: position 10,855,532 of record NC_045700.1, read on the forward strand.
TGGGGGTCCATTTCTTGAGCAGCCGAGACCCATTTTATGAACAGAAGGTGGGACACAGGTTAAAAAACCAGTAGAACTTTGCCCCACTACCAGTGGCAGCACCAGAACCCATTCCCAAGTCTTCTGCCTATCCCTGCAGTGTAACCTCGACCTAGCGAAACAAGCCGCGTGTTTTGATACTGCTTTCCCATCTAGAGCTCTGTTTATTGTGAATTATAACGTATAATGATATAGATAATTATAATAATAGCTGGAACTCCTCAAGCACTTCTCCCTGAGGGCCGGGTGCAGTGCTAATGGTTTCCTGTGTCACTTGAGACCCATGACAATCCTATCAAGTAGACTTTCTTCTACCCATTTTACAGATGGGAAAACAGGCTTTGGAAGACCAAGCGGCTGATCCCACGTTGCACAGTGAGTGGTGGGGCAGCAGGGAAATTGGAACTTAGTTCTGTGTGACATCGTAGTTCATGCTCTTGGAGCCTGGGGAGTAGAGCAGGGCAGGCTCACTCGTTCCATTTGACAGACTAGAAAATGGAAAGTTCGAGTGACCGCCTGGGACACTGCTGGGATGGGACAGAGACCAGAACTCGGGACTCCTACCTCTGAGTTCTCCACTTCCTGCAGAGCCCAGGTTTTCCCCTTTTTCATATATCCTGGGCTGGGGGTGGGAATCATTTCTTCCTTTGGACCAAGTGATTTCACAATTTATTTTATTCAGCAGGTGGAGAGGGTGTCTGTCCTGTAGTGGTTTCCAGAACCGCCTGGAGAGTGAATATTGATTTGGGGAGTCAGAAGTGTGGTCTCATTTCTGAAGGCAAATCGCTTCCTGAGCGGTGTTCCCAGCTAACTGAGGGTGCCTTGTCCTTTCGGCCAGCTGGCTGTGTGTGAAGGGAGGCAGGGCTCCTGGCAGATGGCAGGGAAAGGTTAGGAGCCCCACACAGCATCCTGGATGAACGCTGGGGACTGCCCCACACCCACGAATGTCTCAGCAAAGAGCACTGCTGTCTGATTAATAGACACACACTTCGCCTTGATGGGGGCTGGACCCAGGAGGCTGTTAATCATGTCGCCTCCTGCCCTCTGCAGGAGCTTGAGTTCCCAGGGCACGGGCTGCCATGTCTCCAACCCTCAGCAAGGCCAAGCCACCAGCCTCGTGTCTGTAGCTGCTTCCCAGTGCCCCTGTGAGGACTCGGAGTGCCTTACCCAGTGGCGTGTCCCCTACCTGCCTCCCTCACTGCATGGCTCTCACCAAGCACTTCCCTGCCCCTCCTGAGATAGCAGTCCAGGGTCACCCCTGGCTGGTGTCCTCTGTCCTTGGGAAAGGGGGAGAAGTGGCAAGAGGCTGAACATGCCTGGGGTAGAGAGAGGCCGGAGTCCACCAAGGCCAGAAGACTTCATTCCCTTTTCCAAAGGAGTAAAAGGAGAGAATCTTGTCTTTTGTATGTTTTTATCTTGTTTACCATTAGTGACATTTAGTGTGGTCACAATGCTATGCAGTCATGACCTATAATTCCAAGATATTTTCATCATCCCCAAAGGAAGTATCATACACATTAAGCTGTTGCCACCCGTTCCCTCTTCCCCCCAGCCCCCTGGCAACAACCAACCTGCTCTCTGTCTCTGTGGATTAGCCTATTCGAGACGTTTCCTAAAAACAGAATCACAAAAGCACATGAACTTTTGTATCTGGTTTCTTTGACTTAGCGCAATATTTTCAAGGTTCATACATGTAGCGGGTATTCATACCTCATTCCTTTTTTATGGTTGAATATTATCCCATCACCTAGATTTTATTTTATTTATAACTAAATTTTATTTATCCATTCAGCTGTTGATGGACATTGGGTTATTTCCACCTTTTGGCCATTATGAAAATGCTGCTGTGAACATTCACGTATGAGTTTTTATTAGAACATCTGTTTCCAATAAAAGAGACAGTATTGTTTTAAATATTGGAAACAAATGCATTCAGTCCTCCGCTGATCCAGTGTGGTAGCCACTAATCATATATGGATATTTCACTTTAAGTTAATTAAACTAAAATAAAAACTTCTGGTCCCCAGTTGCAATGGTCATATTCCAAGCACTCAATAGCCACCATACTGAATAGCACTGCAGACATAGAACAGTTTCTATTATTCCAGAAAGTTCCATTGGTAAATTCCTGTCTAAAATGTACTACTTACACCAGAAATTGACACAACATTGTAAACTGATTATAATAAAATAAAATAAAATATACTACTAATGGAAATCCTGCCAGTTACTTGAGTCATTCCAACTCCTCCAGTTTTCCAGTGACCCGATCTCTCCTGTTCCTTGGGTTGCCCTCTGAGAGCAGGACTATTCCCCAGCCACTGTCCTTTTCAGAGAAAGGAGGAGTATTTTCTCTACCTCCCTCTTTCTCTCTCCTTCCTTCCAAGGCAGCTGAAGCTAGAGCTCTTGCTCTGTCCCCTAACTTGCAGTCCCTGCAGCCGCTTTGCACCCACAACCTGGCCCTTTAACAGAAACACTCTCAGCCCCTGTAGGGGCCTTGGCCTTGCTAATGTAACCCAGTGTGGGCAGACATCCCAGTCTGCAAATGCTAATGCTGTCATATCAGCATCAGTTTCTCTAAGTTCCTGTTTTTACCTCCTCCAGCATTGGCCAAACATCTCCAACAGGAAGTTCCATATGCATCTGCATGCTGGTGTCACCTGCAGTTACCAAGCAGGGTCCCCTGTGTCCCTCTGCTCTTCCGGGGGCCCTTGTGAATATCTACGCATTGCCTTTGCAGGTCCTCAGAAGAGCCCTCTGTCAACAGTGGCCTCTAGAAGAATGCCACTGTCCACTGAGGACAGAGGAGGCTAGGGGTGGGCTTCTGGGTGTCAGCCTCTCTAACTGATGCTCAGCGCCAGGATGGCTGGGGCTCAGCATGTGCTGTGGGCCACTAGACTCCTGAAACAACCCAGGTTCACACCTGAGAAGGCAGAGTCTGCAGGCTGGATGAGACTGTTTACGTGTTGCTGACCAAGATGCAGAGAATGGGGAGGAGCTGGCTGGTCCATCAGCCCTCTGGTCCATTCTACATGGGCAGAAGACTTCCACCCTGATAAACTCACTTTATAGAACCAGTAAGGCATAAGCCAGCGGGTCATCTAGTCCAGTTTCCCTCTTTGATAGATGAAGACTGAGATCCAGCAATTCTACTGGGAGAAAGAGCAGAGGCTGAGCCCTGGGGAGCCCTGAGCAGCCCATTGCTGCCTACTGGCCTAATCGCATCACACCCTGGAGGTGCTGCTGTCATAAGCAGCCGTCATCAGTGTTAACCATGTGCAGAGAGGTCCGGAAGCCTACCCCTACCCACTCTGGTCCGAAAAGCCATGGCTACCAGGCCCAGCCAGCCCCCAGACAGCGACCGCAGGGGACTCATATCACCAGCACAGCCAGCAGGGACCAGAAGGTCATTGTAAGGAAAGATGGAAACCAGGAATGTGGCTCAAGATGCGTTTATACACCTGGCTAACATGACAAAGGCCCGAGAGTGTGCCTCTGCCATCCATGCAGGAGAGGCTGACAAGCTGGATGTGGCCAAGGAGCAGGTGACAGGCCCAGGTAGGGGGCTTCCTGGTACCAGCAGGTAAAATGCACATACCTGTGTTGGAGGGATCCTCCACTTCACACTAACAGAACTACAGGAAGAATAAGAGTGAGCGAAGCAAGAGGGGATGGGAGTCTGCTCCAGGTGACCAGGCTCAGCAGCGCCTTCCCAGCTGGGTCCAGACAGCTGTCCCCACCCTCAACATGTGTCTGTCTAGTGGGTGCTGACCCCAGGGTCCCAGCCCTCCCAAGGTGGAAGGCGCTGGTCAGTTTGCAGCAGAACCAGGCAGACAACCAGGAGACCATGCTGTGTGTGTGTCCAGGCTGCGGACCGCCTTTCCACAGGTTCCCAGCCAGGCGGCAGTGATTCAGATAAAGACAAGAGACACGCAAGCCCTGGGCCAGCAGCACTACAATCACCACGTAGATGATGATTGTACCCCAAATTGTACCCCAAACCCCAAACTACAAGAGGACAAAGAGGCAAATGCCCCACTGCCTGAGAGTAAGTCCCCTCCCAAGACTGACCAGCAAGGCTGACACTGCTCAGGCAATGTTAGCTATTTCTACCATCAGCCACTCTGGGCAGCCGGCAAGGAGTAACAGATGTGAGACTCCAGCCATAAGACGTGAATAAAAGAGGTTGGCACTGAGTACAAAACTGCCTGTTAACAAAATAACTAGCACTACCCATGCAGCTCAGGGTTTTTATTTTATTTTTATCCACAGACCTCTCTTTTTAGTAATGGCAACCATGATGTCATTTACATCATGATGCCTTTATAAAGCTTGAATTGTTTCACACCTTGTCAAGTGGAGGTTTCATTTTATTTTATTTTTTTAAAGAAGTGGTTCTTTTTTTATTCTTATTTTTTATTGAAGTGTAGTCAATTTACAATGTTAGTTTCAGGTGTAGAACAAATCGATTCAGGTATACATATGCATACGCATTTATATTTTCAGTTTCTTTTTCATTACTGCTTATTACAAGAAATTGAATATAGTTCCTTATGCGATACAGTTGGTTTTTGATGTTTATCTCTTTTACACATAGTAATATATGTCTGTTAATCCCAAACTCCTAATCTATCCCTCCCTCAAGGGGGGGCGTTTATAGAGTTTTAAGTAGGAAAAACTTTCCAGGCTGGGACACTCACCTTTGGAGCTGTGGGCTGTCATGTAAGAAGTCTAACTACCATAGATCGCCAAGCTGTGAGGAAGCCCAGGCCACATGGGGAGGCCATGTGCACGTGCTCTGATTGATACTCCTGCCTGAGATTCCAGCAGACAAGCAGGGTCAGCAGCCAACCTTTTGAATGGGCAGGCTTGAACATCCAATGTGGTCGGGCCTTGCGATGATTGCAGCCACAGCTGATCTCTGATTTTTGCAACCTGGCTTGAGTCTCCAAGTCAGAATGGCCCAGGGGAGCCCTTCCTGAAATCCTGACCCACAAAATAGTGAGCAAACAAAATGGCTGTGTTAAGCAGCTTAAAAGTACCAACTAAACCGCAAACAAACAAAGCCACCTTTGTACAACTAGAGGTTTTATTCAAGTTCACAAACTTGCTAATAAAGGTCTTCAGTTTTAAGATCAAGAAAGATACCGAGGCTCCAAAAGGGGGAGTGACTGGCTCAAGGAAACTCTGCTCTGGACCCCAGGTTGCCTGTCCCCTGGGCTGCGAGGTCCTGCTCCTGTCACCCTTTGTCCCCATTTGCTGGCCAGCTCACCAAACAGAGGCATCTACCGCTGGACCACAATGCTCGTTCTGGCCTGTGTCATTTATGTACAAAAGACTTCACTCCAGCAACTCTCTGGGTAGAAATATCAGTGAGAGGGCTTCTCAAATCAAACCAGCCCCAACAAGAAACGTGTCTGAGGCTGCCCAGTTCCGGAAGAGCAGGGAGGCAATGCAGTGGTTGAGACCGGGCGAGTGATGTTTTCCTGGGGCCTGAGGGACAGGCTCTGGCAGAGTCACCGGGCCGGCCTCTTGGCAGGAGGGGAAGTGGAGGGGCAGGGCGAAACCAGCACTGCTAAGTCAAGCAAACACGAGTGGGAAACCAACCAAGAAATAAGGCACTAGCTTCCTGGGGTGGGTCAGTGTGGGGCACCCCACGGGGGGCCCCAAATGGGCTTTTAAGCATCTGGGGGTAGTGCTTCCTCCTGGAAAAGCAAGTGCACTCATTGCTTTTTTTGAGAAAGATTGACAGGTCCCAGGAGGTATGTGGCAAGCCTCCGGGTCTCACCAGAGAAGGGACAGGAAAATCAGCCTTGTGGGCACATGGGAGTGAGCGGTGGGGCAAGTCCCTGCCCAGGACCAGAGAGACAGCAGCTCCGTGGTCCTTCAACGTGAAAGCAACTTCCCCCCACCCCCCAGGAAAGCTCCAGGCCTGGGGTTACAGGACCTAGGAGAAACCCAGGCTTCTGGTGGTCTGGGGCCAGGCTTAACTGGGCCTTGTGAGTCCAATCAATTCAGTCCCTCCTCCAAATCCCATTTTTCTCATTTATAAAATAGAGATTAAACCAGAAATGGATGAGATCATTGGTTTTCAGCTCTTTTTTTTTTTTTCAGTCAGGGAATTCTTTATTCAAATGGAGACTGACAAAGAATAAAGCCAAAAATCTTATGAAGAATAAAGCCAAAAAGAATAAAGCAAAGCTACCCTGGTTAAAGGCGGTGGTAGTGGTGGTGGTGGCCAGAACTCGATCCCTGGGCTCCAGCCCCACCCTGACTTCTGGTCCCTGATTTTCCAGCTCTAAGTGTCTATGATTTTAAAATCACATTTGCTCTCCTGCTAGCTTTCTGCAGGAAGTTTTGGACTCAGGCAAACCGGGGTTCAAATCTCCTTAGTACTTTGTACTAACTCTTTTTAGTACTTTGTAATTTGGGGCAAATAAAATACCTAGTTTGCACTGAGTTTCAGCATCTGTAAAGAGTACCTGATATTTACTTACTCTCCTGGGTTCTTAGGAAATTAAAGTGCCCTTGGCATAGAATCTGACAGACAGTAGGCATCCCTCATAATTGTCCTGCCTGCCCTTGCACCTGCTGCTTTGTATCCCATGTCTCCTATCCCATCAGATCCTGTCCAGGCTCTGTTCTGCACAGATCATGGGTGAGGCACTGTGCTGGCTATTGGAGAGTGGGTATTTACAGATAAATAAGACAAGGCCAATAACTTCACGGAATTCAGACAAGAAACCAAAAACTCCCATACGATTTGGTTTAAGCCAATGAGTATGTTCAAACCTAGATGCAGAATTTCATATTTATCTTGATTGATGTTCACTTTATAGCTTTGGGCTCTATCTTCTGGCTTATTTTGAATCTTATTTCTGTCTTGAAACATAACAGCAATTTCATCTTTCTTTATCTGCAAGTGTAATCAAAATATTTCCCTTATCTTCCCGATAGCATAACCAAGATGGTGGAAAGAACCACCTCTGCGAGTAAAGTTTCAGCTCTTCCCAGCAAACTGGTTCCCATATATTCATCAACCCTGTCGCTGTTCAGCTGCTTTAAAAGTTATCTCTCCCTATTATGAAAAAGAATATGAAAATATGTGTATATACATGTATGACCAAAACATTATGCTGTACACCAGAAATGGACACATTGTAACGGACTATATTTCAATAAAAAAAAATGCAAAACAAGTTACCTCTTCCTCCTATGCTGACTCCTATACATTTTTATTTTATAATGCCGTATACTAAATTTGTTATATTTATATATATACACTCATAATTTTACACGCATGCATAAACATAACTGTTTCATACATATTTCCAGAAGAGTCTGATTTTCTCTTTTGTCTCCAGTTCTCTACTCAACACCCTCCACTGCCAGCCCCAGCCCTTCTCTGGATAACCTAGGTTAACAATGTGTTAATATTTTTCTTTCAGCTCATATACACACACATCATACGCACATTGTTGGGGGTGGGGATTGTCAGTGTTTTTACATCAGTTGCATTCTATCTCACACATTTTTCTTTATCTTGTTTTTCGTATCATCAATAACTCATAAAAATTACTCCTGGTCAACTGTCAGTGCCCTAATGCACCTGTGAAAGGGTGCATCACAGACCATCAGATAAAAAAAAGTGCTGTAATTTATTTGATTTTTCCTAATTGATAGGGATTTACCTTTTTTTCTGCACAGGCAAAAATACTCTTGTACATATGTCCTTAGGAACTGGTGCTTTTATTTCTATGGGGTAAATGATAAGAAATGGAATTGCTCTTAATTTTAATAGTTATTGCCAGATCGCTTTCCAAAATGGCCGTAATAATTCAGATTTCCACATCTAACCCTGGAGTAGGTGTTCCCAGTCTTTTAATTATTGCATACCTGGTAGGTATAAAGCAACGGCTCATTGTTCATTTAATTTACATTTCCCTGACTACTTCAAAATTTACGTATATTAAATGTTTATTGATCATTTAAATTAACTGTCCTCTAGATTGTCTTCTCGGTTTCTTTGCCTATTTTTCTATCAGTTGTTTCTCCAATTTTTGTCAATTTGTATGAACCCTTTGCATATTATAGATTTAAGTCTATCTACTGCACTGCAAATATTTCTCCAAATCTTCTGTGTGTGTATTGACTTAATTTTTGGCATCTCTTGCCATCCATATGTTTTTAATTGCTCTGTTATGCTCTTCTTTTAAAGTCTCTGGTTTTCTATTCTTGCACCTTTCTTAACTTCATGCCTTAGCATTTTCTAGCTTGTGGATAGAACACTTTTTTACCCTTTTCTTTTGTCATATACGTTGCTAGATTAGAAGCCATTGGATTTTTCATATTTATCTTATATTCTGCCACCTTACCAAATTCTCTTATACATTTTAGTTAAGTTTCCCTAATTAGAGTCTATTGAGTTTTCCAGAAATGCAATAGCCTCCTCAGCAAAAGAGAGAGCATTTTATCCTTTATTTTCTAACTTTTATACCAGTTTTCTTGGCTCATTGCATTCACCAGAACAGAATAATTGAATAACCATAATGAGAGCAAGCATCTCTGTCTAGTTCGTGATTTCTATGTGAACTGTTTCTAGGGATTTGACATTTAGAGCAATATTTACTTTTATGTTTTGTTATAGTTATATAATCTAATATTTATTTCCTTATTAAATTTATTATATTTAAGTCAAGTATTATATTATGTTACAATATAATTTTTATTATATTATATTTATATTTAAGTCATTTCCATCTTTTACTATTTTACTTAGGTTTTAATTAGAAAAGATTGCAGACTTATGTCAAATGTTTTTAAAGCTTTTATTGATGGACTCATATAGTTTTTCTTTAGTGCATTGATACCTTGGATTATGCTCATAAATTTCCAGATATTGAGCTGCTCTGCAATTCTTGAATAAACTCTACTTGCTTATAGCATATTTTTCTTTTGAAACATCACTAGAGTCTACTCACTAATAGTGTAGTTAGATTGTTCGTATCTACAGACGTGTGTGAGATTGACTTAAACATTTTAAAAATAACCTCCTTTTCAGTTTTTTGAATTGGAGATATACTATTTTTATAAAAATAAATCAGGAGAACTCTCTATCTTTTCCTAGGACCTAAAGTATATTATCTGACATTGGAATCACCTGGTCTAAATATTAAATAAAACCCATCTGTGATTCCCAGTGGGTCCTGGTTTTTCACTAAAGCATAGTCTGTAATTACCTTCCTGATCCTTCTGTGATAATTGCTATTCAAGTGTTTTACTTCCTCTGGTGTCAGTTTTGGTAATTTGTGCATGTTAGGAAATCATTTCTTCTAAATTTAGAAATTATTATCCAAGTTACATATTTTAACTTCTTGTGAGTATTTTAATTTCTTTTGTATTTGTGTTTTTGTTTGTTTTCACTTTATTGATCTCTTTCATTTCTCCTTAGTCATGCTTCTGTGGATGTATTTTGTGTCATTGTTCTTCCCAAAGTACCTGATCTTAGATTTATTTTCTCCTTTTCTTATTTGAAATCTTTTCCTATTCTTCAATTTCAGCATTCGTCTTTAAGAATCTCTGATTCTTAGATTTAAAAAAGTTTTTTTTTGCTTATATGTTTTAATTTCTTGAGTTCTGAAATGTCTTAATTCTAATTTTCAATAATAAAGGCATTTAAGTATGCTCATTTTTATTAGTGTGGCTTTGTCTGACTCATAGGTTATGTGTAAAATATTCTTTCCATTGACTTGTACATAATTTGTAACGTCTCTTGATTTCTCTCTCAATCCAATAATTTTTCAAGATTATGTATTTTAACTTGTAAGTGATTAAGCTTTTGGTCATCTTTTATTATATATTTCTATTTTATTGGAATATCATCAGAGACTATGGCCTCTATTTTATATATATAAAATCTCCACTTTTTAGAATATGTAAAACATTTCTTTTGGGGCAAGAACATGATCAATACTTTATATAGTTTGTGAACCTAGAAAAAATATATTCTTTATTCAAAGCAATTATAGATTTAATATACAGTCAAGTTATTGATTTTTGAAAATTTATCTCTGATCATATTCAATTTAATTTTTGAGATCTGCAATATTCAGTTGGAATTATATTGAAATCTTTCTATACAATTAAAAAATCAGGCTCTTCTTACATTCCTAATAGCTTTAGCTTTCTAGGTTTAGCGGATCCATTGCTTTGTGCATACCGTTTATGAAATGTCTTCTTCTTGTGCCACTTGTGGTATGCAGTGTCCCTTTTGGCCCCATTTCTTGCTTAACCTTGAATTCTACTTTATTATTTATTTATTTCTACTTTATTATTAAACATCGCCACTCTTGCTTTTTACTTGTTTGCGTTTGCCTGGTCTTCCTCTTTCCATCCCTTTAATCTGAACCTTTCATTATCTATTTTGTCAAAGTGTATTTGTTTGAACAATATATAAGTGTTTTTGGTTTTTAACTCTCTCTGACAAGCTCTGTCATTTAATGAGATAATTCTGTTTGCACATATATGCTTTAATAACTTATATTCCTGCTTCTTCATCCCTGTCATATTGCTTTACAGTTATGATTTATCTTATACCCTTTTCTTTATTTTCACTGGTTTGATTAAATTGTTTCCCCTTGTTAATTTGTAGGTTCGAACACAACTGTTAGATTTGATTAATGTTTTCCTCTACTTTCCTTGTATTCAAAAGCAAACATTTTTTTGCTCTGTTATTATTGGAAGCAAGATACCAACTATTTTACCAAGCAAGACAGTCTGTTTTCACACGCCTCCCCATGCTTACTCTATGGGATGAAACCATTAGAATCCCTTTACTTCCCTCTCCTTGACTTCCCTTCCGCTTATTCTTCTGCTCTCCCAATCCAGGAAGAGGCACTAGGGGCACCTCTCACCTCCTTCCCCACCCACTGCCCTGCCGACCTGGTGTTGCTGAAATAGTTCAGTGCTGTTGCTTCTAGACTACTGTCAGAATTTCCCTTGAAACATAACCTTCAGTTTCCAGATCCTGTATTTAAGATTTCACAGCAAGGATTTACTGTACAGCACAGGGAACTATGGTCAATATCTTATAATAAACTATAATGGAAAAGAATAGACAAAAATATATATACATATGGACACATGTAACTGAATCACTTTGCTGTGCACCTGAAACTAACACAATATTGTAAATCAACTGTACTTCAATTAAAAAAAAAGACTTAAAAAAAAAGATTTATATTGCACGTTTCTGTAGAATCCGTTGCTCTCCATTCAGAAACCTTCTCCTATTCTTTATTTAATTTCATCTTTTTGTCATGTGGTCCTTAGTTTTCCTCTAGGATCCCAGTACTTGCATGTTAGTTTTCATGGTTCCATCCTCCAACTCTTTTGTTTTGTTCCTTCATGATTTTCATTTCTTTAGACTTTTGCTCTGTGCATTAGTGTTAGAATATGCAAAATATTTCTTTTGGGGAAAGAACGTGATCGTTATTTTATGTAGTTTGTGAGCAGAGAATAAGCCTATTCTATATTCAAAGCAATTATAGATTTTATATACAGTCAAGATTATTAAAGTCTCTGGGCCACTGATCCAGGTCTAACCACAGCCGCCTTCCTTTCCTTCACCTGCCATGTTGTTCAGTGGGAAATCCACATCTTAGCTTCAGAATGCCTTTGTGTGCATGTTTGCTGCTCTTGACGTTCAAGAAGTGCTTTGTTTCTCTGTTCAGTCTCAGAGAAAAGGAACTTGAAAGGAGACATGGCCACAGAGGAGAAGAGATTACAAGAGAATGATATATTCAATTTAGGGGCAATGATTTTAAAATCTAGAAGAAATGGATGATTTCCTAGCCAACAAATTTCCAAAATTGACCCCAGAAGAAGTAGAAGACTTGAAAAGACCAATTATCATAAAAGGGAAAGGAAAGTCATTAGAGAGCTACCATCTAGTAAATTTCAGTGCCCAGTGAGACCACAGCCGTGCTTTATCTAACCTTTAAGGATCATGAGAGGAGCTCTCTCTGGCTAGGTGTGCATTTTGTCTGCTAGGTCATCTCATTCCAGGCCCCCGAGTGGAGTCTTGGTGGGTCTCCCGGGAAGGAGACTGCAATGGAGAGTGCCCGCAGAAGCTTTATCAGAGTTCTCTTGGGCTCATCCTTGAAGGGGAGGGAATGAAGCAAGACTGGGAAGAGAGAGAAGCTGGACTGCCATGGGCAGTCTCCGCACAGCCCGATTCTATGAAAAGCTCTGAAGTTATGGCCTTTCAAGGTTGTCCTGGGCTCATGTGTGGGGACCGGACACCAGGTGTTTGATGACCACCCTGGGAAGTGGGCAAGACGTTGGCTGTGCGAAGGCAATTCCCAAAGAGGGCTGGCTAACAGTGGAGTGCTGTCTGTCCACAGAAGCGCAGGGAGGAAGGGGCAGGAAGTCCTTCAATCCTATAGGTGTCTGGGTGGCACATCAGAGCATCTGCTATAGATGTGCCACCATTTTCCTTTGTGGCCTGTTACTGGAACATCACAAGAGGCATCGATTCCAAAACTGGTGGATAGTAAATCAGTTCCCTCTCTATGGGCCACTGCTGCTGTAGCGGGGAGGGTAACCACCCCCTGAGGTGTCTGGAGGACAAGCTCCATGACCCCTACTTTTCTGTCAGCCATCAGAGCATGGAGGACACAGTCTACTAGCTCAGCTCTCTCTTGATCAGACACATGAGAGCAGAGGGAGGGGAGGAGATGAGGCAGATCCCCTGGGGTGCACAGATTTCTGCAGCAAGACCCTCCCAGGACCTGCTGGTTTACCGAGCTTGCCACCTTCATCACCTCCATCCTGGAGGAAAAAGTCCTGCATCAGTTCCCTGGACCACGGCCACCCTGGTGCCCAGGGCTTTGCACGGTCCCCTGCGGCTGTTTGACTTGGGAGAATCAAATGGATTGGAGCTGACAGGCTGCCTTCTCCTCACCATCCCTTCTGTCCCACCTCTCTCACCTTGTCCATGAGAATCATGTAAAATATTTTGTTAGTTAATTGAGTAGCTGAAATCAACTTGCTAACTCAGCAGCCAGTGGCCCCAGTGTGAACTGGGCTGGAGGTGGAAAAGAGGCAACACACTCCATTTGGAGGCAAGGGAGGCATTTAACTAGTCACCAGACAGCTCCTTAATCATGAGCATTCAGCCCTGGGCGAGGATCTGGGTGGAACTTGGAAAGGAACAATGAGCTAACTCCAGGAGACAGCATTCTCTGTGGACACTTCCATCCAAAGAGATCAATGTTTATGTATTTAAGTAAAGCCTTATGTCTTATATATGAATGTGAGCAGGTGGAAATATTTACTCAGCCTGAATCCCTGGATGCAGGTCTTTCTATGATCCAGCTCCTTTGAAATTCAAACATATTCATGAGGCTGAAACACAGAAGCTCTTTATTAAAGCAGAAGAGGCTGTCTATAAAAAAGAGCTCACAACCCACTCTATAGGCTTGGAAATAGGTGTGTTAATGGAAGTATCCCTATCGGAGGAGCAAGGAGTTGATGAGTCCTGGAAGCATGGCCCTGGCACATACAACTGGGGCGAGGGTTAAACCCCGCCAGCAGTTCTGACTGCGCAATCCCAACCGAGCCTGAGCACAAGGAGGAAGAAAGGCAGGTGAGGAGCGCAGAAGGGAGCGCCGTGGGTGCACCGGGAGCTCTGTCTGAGCGCGGCTGTTGGAAGGAGACATACCAAAGGCAGACTCACAGCCAAGGACAAATGCTAAAGTATGCTCTGGGGCGTTAAGGGTGGTGTCAGGGAAGCCACGGTATTGATGAGCTGAGGTCTGAAAGAAAAAAGTCAAGGACAAGAGAAAATTAATTCTTTATTTTTCATCTTGTTTGGAGCTAGGAAAATAAGAATTGGCTGCTGCTTGGGGGCCACTGAGGGTCTTTGCCGGGTGTGCCCAGGTGCCCCCCCGGACCACTGGAGAGGCAGGTGTGTAACTGGCTGCGCTGGGAGCAGGGCACAGAGGGAAAGCACGAGGACCCATGCCACTTTCATTGTTTTCCTTGTGAGGGGTTTTCACATGACCAGGAGGGGTGGAGGGTTAGATGCAGGAGGTAAAGCCCTGGAAAGGTCAAGAGATGGAGAGGGCACACCAGTTGAGGGAGGCAGGAGGCGGAGGACGGCAACCACTGAGCCCGCAGCAGCCCAGCCCTGCCTGGAGTCCCCACAAACTCCGTTTCAAACAGGAAAAGAACTCAATGCTACAACCCCGAGGAACCCACTGTCTGAAATCTCTCAAGATTCAGAAAGGACAAGAGAGGAAGGAGAATGCTCACACAACAAATTCAGCGCTGATGACCAGAACTGGAAACCAGAACAAAATCATTTCCAAATAGGGAACTAAAGGCCATTGACCTTAGCGTTAAGTCCTGAAAAAAAAAGGTCTAAATCCAGTCTGTAAGTGCTTAAGGAGGAAAGCGGGCAGGCTAGTGAGGGCTTATGAAGAAAAGTGTGCCAAATAGAAGTTATTTGGTTTGAATAGGGTGAATCTGGTTGATCAAAGTGTCCGAACTTCAGCAAAGCGTTTCTCTGTGTCTCTGGGTGGTCGCATCCACAAAAGAGGGGCACGTGGGCTACATGGCGGTAGAAGGATTTGGAGGGGGTGGAGGAAGTGTCCCAAAGAGTGTTGGTGAGTGGCAGGGTCTCCTGTGTCTAAACAAAGATCGCTTTCAGCCAGGCTCTGCTGTACTTAGTAGGGAGACAGGTAAGCATAGTGGCTGAAAGCAGTGTTTGACTTGCATCAACTTTCTACACTTTAAATCTTGGCTCAGTCACTTAGCAGATGGGTGATTACAGAAACCTTACTTTATTTCTCTTGGCCTCAGCTTCCCCATCTGTAAAGTGGGAGCTAACTCTGCCCCTATTTACAAAATTAAATACATAGACACATCCATATATGTGCGTGTCTACTTACACATGCATACATATATCTATGTAATATGTATACTTACACACATATATAAAACATATGTTCAGCACAAGTGTGAAATGTACACACTGAAAAATAATCATCAGCTGCCGGGGGATTATATGAGTACACGCTCGCCTTTTCCCCCAAGGTGGGGGTGCAGAAGCTCATGTCCTTGAAGGGCAGGTCTGGGCGGCCCCCGGGGCATGAATGCATGAGAGCATCAAGGACTTTATGAAAGGGGAAAATTTAAGGTCAGCATAAGTCTAAAAGAAAATAGTAAATCCTGAACAGATTTGCTAAATGAGAATGGATGGCGGCACTCTGGCCAGAGGGAAATTTAGGAGTCAGTGCAACAATTACAGCCCTCCTGGAGTTATAGGGTGCACCAGAGAGTCTTTAACTGATACCCTGTAACTGGAAGAGTAATTCACCAAGCTGGGCTGTACATCTAAAGAGAAGCCTTGCTCGAGACCAAGTGGTTTTTCCTTCCAAATTAAAAAGCAATTTACATCCCTAAATCACAGGCTGCTGAGTTCTCACCCACACCACTATGCAAATCTTATTCTATGGGCAGATAGATTGAGATAGCAGTGAAAAAAAAAAAAAATCACTGCTCCATGCATTTAAACCTCTTCTGCTGCCCGCTCAGCACAGAGCAGAGCGCATGCCCACCCCCGCCACATCCCTTTCAGAGCCCAGCTGTGTCTGCCCCATCCTTCAGTCCTGTCACTTGCTGAACATCTGATGGGTGGGGGACAAAGTACGAATCCCCCACCTGAACTGCCAGCTCAACACGGGAAGCAGAGAGCTAATCCAGTCCCAGGCGTCCAGCTCGATCCCAAGGAAGAGGTAGGTGATATTAAAATAAAATGGAAGAAATGAACAGGTGTTGAGCATCTATTATGCAGTACGGCTCTCTGGTGGCGATTCTCACAAAAGGAAGCCCCGTCAGGATTACCAAGGAGGACACTGAAACAGCATCAGTGAGGTGAGATTTCTTCAAGTTCCTGTCCCGGAAACCCAGCGCAAAGCAGATTCAGCAGGAAGAGGGTTCAGAGGAAGGATACTGGGGAGCGCACAGAAGGTAGGAGATATGCATGAATCCCGGTGACTTGAACCGCTCGGCTCTGATTCGTCCAAGCTGGAGTATGTGCCCGCCCTCTGGACCCCTCGTGGTGGAACTGTAGTTGGCAATCTGGTGGTGCACCTGGAACAGGGAGGAGCAGTATTCCAAGAGGGTGTGCGTGTGTGTGTGCGTGTGTGTAGGCAGGGGAGGGGGGTTGTCCAAAGAAAAAGGAGGAGAGCTAGGCTGAAAAAAGCCACCAACATCACTGCATATGTCCAAAGATATCTGTAGCTTGTGGGGAAGACCCATCTCCTCATATAGTGAAAAAGGGGCAAAGGTGTCATATGGCCCACTGGGACCTGGGTTGGGCAAATGTGATGTTTTTTTAACGTGTGGTCCAATGACCAATGTTGGAATCACCCAGGATGCTTGCTAAAATGCAGGTTCATAGGCCTGACCTCAGCCTTGGAGAGTCTGACTCCCTCGACTGCGTCCTGGGTACCTGCCCATTTAACAAGTCCCAGTAGGAGCACAGGAACATCCCAACAGTTCAGGCACAAAGGTTCCGCGACACATTTCAAGCACATCTTTCTTGTCACTTAGATGATCTTTACATGAAGCAGAGCCCCGTGGCTTTCAAACCAGGACACTTGAGGGTACCACAGACTTCTAAGAACATTTATTCATTCCTTCTATGCCTGGTGATCACCTACAGCATGCTAGGCATGGTGCTAGGTGCCACGAGATTGATGAGACAGGGTTCCCAACTTTGAGGAGTCTGCAGAGGGCAGGAATTATAGGTGCTGATTTTTACATCTTCCCAGAGAGCCTAGTCACATATTATTCACAGATCAAACTCTCAGTAATTGAGGATGAATGAGTGGAGTTTGTAGGACCCCTAAGCTTTCATTTACTCCCCCATAAAACACAAGTATGCTCTAAAGAATTGAAAGAAGAAACCAGAACGTTGCAGAGAAGACGGGCAGACTGTAGAAATGTGTGTAGCATGACTTCTCAGTTGGTTGAGGTTATTGTGATTGTTGTGAGTATTTAGAACTCGTCTGGAAGAGGGCTGGCCAGCTGCTCAGTCTGCAGGGGGCCACTGAGGTGCCCCCACCACAGACTTTACCTGGGGCTTTGGTCTGTGCTAACAACAAAACCCATCTCTTAGATGCCCAAAAGCTTGTTAAACAGGACATCTGATCCCCTTCCCTCTCGCTCATTTACAGCCTCCAGCGCATCGTGAGGTAGAAGAGAGAGGGTTTGAAAATCAATACATTTCACTACCCTCTTTGTCCAAGAAAAGCCAGGGGGAACGAGCTGGGGGGAGCAGGGTGCGAGCCCCCGCAGGGTGGGACTTGTGCTGTGCACATGGTGCCAGTTCCAGAAATTCGGGCTCAACATGTGGCTGGTGGTCCTGAAGGCCGACCCCTGATGGGCCAGCCTACCTGCCCAGCCATGCCAGTCCTCCCAGCCTGGAAACAGACACCCCGACCCCTACCATGGGTGTCCTCCTTCCCCTCTGTCTTCCTGTCACCAGGCCCTCGCTGAGCAGCAGGGATCCACCAGGTACCAGGTGAGAAGGTTAAAGAACCCGCGGCTGGGGCCTCTCCCTTCGGTGGACACCTCCTCTGGAGCATCCTGGCTTCCTGCTGCTTCTGAGCCTTTGGCTAAGTCTCTCAGGTTCTCCCTGGTGAGAGCTGATTCCAACAGATACCCAGTACCGGGTGCCCCGCTCTGGCCAGTCCCCTCCCACCTAAGGATGCAGCCCCTCAAGCAGACTAGAAGGTGCTGGACAGTTCCAGGCTGCATCTAGGCTCTTCCGTCTTCTCTCTGCGGCTCAATGAGCAGGCTGCCCTCTGCCACCAGCCAAATGTGCCCCATCCACCTGGGCCCTATCTGTCCTGGGCCAGGTGCTGCAGAGTTCCAGAAGAACGGGAGGGACCCTGGAATCTCTCTGGGAAACAGGGTGTAGGCATAACAACGCCCTTGGAGAGCTGCACAGAGCAGTTTGGACGGCAAGCGGGCCAGACATCCAGGAGGCTGGGGGCTGGAGCACCTGCTCAGGGTAGGTTCGTGGGCGGCTGGGTGAGAGCTGGTGCTGATGGAAGAAGATATTCCATGGGGAAGTGAGAAGGTGTAGAAACTTGGCTGAGGGGCGTTTGCAGGTGTGAAAGGGCCTGGTGACACGCCACACTCCACCTACATCTTTAAAATTTTTTTTTCATTCAGTTTTATTGAGATATAACATTGTTTGGGGGGGTAGTAATTAGTTTTATTTATTTTTTAACAGAGGTACTGGGGATTGAACCCAGGACCTTGTGCTTGCTGGGCATGCACTTTACCACTGAGCTACCCCCTCCCCCTTCACCTACATCTTGCATTCAGACCATGTGTATGGCCCCTGGGACTGCGGGTGCTGGTTCTGGCCCCCAAGCCTTTGCCATGTGTTTCCCTCTGTCTAGATCCCTCTCTCCTCCTGGAATTCCTGCAGAACCCTGCGAGGGGGCCTTCTCCCCGAAGCCCACAGACCAGGAGAGAAATTCACCCGTCCTGTCCAATGCCTGGACTTCACATGGCCTCTCCCTCCCTCCACTGGGCCCTCCCTCAGGAGAGGCCACGTCTTACCTTACTCATCTCTGACCCTCAGGGCCCAACATGAGGCCCGGCACACAGCAGGTGTCTCACAGATGCCAACTGAATCAAACTGAGGTGCTGACCAAACCCAGGCCAAGAGCCTCTTTCTGCTATGAAGGTGTCCATCTGTCCCGGGGCTGGTCCTCTCCCCTCGCCGCCTTGCATCCCTGCCCCTCCCCTCCAGCTCTGTCACTCATACCCAGTGATGCCGGGGTCACTTGCTTTAACTTTCAGCCCTTGGGTTCCTCCATGTCAGTCGGTTTTAAAAAGATCTCCACACCGAGCGGTTATGAAGCGTACACGACCCAGAGCCTGGCCCCTTGGAAGCCCTCCATAAACATCCATTTCCTTCCCCCACACCTGGTGCCCCTCACCCACTCGTGTCTTGCTCCTGCAGCCCCCTGTCTCCTTCCAGCCTGTTCTCCCATTGCTGACACCTCTCTGTGGCCCAAGCGAGCCTTCCAGGGCTGGCCCAGACTCTCAAAGCTTCCCTAACAGGATGGTTAATAGGATAAAACCCAACCATGGCAGAGGGAGACTGGAGTGTGAAAACGTGGGGTTGAAATCTCCAGGAGGTTGGACCCCAATGAGGAAAACCCCAGCTCAGCAAGCCCCACCTCCTTCCCCTGTTCTCAGGGGCCTCTGCTGCGGCTGGAGGAAGGGGGTCTGCCCAGCTGCAGATGCCCCAACCCCACTGAAACAAACGCGACAGTGAGTGGCCGCACAGGCGCTGGGTCCCATTCTGCTTTGGCTGTGTGACTTCTGGCTAGTTAGTCTACATCTCTGAGCCTCAGACTCCGCAGGAGAAAAAAATGAGATTGGTGCTATCACCATACCCAAAGAGGGTGATGTGAAGATGAGATGCAATAATGCTAACATCGTGCTTAGCATGGTGCAGTTGATGGGGGAAGCATGGGATGAATGATATAAATGAGTAAATACGTGGATTTTTATGGCTTGATCAAGCCCAAAAGAACAGAACTGTCCTCAGGGTATATGGGGTCCCAGGAAAACATTTGATTAAAAATGTGTTATAAAATCCATGTGGAGTGTAATGGTTTATTGATGAAGATTTAGAATAATGGGCAGAGAAGAGAAACTTAATTGTTTGTTTACTGTCCAATCAGAGCTCGTGAAGTCCCTTCAGCATCCCCAGGCACTGACTCTCCGTATTCAGGCCCGGGAACCATCTCTTTGCCTTCTTTATTGTCACATGCATGTTCCTGGCTAATTTCGTATTTCCCACTGCGAGGCAAAGGTGGCAACACCGTTTTAACTCTCAGTGCCATGGCTTTGTGGAACCTGTATGCATGGAAGCCACATATGCCTTTTTGCCCCTGCAAGCCCCTCATGCTGTTTATTTCATGCTGGTTTACGTCGTTCCTCCCAAAGCTGCATCAGTCACTGCGCTGCCCATGACTCCTGACTTCACTGACTTTAAGTTTTTATTGTGTTTTATTGACTGATGACCACATGGGCAAGTTTTGCCCAAAGACTGCAGGGAAACGGGAGCAATAATTCATTTTCCCGTCATGTGAAATTTGCCACTTGGAATTTTGTAGCCTAAATGTAAAATGACATTATCTTCCACCCACGTCTTCTCTGGAACTCATCAGCTGTAATCACTGCATCCCTAGAATGTGATTGCTCTCACGGGGGCCCAGGCACTGGCCTTTCACATGCTGCCATCAGCATGGAGGACAGACAAGAGGACATGGGGGGAGCCAGAAGACTGGTGCAAGCGCAGAGGGCTGTCCATTCCTTCTCTGGAGTGACTTGAGGTGGGACAGTGGGAGTGTGGTGTCACCACTCCCATCCCATTGATTGGAAAGTTCCACTGGCATTTCTCCAAAGCCCCCGGAGGAGATAGGCGTGGCCATCTCTTGAGGCTGCCTGATTTGGAGCCTGGGGAAGACGTGTGGGTGCCATCCTGGGTACCAGTGATGGGAGGCACACGGGGGAAGGAGTCCTGCCACTCCCACCATAGATGGAGGCAGCATTGTGGAGGAAACACGTCCAGAGAGAACCAGCACATGGGCCCACAGAGGTGGCTCAAGTCCAAGGGTCCACCATGGACTGTGGGTGGCTCCGAGCCCCAGATTCATCCTCTGTCTGGCCCAGATGATAGTTACCCCAAAGCAGCATGTCAGAACCATCCTAGAGGCGCAGGCCCGCACCATCCAGGGAAAGAAGTAGCCTGCAAGCCAGCAGTTGTGATCCACTCCACTGGCCACCCTCACAGAACTATGGCCTGGCCATAGGGCCCTGAGATGATCCCCAAAGTGTGAGTCCTTGGGGACTTCCGTTGTCTTGTAGATCCCATGTGTGGGGGGCAGAGGGTGTGACAGCACATGGAGAAACAGAGCTCGAGGCCCTCATCAGTCTGGGTCTGGACCAGGGATGCCCTGCACAGAGGCTCTGCACACTCTAGGGATCTCAGGTACCAGAAGGGACCTAAAAAAACTTTCAAGGAGTGTGCGGCTGGCACCTGGGAACACACAGAATCTGGTCGGGGCTTGGGGTGCCCTGCTTGGATACAGTCCTCACCCCTGGCTTGTCCCAGGTACCCAAGGGGGCTCAGAGAATTTCAAGGAAGGTGCCCCAAAGTGGAGCCCCCGAAGGCACAGGGTCAGGGCAGGAGTCTGCTTGCCCAGGCCTAAGGGAGGTACTTCCAAAGAAAACACTGAATGAGATTAAACCCCAGGTTCATGAAAAACTGAATGCATAAGAATTTCTCTGCCCTATCCAGTATCCAACCTAACTGCTGTGGACCTGCCTGGGCTGCAGTGGGGCAGATGGGCCTGGCTTGGGCAGTGATGGCCCAGGTCCCCCAGGGGGGCACTGTTCGTAGACGGTAGCTCAGCAGGCTGGTGCTTCTCCCCAGGCCCTGCCTTCCAGTGCCAGGGCAGCGGTGCCCAACCCGGATGCACATTGGAGTTACCTGGTGCTGTTCCGGACCCACACCAGACCAGTGCAATCAGAATCTCCGTGGGATCCTGTGCTCAGTGAATGGACAAAGATAGAAAGTAAACAGTAAAGGGCTTTGGGGTCAGCTGTCCTGAGTCCAAATCTTAATTCCTCCACTTACACGCTGTTTGACCTTGAACAAGTTAATTAACCTCTCTGAGATTCAGTTTCCCCCCGCCCCTGTAAATGGGCTAGTTATGCCTCTTAGGACAATCACAAATGCAGTCATCGAGACCATGGACTTGGGGGTCTGGCAAGTGCTGTGTTCTTTACTGGCTGTGTGACCTTGGGCAATTCTCCAACCTCTCCTGGACTTCCATTTCTCCAGTTTTTAACTGGGCGTTATAGTGTTGCCTCCCAGGGCCGTGGAGACGGAATAGAACAAATTATTTTAAATACCTAATATAGCACCTGGCACGTTATAAGGAATTTTTCTTAGAAGATGATCCTCTTGCCGGTAGACCTGCCTGTAAGGAGTGGATACTCCCAATCTGCCATCAGCTTTTGACTGCCTCCACTGTTGCCTTCTTGCCTGCCTCCCCCGCCCCCAGCCCTGACAACACATACCTCATCAATCCTTCTCTCCTCTAACTGCTCCAGTCATATTAATCTTCCTTGTTCTTTCTTATCTCTGAGCCTTTGCTCCTGTCAGTGCAACGGAATGATCTCCCCTCTCCGCTCTGCCAAACCAGGCTGAGCACCTCATTCATGCCTCTGTCAAATTAAAATTTTCTCCCTGGCAAAAAATACTCGGAACAAAGTAAAAGGACAAACCAAGGGAATCTATTTACATATTCATGCCCACGCAACACACGATGCGCTCTTACAAATGAGTGAAAAAAAATAATAACTCAATTAAAAAAAAATTAGGGAATGAACACATAAGGTATTTCCCAAAAAGGGAGGTACAAATAGTCAGTAAACCTACGAAAAGCGGCTCAGACTCGCTCAAGATTAGAAAACGCACATCAAAACAATGAGATGCCGTTTTTCACAACTACACTGGCGAAGTAACGAGGACAACATGCAGTCGGGCAAAGGGATGGAGAGAAAGACCGCCGTGTACTGCTCGGGGGATGTCAGTGGGCGCAGCCTCCTGGGACAGAGGTTTGACAGATCTACCAGTGTCTTAAATGCTTATCCCCTCCGAGAGGGCAAAACAGCTGCCGGGAGCTGTCATACAGTTGTAATCACATGCGCGCACCTGTTCATTCAGCAAATCTGCAGTAAACGCCTGCTGTATACAAGCGCTGTTCTTGGCACTGGGACGCAGTGGAGGTGGCCAGGTGGGGTGGAGGACACAGCTCCACTTGGATTAGTTTCCTACTGCTGCTGTACAAACTGTAAACCGAGTGACTTAAAACAACGCGGGTTTAGCATCTTACAGTTCTGGAGGTCGGAAGTCCTACCATCAAGGGGTCAGCCAGGCTGAGTTCCCTCTAGAGGCTCCAGGGGAGGATCCGTGACTTGTATTTTCCAGCTGCTCGAGGCCTCCCGTGTTCCTGGGCTCATGGCCCCTCATCCATTCTCTGACTCTGACCTTCCTGCCTTCCTCTTACAAGGACCCTGGGGTTGCATTTAGGGCCCACAAGGACAATGCAGGACCATCTTCCCAACTGCAAATCTTTAATGTAATCACATCTGCGAAGTCCCTTTTGCTACATACAGGAACATGTTCACAGTTGCTGGGGATGAGGACGTGGGCATCTTCGGGGTCCTGCAGTACAGCCTCATGGAGTTAATATTCTAGGCATACTTTGACACAGAGATATTCATGGCAGCAGTATTTGTAACAGTAAAGAACTTAGCAAAGACAAGCCCACCTGTTCAGTGGCAGTGAACCTGATAAATTGGTTATCATACACCCGTTTAATGGAACCCCTGGCTGCAAGGATCTGAACGGCAGAGCTGTATGTGGTTTCAGGGACCCATCTCCCAGCCACTTCGTTGAATGAAGCAGTGAGTCCAGAGCAGGGTGAAGAGGAAGCTGACAACTGTGTGGAGAGAAAAGCGCATGTGCTTGTAAAGGTGTGGGCTATATTTGGAGCCACATACAAGAAACTGTTAACAGAGACCGGAATCAGGAACTAGGTTTTGGGTCAGGCTGAGACTTCCTCTTTATAATACATCCTTTTGTATTTCTTTCCTTTTTTGCCATTTGTGAAAATAATTTTCTAATTAAAAAAAAATCTAGGGGGGAGGGTATAGCTCAGGGGTGGAGCCCGTGCTTAGCATTCAGAAAGTCCTGGCTTCAATCCCCAGTACCTCCATCAAAAAAAAAAAAAAAAAAAAAAAAAAAAGATAGATAGATAAATAAACAAACCTAATTAACTCCTCCTCCAAAAAAATCTAGCTAAGGAAAAGACAGAAATGATACCTTCAGTGTCTTACCTGCAGCCCCCATCACTTCCCAAAGGTCTGCCCTCACTGTCTTCCTCTCCCAGGAGCCCCTGCAAAATTGAAGCAGCAGACACCCCATCTTGGGAGGACTGGCTAGAAGGCCAGTGGTGCTCAGAAACTTCTGGCTGAGGCAGCGGCAGAGTGTGGGGGAGGGACCTAAAGGCTAGTGAAGGTGGGACAGGGAACAGCTAGGTATTCTCATTCATTCATTCATTCAACACATAGATGTAGGAAGCCAGTGTCGCAGGTCCTGAGTCAGATCGGGGATGGAGAGCTTGGAGACATCCTTGGGGCATGAGCAACACACATTGGAACCCCATCTCTTAAAGTGCCCCCTCTCACTTCAGACCCACAAACATTTGTCAGCTGCCTACTCTCTGCCTGGTCCGGGGCTGGAATTTTGCCCCCTGGAATGATGAAGTCAGATTTTAATATTTAAGACCCTCCTTGGGCTGCAGGGTGAGCCCCTGCTCCCTGTCTGAGAGACTGCACAGATGACAACGTCTTCAAGGAGGGCAAGGAGTATGGTGAGAAGGTCCTGGTTGGGGACTGTGCGGTGGAAGGCTCTCGTGGGGCATCCGGAGGGTGGCGAAACTGCCGCGGTGGGCGCAGTGGCCCAGGCAGCAGGGGTGACACCCAGCAGGGACAGAGCGGCCATGCTGGGAGGGGAGGGGCCGTGCGCACATGTGCAGCACGCTGCTCTTGCCTAGGTTATATGAACAGAAAGAGTGTTCTTTTGAAGTGTGTTCATGCACGTTCTCCCAGGGAATGAGAACACACGCACTTTACCCACTTTTGTGTTTCCTGTTGTTTCTTCTTCACCTGCTCTGGAGGCTGCTTTGGAAGGAGGCAGTTGGAATTGGGAGGTAGCCACCCTCAGGCACCCCTTGGCATCATCCCTGCTAGGAAGCATGTGGACAGTGGAGAGGGAGAGGGTGAATGTCAGTTTTAAGCAGCAGGTGGAGAGAAAGAAGGCTGAAGGGGAGTCAGGGAGACAAGTGGAGTGAGACCCCAAAAAGGTTGAGAAAATGAAGGGGAGAGAATGTTTCAAAAAGCACATAGGGTATAGCTCAGTGGTAGAGTGCGTGCTTAACATGCACGAACGAGGTCCTGGGTTCAATCCCCAGTACCTCCATTAAAAAAATAATAAATAAACCTAATTACCCCCTCAAAACAAACAAAGAAGCACATAGTGCATTTTGAATTTAAAAAACATTTTTAGAAAGGAGGCAATGCTTAATACAGTCAAATATCTTCAATATCTATCTACCCACCTATCCATCTAGCCACCTAATCAGTGAATACCTAAGACATGCCTGCCAAGCATGAGGCATCATGTTAGAATCTGCAGGCAATGCTGTTAGAGCACCTTATACTCCAGTAGGCTGAAAACTGAAACTAGCTATAAAATATTTAAATAACAGTTTAACCCTGAAGCCACAAAGGAAAAGACTGATAAATTTGACTACACAAAATTAAAAGCTTTACTACAGAGGGAAAAAAAAAATCTTCAGGACAAATTGTACAAGCTATTTGTCACACAGGTGACAGACAAAAGGATAATTTCCTTCATTTCCATTGGAAGAATCATGGAGAGACAGACCCCAAATGAGCAGATGTGAACAGGAAGTTCTTAAAAATGAAAGCCGATATGACAGTCTTCCCAGCCGAACTCATAATTAAAGAAGTGTAATTCAAAACAGCAATGAGACTTCATTAACTACATCTCAGGTTGGCAAATATTAAAATGCTCGTTACGATCCAGTGATGTGCAGGGTGTGGGGAGATTACGGGTACCAGTTAACTGGTACGATCTTTTTGGAAGCTAATTTAGGACTACGTCAACATTTAAAATACATATCCCATCTGAGCCAGAAATTCCATCCCTACGAATGAGCTCTGTAGGTATCTTGCATAGATGTACCAACGTGGACCAGGAAAGGTGTTCACAGTGGTAAGGGTTGCACACAACCTAGTATCCATCAACCGGGAGCTGGACAGATAAGTTACGCTGTGTCCAGACTGTGTAATATCATGTAGCCATTAGGAAGGATGAGCTAGGAAGTGAAACCAGCTCGGCAGAGACCACTGTGTCTCTCATTACATTGGGCTGAATTTTATTTTGGAAGAAGACATGGGAAACTGGTAACCATTTCTATGTTGAGACACTCTGTGAATGATTGTTCCATTAAATGAGATAAGAAATGCACGAGCAGGTCTTTGGGTGGAAATCATGAATCTGTTGATTGTTGAGTTTAAAGTATACTTAGGGGGGAGACTGAGTGGGGGTCAGTATAGAAGGAAAGGCTGCTAGTGTCTCTTTTATGTTTTCAAGTGCCATTTGAACTTTTTTATTGCATGCATGTATTATATTTTATAATTCATAAAAGATTTTATAATAGATTTTATAATAGGTTTATATAGTAGATTTTGTTTTATAATCGATTTTAAAATTACATATTCAGACAGTTCTTGAGCAGCCGGCCCTAGGCCGCACGTGAGAAACATCACTGAATGCGTCACCCAACAAGGGTAGGATAGAAAGTCTCTCTGATCACTCCTCTGTACCACGCTGTTTCTCTATTTGGTGAAATCCTTTTGTCACTGCATAATGTTCATGGAGGCCCCTAGGAAAATCCCCTCAAGGTTCTTGAGATGTACTTCCCAGCCCCGCCTGCCTACAGCCCCGCCATCTTGCCCCAAGACACAGCCATGCCAGGAGTTTGTTCTGAGTAATTTCCATTTCTTTGTAATCCCAAAACATCAAAGTGTGGTCTTGGCCAAAGACAGAATGAATCACTAATTTGGACAACTGTGTGTGTGTGTGTGTGTCCCAGGGTGAGCAGTGGAGCTTGATGAATGGAAGGAGCCCTGAACTAGGGACCAGGAGGCTTGGTTCTAATCCAGCTCAGCCATCAACCAGCTGTGTCCTGTGGCCAATCCAGCACTTCAGCATCCTCCACTGTGTCCCTGAGCCCCCTTTGGATCACCTGGTTGCCCGTCGATGGTTCTGTCTCATCGTCTCCATCACTAAAATGAAAGAATCCAACTAAGCTATGGTCTCTAATGAGCCACGCAGGCTGGACTTTCTGGGTTTGCTACATATTATTTCTAGGCACCAGTTCAAGCGTTGGTTATATATTCTCTCACTTCTCTGTTTGACCCGTAGAGCCTTCTGTAGGGCTGAGCCTACAGAGGGCTGGAGTACATGGCTTCCTGGCATGGAGTGTTTGGGCCTTGGAGGCAGATAGCCTTGGGTTGGAACCCCATTTCTGCTCCTCGCCAACTGTGTTACCTGGAATAAGCCACTTATCTTCTCTGAGCCCTCTATAAATTACCTTCAAGGTGGTGGTACAGAGGAGTGATGTTACACCTTCATCTCAGGGGCTTGGCGCATAATAGGTGCTCAGTAAAAAGGGAAATTCTTACAACGGCATCAGAAAGTAATGATGGGGGAACACAGGATGCCTACTTCCTTACCTCCTTCAAGTCTTCTGAAACGCCCTTCCTCTGGGAATTTATGTCCGCCTCCCTCTGACTTTGCATGTCTAGTCTCTTTGAAATTGTTTGTTGATTCCTTGGTCTCACCCACTAGACTGTGAATTTCTTGGGGTCCTGGATTATGACCCCAGTGTCTGGCACAGTACCTGGCGCAGATACGCCTTTGTCAGGTGAGTGTAGCCACCTGGTCACCTGCCACGGGTAATCCCGAGAGGCCTGCAGGCTTTGGAGGAGGTTTGGCCTCAGGCCCGAGCTATCATTGGCCCACATTCCAGCCCTTGTTTCAGCTCGGATTGAGCTAAACTCGAAGGGCTCCTATATGGATGGGGGTGGGAAAGCTTTCTGGGCAAACTGATGTAAGCAGGGACCCCTCAGCCCCGTGCCTGATGGGGATTTAGCCGTCAGCCAGGAGCCCCCGCCAGTCCATTTATCCAGGAGATAAAGAGCCATCAGGTGTGCTGGGGAGCCTCTGTAATGCCACTCACCAGGGGAAGAGGCTCATTTTTAATTAATTGCAGCCTCTTTTATCAATGACAGCAGGGGCCACAATCAGCATCACAGAATCACTTTAATTGCCTCTGAGAACTCTCCTCACTTCGGGTGCCCTGGGAGGGCCTCCTCAAAGAGTCAGGCAGCCCCCATGGGCCCTTTTCTTTCTGCCAATTCCACAGGTCCCTTGGGGATTCCCATAGGTCAAACCTAAGCCTCCTCTCCCCTAAACTGCCCTCCTTCTGAATTCTCTGTTTTGCTTCTGGGTACCCCAGCCAGGAACCCAAGAAGTCTGTCCTCCACTCCGGGCATCAAGGGCCCATCCCGTAGCCTGTGCCCCTGTTCCAGCCCTTGTCCACTCTCAGCTGGGCTGCTGTGTGTTTCCTCGCTGGCCCTGTCCCCCAAATGTCCGGCCTCCACCCCTCTCACCCAGCTCCCTCTTCCTAGAGCATCTTCCCTCTGCCCTCACTCCCCTAGCTGACTTGACTCATCCTCCCAGCCCTGGTGGGACTCCTGAGGGAAGCCGCCCACGACCTCCATCACCTTCAGTGCTTCAGCGTCCTCCACTATGTCCCTGGGCCCCCTTTGGGTCGCCTAATTGTCCGCTGATGGTTCTGTGTCCCCAGCTGGACCGAGAGCTCCTTGAGGGTCTAACTGCAGGTCCTCTCCATCTTCCTGCCCCATACCTGCCACAGTGCCTGACACTTAGAACATGCCTGGGCAGGGCTTTGTTGAAACAGAATTAAACCCAACATGTTCATAATGGAAAGAGCTGGAGGAGAGGGACAGCTTCCGGCAAAGAGAAGCTGGGCTGTCAAGCGCTGGGGGCACTGCCTGATGCCAGAGGGCGTGAAACGTAACCAGTGGCCTCGGGGCTCCCGAGACCCCGGTGAGCACCTGCTGGTGTGGGCATTTGCTGCCCTGCTCACCTGCCTTCCGAGACCACTGGCCACCCTCAAGCAGGCCTGGGATGAGGCCACTTTTCAGGGGCTCGGGTCTGCTAGTGCCCAGACTTCACAGATGGCGCCACCCCAAGACTCCTTTCATGAAGGGCCCCTCTTGGCTCTTTTCTGTCCTCACTGGCCAGCACTTGGAGGAAGCCCCTAGTCAGGGAGTCCCCCACGCACACACTGTTGGAGAGGCTGGGGAGCTTGGGATGACCTAGTCCCACACATCCTTGTCCAAACAAGGAAATGAGCGCTGGAGGGGAAGGACCTGGATGGCTGTCACCAGGCAATACTCCCCCAAGTTCTTCAGAAGTCCTTCCATCAAACCTACTGGAGTAGCCACCTCCTCCTGCCCAGATTCTTAACCCCGGGGTGTGGGCATGGGAAGGGGGTGGCAGGAATGGGGAAGGACATGGGCTTCGGGTCAGCCTTGCGTTTGCACCATTAGCTCTGCTGAATACCAGCTCTCTGTGTGGCGCTGGGCAAATAACCTAACCTCTCTGAGCGTCTCAGTAAAGTGGGAGCTATAGAATTTCACGGGATTGTTCTGAGAAATTAACGTATATAATGAACCTCACACAGTACCAGTTCATGATGAGTGCTTAATAAATGGGAGTTTGCCAGCATCCTAAGGGTGCTGACTCCCGGAACGAGCCCCTGTGAATGGGTTCTGTCCAGGGCCAGCCGTAAATTGGTTATTACTGGGCATCAGGAGGAGAGAAGGAGGAGAGAGAGTTTAGTGGGGGCCAGGACTGGACCCAGGTGAACGAGGTGTCCTTCTTCTGATGAGTGGGCTGGGTCTTGGCGGCGCGGGCCCTGGATCCTTTGCGGGGACCGCAGCCTCTCTAGGTCGGGCCCTGGCAGAGTCACGCCGAGACCAAGGCCAGCGCCTGGCGGGCTGAGCACGGCCTGCAGCGCCCCCTCGTGCCCGCAGCGAGAAGGCAGCCTCCCCAACCGCGGAGGGTCTGCAGGTAAATGCCCTCGAGCCCTTGTGCCCGAAGAGAAAGCAGGATCGTGCGGAGGGGGAGGCAGCCTTTGTCTGTAGGGGCGGGAGACCTGAAACCTCGACTTTTCCGTCGTCACAGCCCTGCCACCGCCTGCAATGATCAGTAATCTCCCAGAGTTTATCAAGTTTGGAGCGGCGCCAAGAGTCTGTGGTACCAAGCAGCCACGGTGTTCCAGGTGCACCGCTGTGTTCCCCCCTGCCCTCTCCAAAAGGAGCAGAGGGCCAGAGAAGAGCTCCCATCAGCTTATTGGAGAACTCCAATCAGAAAATCCAGGAAAAAAAAGCCCTTTTAAGACGTATTTTAACAAACATGCACATTTAATTTTTTCTTTTGTCCGACTTTGAGTGCACTTAAGTGGGGAGATACCATACAGCTGTTTGGTAGGTGTTCATTAAGATTTTACTATACAGATTTGGGGAGGAAGGAATCCCATCCTGGCCCTGGACCCGGGGTGGGGGGTGATGGTCCAGCGCAGAGACCCCCCTGGCCCCCACATTCCTGACCCAGCCCAGCCCATCGCTCTGTGCTGAGACTACATTTGCTCGTGGCTTTCCCTGTGGACCCTGAGCTCAGGGGTCAGGAACTGAGTCTTTCATCTCTGTGTCAGAGCCTTCCAGCTTAGGGCCTCACAGGTGGAAAGCACAGGTAAATGCCACAACTGCAGTGACAGAGGAAGGATGGAGTGCCACTCGTTTCTATCGTCAGACACCCCTGGTTCAAATCCGGCCTCTGCCTCTTGCTGGCTGTGTGACCTTGAACCCACAGCTCCTTGTCTGTCCCGCGGTCCCGGGAATCTCGACCTTGCGGCTTGTCCTAAAGAGAATACGTGAGGGAGCCCTCAATGATGGGTGCCCGGCTACTCTTAACATTCCCAATGAGGCAGCAGTGCATCCTTCCCCACCCCAGCGTCGGATCCTTCCTCCTCGAGAGCCAAGAGCAGAGGTGTCCGTTCCTCCTCCCGCAGCTCAGCTGACCTTGGCTCCTGCCCTCTGAGAAAATGGAAGCAATCAGATGAGAACTCCTTAGTCCTTCATCTTTCCCCCTCCAAACCCACTGGCTTCTGCATCTTTACTCGGATTTTCACCTTCCTTCTTGCTCTCCTAGAAGAACTAGTCCTGCCCTCACCAATTGCTCAGAACCCTTCATCCTCTGGTCCTCGTAAAGACTGGGCTCCTGAAATCATGCCCTCTCTCCTGAATTAATTTCCCCCCTCTACTGGGTCATTCCCATCAGCATACAAACAGGACTTACTCTATCTTGTTATAAAAATAATAAAGTCTCCCTCTGCACCGCACCTGTCTCCCTGCAGCTGGCGCCCCACTTCTCTTCACAGCCCTCAACCAGAGGAGTTCTTCGGATCCTGTACCCCCACGTCCTCTGAGGTGCCTGTGCACCAGTGACACTCAGGGAGACTGGGAGGGACAGTCTGAGCTCAGGAAGGGGAAGAGTCCGGACTCTACTGATGGACATTGTACTTTTATTGTTTAGGTAACAATTTCTCTTCTGCCTATAAATATATTTTCATGGCAGACAACTCCCAAATCATGGAAAAATATAAAAAAGAAAAGAAAAATCCAACATAATTTGACTGCCAAAGAGAATCAGTTTGGTGTATTTCCTTCCAAAATTTTCCCCTAAGCAAGTACATCTTTAAATGTATGTAAATATACATACTGTGTGCCTTGTGATCCACAGTGGGGCTAGAGCAAGACACAGCGCCTGCCCTCAGAGCAGAGAGAGGTGATGAACAGTTCTCCTGAGCCCTGCCAGTGCCATCGTGCTGGCTGAATCCAGGTGTGTGGGGCTCAGAGGAAATGGGGATGAAAGATCACAGCTTTTCTGGGGACCAAGGGAAGTTCCTCGGGCTGGAGAGTAAATTTGGTCTTGGTGGCAAGTGGTGATGCAAAGGCTGAGAAGTCGGAAGGGACTGGATGACCAAGTCCCCTTCTACCGTGGCTGGGAGTGGGGACTTCCCTGTAACAGAAGTGCATGGTCTTTGAAGGGCTTGAAATAAAGAAAGGGACAAGAGCTAAGGCCACACTGGCTGCCTTGGGTGCCTGGCAAGAAAGGGACAAGACTGAAGGGAGAGAGACCAGCCAGGAGGCAATAACCATCATCTGGGCTGCTGTCCCTGTGGCTCAGGCCAGGTGGGGGAGTGGGAGGATCAGCAGACATGCCCAAGAAGCAGCTGAAGGAGAATTCAGGGCTTTGGTGCTTGATTGAATCTGGAGTAAGGGTGGCGAGAGAGAAGGGAGAAACTTTTTATTACATTGTGGTCCTTCTGTGCATCCTATTTTATAGCTTTTTTTTCTCTTAAAATAAATATATCATGACTACCTCCTCATTTTCCTAATGTCCTCTGTAATGTGGTTTATAATGGCTGAATAATCCATAATTGCATGTTGTGTATATCGTTTAGTTAACTAATACTCTCCTGCTGCCATTAGCTATTTCCAGCTTTTCTTTACAAGAGAAGAAATCTCAGCTCATAGGAGGAACACTGCATTTTGCGTTTTTGGGCTTGGTAGATACTGCATTTTGTGTGTGTGTGCGCAAATTGAAAGTTTGTGGCAACCCCACGTTGTCAGATGATGGTTAGCATTTTTAGCAATAAGGTATTTTTTAATTAAGGTATGTACATGGTGTTTTCAGTTGCAATGCTACTGTATACTTAATAGATAACAGTAGAGGGTAGACATAAATTTTATGTAAACTGGGAACGCAAAAAATTCACATGACTCATTTATCTTGACGTTTGTTTTATTGCTGGTCTGGAACCAAGCCTGCAATGACTTCAAGGTGTGCTGTATCATCAAAATACCTTTGAAAAATCCCTTAAATCGCCATGAAGTGCAGTATTCCTTGTTTTGTGTGCACAGCCATGTACAGTAACATGTATGTGTAAATATAGAAAGAACGTACAGCATCTATGAATGAAGATATGTGCAAAATATAACTAGGCTACTATTTAAATTGCCTCTTTTCTTTTAATTTTTCTGAACTCAGGTGGTTGAATTTACATAAAGTAATGGCATATATGTGTGACTCCAAGGCCGTATGCACAACATCCCAAAGAACAGTGAATCACTCCCAGTGGGTTGGGAGATGCCCCATTGGCCCCAGTTCTGCAACCCCCTATACGTGCCCTTTGCCCCTTTGCTGTTCTCCTACTGGAGGAGGAGGGAACTTCTCTGCCCTGTGACTTTGGGCTCAGCTGTGTGACTTGCTTTGACCAATGAAATGTGGATGGCAGTGTGCCTCCTCGAGCCCAAGCCTTACAATGCATCATGTATTCCTGCTTGCTCTTTCATGCTGCTGCCTTCATTAGAAGGCAAATTCTAGAAGGATACAGAAGGAGCAACCCTAAGCCTGAGGCACAGAGAGGAGCCAAGCCCAGCTGGACAGTGGCTTGAAGCAGAGCTGCCCATTTGAGCACAGCCCAGGTCAGCCAGCATCCAGCTGACCTGCAGATGCAGGAGTGAGCATAAATAATGTAACCTACCAAACCTCGGGATGATTTGTTATGCAGCAACAACTAACCAATACAGTAAGCATATCTGATTAGCTCCTTTTTCCATTTCAAAAAGCTCAGGTTGAATCATGCTAAATTTCAATATCCTTTCACCCTGCCCCAGGACATCCATTTTTATTTCTATTCAGCATTTCTCTCCTTTCTGACCAACAGCAAGGATTTTTTTGAAATTGCCAATTTGATGTACAAATAAATGATCTCCCTCTTTTTGCATTTCTTTTGTTATAAGTGAGGAGGAACATTTAAAAAATATATGTTTACTAGCTTTTGGACTCTCTTCTGTGAATCAATGGTTTATATTCCTGGGACTTGATCTTATTCATCTCTGATTACCCTGCCCCCAAAGGAAACTTCAGAGTGCTTAAATGAATGAATCCCTTGATCCCTGAGCTCCTCCTCAGCCTCACAGACTTAGAACCACCCTATGGGTGAATGCTGTTTGTGTACAATTTAACTAATGAATGGTCTTATGTTACAAAAATACATATTTTCTGAACGCTTCCTGAGTCCAGCCTAGTACAAATGAAAAAGTATTCAGAACTAAAAGAACTGGAGCTGAGTCCTAATGATGAAAGGAAAGTCATTATATTTTTCCCAGCCTCAGTTTTCCCATCTGTAAAATGGAGATCAGAGTGGACCATCCCACTCAGTGTTGCTGTGAAGAATAGATAACGTCCTGGGTACCCAGCACAAAAATCTTATGCACCTAGTGTGGTGCATACCACATAGCAGGCCCTCAAAAAATCTTAGATTCAGCACTGATTTTTTTCCTTCCTTACATGGATGGGCTATAGGGATTAAGAGGAAGGAAAGATTTCTCTGGAGTGAGAGCAATCAGGGAAGGTCTCCTAAAGGAAGTACAATTTGAACTGGGAGTTAAAGGGTAGGGAGGATTCTGGAGCAGTAGTAGGAAGAAGAGAAGGTGTTCTGGGTGTGGAGACACAGTAAGAACAGGTGGAGTCAGGAGCTGTTCTAATAAATGTTGCTGCTATTCAGTCCCCAGGATACGCCAAGAACACATAAAGTAATCCACATAAGGTAGTGTTTTATTTTTATCGTCATCATCATAGTCCCACTTTACAGACGAGAAAGTAGAAACTCAGAGAGGTTATGTGATTTCCCTAAAGCCACACAGTTGGTCATCGGTGTTGGATTTGCATCTGAGCCTAAGTCCCGCCCTCTTTTCAGCAAACCACCTCTAGCAGCCACAGAGGTGTTTCTGGGTCTCTGGCTTCAGGAGAGAACCTGCTGTTCAGTGGTGGGGACACAGGAGCCTCCAGCCGCAGTGCAGCGTCTGCAGAATCCACCTCCACGTCTGGGCTGAGGCCCCGCACTCCCAGGGCAGCCCCAGCCAGGGACTGAGCTGGGAGGAGAGACTAGGGCCTGACTACTCCTGCCAACAGGGGGCGCCTCTGAGGGGCCAGCTTGGCTCACGTCTCCCTGCAGATTGGCTGAGACTCCCTCATGTCTGCATGTTGGTCTGAACCTTTCATCTTTCACAGTAACCTCTTCCACTTGCGACTCCATCTTTGTCAGTTTCCAGAGGACCCGCAGACACACCATCCTGGTCCGTCCTCCCCGCAAGCCTGGCCCGGATGCGCGGGCCCTGAGCAGACCGCTGCCTGGCGCGGGGGCTCAGGGAGGCACCGCTGGGAATGAGAATGGCTCTGAAGGGTCTTGAATGGTCATACTCATCAACACCGAGCATTCACCATGCACCAGGCGCCATTTAAAACGTTTCTTTAACTTACTTCAGTTCACCCTCACAAGAACTCGGAGAGGGAGGGGCAGTTGCTATCTTTGTTTTACAGACAAGGAAACTGGGGCCCCGAGGGTTTCCGTAACTTGACTGTCCAGGTTACGTGGCAGCACTGGACCCTAACCCAGGCACTCTGGGGTTCCTATCTGCATCCCTACAGGCGGATGTTGGAGGCTCTCACTCTGCCAGGCCCAGGAGTGATGGGGGGCTAGTGCATGGAGGGTCCCTTGAGGGCCCAGGCAGTCTGCTCCGTGCTGGTGTCTGTCCCGCGGGCCTCAGCTAGGGCTCAGATTTCCGGAAAGGGGAAGCAGGAGGGGAAATAGTTATTTCAAGTGGATGGCGGTGTCACGCAGAGGTCATGCCCAAGCTTCCGCGGCCCCAGCCTGCTCGCTGACAGTTGAGGAGGCCGTCCTGCCCGTTTTACCCAGCTTCTGTTCAGCACCGTCAGCCGCTGCTCAGCCGCAGAACCAGCAGGCTGCACACTGCA
This sequence comes from Camelus ferus, assembly GCF_009834535.1. NCBI lineage: Eukaryota > Metazoa > Chordata > Mammalia > Artiodactyla > Camelidae > Camelus > Camelus ferus. Next base: position 10,891,314 of record NC_045700.1, read on the forward strand.
GTCACGTTCTGTGGTCCCTGCGGTTCTGAAGTGGGTTTCCTGAGCGTAGCTGGGCCTGGGAGCTTGTCAGAGGAACCACCCTGCAGAGGGGCGGGCAGCAGCCCTCCTGGCTGTGACTCCCCCTCGATTTCTCACTGGCTGGGTGTTGTTAGCTGGCTGTTACCACTATCTAACCAACCACCCCAACCCTAGTGGCTTTGAGCCACAACCATCTGGGATTTCTCATGAGTGTGTGCGTGGGTTGGGCCGTTAGTCCTTCTGATGTGGGCCAGGCGTGGCTGGTCTTGGCTGGGCTAATGTGACTGTGGCCGGCTGTTGGCTGACTCACGGAGGATGGCCTCCACTGGGGCAGCTGGGCCCGGCTCCACACGCATCCCCCAGCTGGTCAGCCTGGGCTTGGTTTCGTAACGTGGTGGGAATTCTGAGTGAGAGGGAAAGAGTCAGAGACCCGGCTCCCGTTGAGCAGAGCTGCAGTCCCCTGGCGAAGGCCGTTAACGGAAGGATGTGAATTGAAGCCCACATCCCACGGTAGTGAACCTCGAGCGACTCAGTTTGCTTATTCGTCAGATGGGCATGACGTGGCTTGTATCAGGTGATGCTCTGGTGTGCTGTGTCCTTTCAGGGACTGGTCCGTCAGGTGTGGCCTCAAGATGGGCAGGGGAGAGGCACGGGAAGACAAAGACTGTCCTGCTCGCAGGTCCTAGAGAAACAGTCACTGCAGGCCGAGCGGGGGCCGCATGCGGAGAGCGCCCAGGGAGTGGGTCGGCCACGCAGGCGGGGAGCCCAGAGAGGCTGAGGACCGGGGGCGAGGGCCTTCAGCGGGGGTCAGGGTGGAGAACACCAGCAAAAGGTGCAAGGGGGTTTCACGGGTGTGTTTGAATGTCCTGAAGTCACAGTCACAAATGGGGAGGAAGGGGAATTTGTGGCAGGGACCCAGCTTGTCATGCTGATGCCCATGGTCACCTGGGTCAGTTCTCAGAGCCTGTTTGTGGGAATGCTGAGGCGGTGGGAAGATGAAAACTTAAAAAAAAAAATTTATTGTTTTAAATACTTTTTCCAGGGGTGTGGTAGGTAATGAGGTTTATTCATTTATTTTTTTAGTGGAGGTACTGGGGATTGAACCCAGGACCTCGTGCATGCTAAGCACGTATTCTACCACTCAGCTGTACTTCCCCCCAAGAACTTTGAAAATTTACAATACCCCTTGTAAAACTTGAGCCCCATGATTTTTTTTTTTTTTTGAAACCTAGTCTTATAAAACGTAAGAGGCCTAGAACTGGATTTGCCTTTGGAGAAAACCATTCTTTCTGGAAAACTGTTTAGTGGGTGAGGATGGGGGAGTGTCTTTTGTCACAATAATTAGAGAGTGATATACAACAGGGACGTGCCTCCTGTTTGAGGAAAGACTATGAAGCAATCCCAACACCAAGCAGCCAAGCGCTCTGTTTAGCATTTCTTGGTGCCTACATTGGTTCTTGCAACCATTCATCTATTCAGGGAGCCAGTTGGAAAATAGCTTTCGCAAGTCTACTGTGTAAGAGACATTGCGTAAGAGAAACTCTGCGAACAGAGGACTGGATGTCGTGCAGGAGAAACAAAACACAAAGATTGTGAGAGGACTGTGTGAGATGGATTGTCAGGGGCATGTTCTTGTAAGCCGTGATGGTGAGTTCCCTAAGGGAATGGGGAGCCATTGAAGGCTATAGGCAGGGGGTGGCATGGTGAGCTGTGTCATTCCTAATGATCTCTCAGGCTGCTGTGTGGAGAATGAACAGGCGGTTGGTGGAGCGTGGTGGAGGGATGAGCCTAATTAGGAGATGTTGCAAGCATCCAGGTGCTGTGGCCTGGACCATCGTGGTAGCAGAGGTAGAAAGGTTCACATGGACTGGAGAGATGTTTGGGAGGTAGAATTAGTGAAAGTTGGTGCCTGGTAGAGGCAGTTTCTGTCTTAGACACTGGATGGAGGGAACCATTGGCTGAGATGGGGGCAATGATGAGCCAGGCTTTAGCTGTCTGACCTTCGAGGTACCCATGTGGAGGCAGTTGGTAGACAGATATAGATGACCAGAGCTCAGGAGAGAGGTCTGCTCTCTGAGTAGAGGTTGGGGAGTCAACAGCCCGGAAACAAACCAAAGCCATGGAAGGTTAGTGCTGGGTGCGACTGAGCCATGTCCCTCGGTTTCCTTGCTGTGGTTGGGGAGGGAGGTATTCCATTTTCTGCAAGGATTTTTGTGTATTCTGTGCCTATAAACTTGTCTGATCTTGTGAAAAGGTGTGTGTATGAGAGAGAGCAAGCACGTGCATGCATACTGGCACATCCCTAAGGATGTGGAAGGGGCCCCCCAGGAAGGAATTAGTTCCCCAGTCCATCATTCTCGGAGGAGGCAGATGCTGAGACAGGAGATGAAGGTGGAACCGCTGGGTCTGAGACTTGGGGCAGGACCCTCCTCCGTTTCCGGCTCCTCATTTCCTCTCCCATCTTCCCCACAAAGGCGTGGGACTTTCACAGGACCCGCCCTGCCCTTCCTACTTGCTCCGCTCAGACCTCACATACTTAACACGCTCTGATTGAGTGAGCCAGGCTTGGCTTTTGATAAACTAAATGGGAAAAACTAGAAAACCATTTCTGCTTTCAATTCTATTTTCATGGCTCTCCTGTTTCTACAGAGGGTCAAGAAGTCAGCTTTGAGATTCAGATGGCAGAGATGACATCTCTGTTTCAGGATGTACCTGACCTTTCCTTCCCTTGGGGAGGTGGGGAACCAAAGCCTAAAACAAAACAAAACAAAAACCTGACGAGAGGTAAGGGACAGGTAACAAGATTTGAGAGATTAAGGAGGCTGATAAGGCATATTAGTTCCACATTTGCAAAATATTATATCTCAGAACCCCTGACAAGGCTTCAAATGTCTTCTTTCCTCTCTGACCTTCCACTGCCCCATCCCAACATGCCAGAAAAACCCGCATCTTTATAAAGGTTCCTGACAAATGAGAACAGCCAGCTTTCAAGCCCCTGCCCCATGCCCCTCTCCCCACCAAGAGCCAGAGCCCTTCCGCCCCCTGCAGCTTGGACACCTGTGTTGGTTGGGCAGCTCTGACTCGAGCAGCTCCAGCTTCTGGAAGTGCAGATTGGGTCCTGCGTGCCTGGTTAAGCCCTGAGGTGTCCACTCCATCTCCCAGCCCTTTCACGACTCCTCCTGGGGTCTGAACCTTGGCTCTACCATTTACAAGTGACCCTTGGCAATTTCCCTAAAGCCCTGAGGCTGAGCTCCCTTACAGGTCAAGTGTGAATGGTGGTACCTCAGAGTCATATTCCACACGCATCTCACTCTCCCAGAGTTCACATTCACCTGAACCGTTTACACCACCTGGATAGACAGGGAGAGAGGAGACAGAGAGAGAGAGGGAGAGAGAGAGAGAGAGATCCAGCACGTGTGATTGTCTTCCAAGACTATACAACCCAGGGGAAGGCTGCAAAGGAAGAGGGAAGCTAAGTTACTCAGGGAGGTGAGCTGCTTTACCTTTGGTTTAATTCAGTCATTCATTGGGTATTTACTGAGTCCCTATAGGGGTGAACAAAACAGACAAAAGTTCCTGCATTTATGGAGCTCACATCCAAATGAGAATGAATGTTCAGGCTTAAAGGTACAATTCCTATTTTCCATACAACCTAGTGCCAACGACACGTGGCCTCTTCATTTGCTGGCGAGCAGCTCCAGTGCCTGATCTGAATGATGGAAGGGCTGGTCACGACTAATTCTGACCACAGGTGAGCCTCAGCTTCTGGATCGCATTTCGGTCCCCCTGTCCCCTGCACCCTCCCCTGGTTCTGAGTTGAGACTCCACTGTCCCGGTGTGTGGGGGTTGGGGGGCAGGGGGAGGGCATGGACTCAATGAAATGCTGTGTGCGGTGAGTGGGCACATCCTGGGTAGAGGGGGTGGGAGGAATGAGGGAGTGATCGCAGCCAGAGTACAGGATGGTGCCAGATAGCGCTTTGAGCTTTATTAGCGAGCCCACCCAGTGGCTGCTCAGCCAGCTCTTGGGAGCCCCTCAGAGAGCACAGTGTCTTGGCTGTGGACACCTTGCGAGCAGAGCTGTGAACGGGCTGAGGGGTCAGCTGCAGTCCACACCCGCGTCTTCATTGTGGTTGCAGTTGTGGGAGCCCCAATTGTTCTTGTTGCAGTTCCACAGGGTCGATTCTGACCCTCGACATGCAACATCGTCCAGCCAGATGGTCCCAGAGCCTAGATACAGGGAAAGCAAGAGGAGAGAGGAGCATGGGGTTAGGGGCCACGCAGCGTGGCCCGTCTGTCCTCAGGGGCTTCCACAGGGAGGGGGACCACCGATCTCTCCCGCACCCACCCAGGGCCACGGTGCTGACGGCTGGTCTGCTCCCACAATGACTCTGCCTCCCTTCTGCTTTCCATCCTTTGACAAAAGCCTCATCCAAACATTTCAGATGTAATCCAAGGTGGATTTGAAATCTCCTCTGAGGGATCTCCCTCTGTTCATCTCTTCCTCAAACCCCTTTGAAACTGGGCCAGTCCCCTGCTCTTAAGCATTCACACTTTCCTCAACCCCCCTTCCTTCTGATATATTGATTTAAATCAAGAGCTCAGAGGGATCACTGCATTATTTGCTTCCGGTGATTTACATGACTGTGTGACAATTGATATAGGCTTAATTTTTGTAAGGAAAATGTGTATTTTAAAGGAGTCTGATAAGCCAACTGCACTCAGATTAAAAAGCAGGTATGCACTTTGGCTGGGCTCGGGGGACAGGAGGTAAGGTCAGAGAGCATTCTGGGGTGGGAGCAGGAGAAACTGGCCAGGTCAGCTCTGTGCCCGAACAACTGGTCTCACTCAGCCTGGGGACTTAACTCCTTTGTGGAAAGTCTGAACCTTTTGCTGCCAGGCAGAGCTGAGTCTCCAGCAGCCCAGGGCATCTTTTCAGAACTGATTTTAGGAAGTCCCTGCTCTGACTCCTTTTCTCTTCCATTTGCACTTTCTTCTTCAAGATGATCACAGGGTGAGCTGCCCAGGTCCCCAGAGAGCTGGAATGAACACTGTGTTTCCCTGCCCTGCAGCTTTTCTCTATTCGCCCAGCTCCAGCTCCTCAGCCAGCCTTCAGAGAGCATCCTTCATAAACACCTTAGGACGCGTGGCCTTCTGGCTTCGACGCTGGATGGACAGTGACCCAACTAAGCCTTCGCTGTCCCTTCAGGGAAGAGAGTCGCCTTTCTCCTGGATGTAAACTGGGGGCCTTGAACTGATGAACTTTTCAGTGGCTTGAACCAATCCTTATCTTTTAACCCAAACACGCTGAGTCATTTGCAGCCCAAGGGTGCCAGCAGCCTACCAGGCGAGGGGCCCCGTGTCAGCGCCTCCAGGAAGGAGGCTCTTGATTGAGGGGCACTGATTCACTTACCGGCTGCCACACCAGAAATGGCTCTTCCGGAGGAGTAACCCATCATGCGGCAGAAGACCGTGGCATCTGAGTTGTCCCAGCCATCATCACAGATTGTCCCCCAGGCACCATTATAGAAAACTTCAGCCCGGCCTCGGTTGCTGGAGCCGATAATCCTGACAGACATCAGGGACTCGCCTGGGAGACAGAACACCCGTGGGAATGGTGAGGGAAGCAACCTAGGGCTTCATGTGGATGCAGACTCTGCCTTTTCATTTTGGAAAGTTCCAGGGTTAGGGGAAAGAAACGGGGACAGCACCCGCATGACCTGTGCAACTGGGTCTGCAGCACGAAGCCGTGGGAGCAGTTGCCTCTACAGCTGGCAAATCCAGCTTTGCATTGTAGAGAGAGGAGAAAGAAAAGTTGAGAAGAAAAGGAGGTGAAGAAAGAAGGGAAGAAGGAAGAGAGGCAGGATGGAAGGAAGGAAAACCTGCCCAGTGGCTCTCTGCCAGGGGCAGGCTTATTCCTGAGGCAGGCTTATTCCCAGACAAGCCCATCAGCTTTTCCCCCAAATGAGGCATCTGAGAACCAAGGCCCCTCTCCCTGACCACAGGCAGTTCTCCAGTACAGAATAGCCTCTAAAACACACAGGAAAGAGGGCAGAAAGGGCAGTTACCTTTTTGACCTTTTTGTCCCTTTTCTCCTTGCAGCCCAGAAGACCCTGTTATGAGGAGGAAAACCACACAATTTGATGGAAACCCAGCCAGGACCCCCTCACCCTCCTTGGCCAGCAGTGGGGAGGAGGGGTGGGGGGTCTGATTCTCCCCCTCCAGCTTTGCTGGTCACCTGGCATCATGGGGACTGGTTGTGCCAGGAGTCCCGATGGCTGAGCAAGAAGCCATGGGCCTGAGTCACAGCAGGAAGGATTGGAGTGAGATTCAAGAGGGACATTTTAAGAGACAGAGTGGGGAAGCCTCTGCTACGGTCAGTCACAGAAGCTGCGGGGTATCGGGGACCTGGCTGGTCGTGGCGCCAGTGCAGGGTCACCTGCCTGCTTCTCTGAGTGCCCAGCTGTGCCTCATTCACCTCTGCAGGCTCGGTGCCAAGGGCGGACCCAGCCCGGGGCTAGTCCACAGAGCCGCTAAACCTCTACCCTTCTGGTTCTGGACGCTCCCAACCCCTTGCCACAGGCCTCTCTTCAAGCCCTCACGTCAGAAACCAAGCCCTTACCTTTCGCTCCGGGCTGTCCCTTCTGGCCAGCTGGTCCGGGTTCACCCCTGAGGCCTACCAGGCCCGGGCTCCCCTTCTCTCCCTTCGCGCCCACGAGGCCTGGAGAGGAGCGAGACCCCCTTGGTCAGACGCTCTGCTTTCCAAGGCAGCCAAGGGCCTTGGCGTTTGATGAACGAGTTGTCCCTGACTACCAGGTTCCCCCCCACCCCCCGACCTCCCCCATGTCTGCGGGCTGTCTGGCTGCTCAGCCTGGGTTGGGGGCGGGGTGCTGCCCTGATGCCCCGCCTCCCAGGGTGGGAACACGCAGGTGAACAGGGCCAACAGAATTCCAGAGGTGGCCGGTCCTCCTCGGACGACGTCGCGTCTCCCATTCTGGGAGAATTTGCTAGGAAGTTTCTAGGCCTTAATTTCTCCTTCAGTAAGTTAGAATAGGAATAGCTGGCTCTGGAGGAAGAAAGACTGCTCAGGAAATACGTCCCAGGAGTCTTGCTTGCTTGGCGCTCATCAGGGTAGGGCGGGCAAAGAAGACTAGAAATTCTGTGTCAAGCGCGCAGGAGCCAACCACAGGCAAGGGCGGGGCCGAGGAGGACGGTAGAGTCCATGGGGAAGAGTAGCGGGAGGAGCAGGCTGAGAGGGTTGGTGGCCTTGGGGGGGGGGGGGTCAAAGGGAAGAGGGAGATGGACCAGAGCCACCAACCTGGGACCCAGAGAGGGTCACCCTGCTCCATTGCGGCTGCACTGCCTAAAGACACCACCAGGGGGCAGCTTTCCTGAACTTCTTTACCCGCTCAGCCCGCTCCCCTGTCTACTCCGCTCCCCAGGTTTCACCGGAGGAACCTGGATGCTCAGCCACAGCCTGGCGTTGGGCTGGGCCACTCTAGGGGAAGGTCACTACGGTTAAAAAGACCACTCTTGGAGCTCCAGACCTTCCAGTCATCGTGGTGAGAAATTAAAATAAAGCCGGCCCTTTACCTGGAACTCCCGAGTCTCCTTTTGTTCCCTTCTGTCCTTGAAGTCCTAAGATCAAAATACAAAAAAAAGGGGAGAAGATAATAAAACTTAGATATTAGACACTTTTAATCTTGGACAACCTCTACCTTTTGTCTGATTAATGCAGGCGGAAAGGTACATTGGTTCTCCAGGATTGTTTAAAGCCTCTTCAGCAGAGCATAAAAGGAGACAGACTGCAGATAAATGGGGACGCGTGTTGGGGTGAAATGGAAATGTATTGGATGAAAGTCTACGTTAGACAGACAGACAAACCCCGGACTCACTGGCTCGCCTTCCTTGTCCAGGAATAACCTGACTTGGTGTCTAAGTCCAATCCTTTTCCTCCCTGTTGCATTTTATTGGAAAAGAATTGAGAGAGGTTTTGAAAATAAAGTTATTTTTATTTCTAATGGACTGTAGAGGGGACTCAGTGGCCACCAGGAGCTTTGAGGGCCCTCACCCACAGTAGATATTCCATGGCGTTTATTGGTTTATTTCCTTGTGGCCCCCAGTATAGCAAAAGATTCTTGTGGCTAAAGGGTCTTCAGTCCAGAAAATGGAAACATAAGCACTGCAATCATTGGTGTGTGGAAGTTCCTTCTCTTCCTTCCTTCCTTGCTCCCTTTATTCACTAGTTTACATGGAAGGCCCACTGCTCCCAGCACCATGCTGGGTCACTGTGGGATAGCATTTGACTGGTTTAGCAACATCATGGTCTCTCAAATTTAGGTGCCAGTGTTGCTTTTATTTTAGAGAAAGAAGACTCTCCAAGACAAGAAATTGGGGAAGTGAAAGCACATTATTGACTGTCAAGCAACAGTGGCTGGAGGGTAAGGGCAGGAATGCGCTCACCACCATGCTGTTGTCTGGTGTCCTCCCCTGGCGCCAGCCCAGCCTTAACCAGAGACCCACCCATTTCATGACCACCAGAAACCACAAGGAACTCAGTTACTCTCATTGCCAATTGCCTGGGGGAAGTTCCTGCCTTCCCCCTTCAATTCCTGACTTTTCTGAGCACCTACTGCTTGCTGGTCAGTGCAGGGCGGGTGAGGGAGCCCAGCTGGCCTCTTCAGGATCCTTTCTTGGGGTAACAAGCAAGGAAGTCCTGCTCCCGGCAGCTGTTCAGATGGCCCACCGGGCGCTGCCTAGGGAGGAGGGGCAGAGGGCCGAGGAGCTGCTGCTGCGGGCCTGGGCACCGAGGGAGACAGGAAGCCCTGGAAAGATCTGAGAGGGCAACTAGCTCTGCCTCTCATTTTGGGGATGAGGAGAGGATTGAGGCTCGGAAAGCTTTTTCTAAAAGCTGGAGGGACCTTCAATGTCAGACCTTGGCAGGCAGGGCCCAGCTCATCCCCGGGCCATCAGTGTATACTTTGGTCTCTCTCGGAGACCCTCACCCCTTTGATACCCCAGAGAAACTTGATCAAGCCTGTGAACCCTGCTAGGATGTCAGATGTCGCCCACCATGCAGCCTTCTCTGGCCTCACCCATGGACCACGGACTCCCTCCCCAGGCAGCACGGTGGCTGGGGTCACATAGCCTGGGCTTGCGTCTGCCTCTGTGACCTTGAGCCTCTCCCTGAGCCTCTCCTTTCTCCTCCAAGTCTCCTGGCTGCCTCTGGAGGTGGTTGTGAGACTGAAATGAAGTCATCTGTGTCACGTACTGAGCCTTGTGTCTGGCAGGTGCTTGCTAATGGGTACACGGGGACCTTGCTTGCATGTGTCTGTCTTTGCTCTGTGGGGTGGGGTGAGGAGGAGTGCTTGGGACACTGGCGCTGGAGCCCCTGCATGAGCTCTGGGCAAGCCCCCCCCCCCCAAATATTTGCTGTTGACCTGAGGTCGCCCAGCAGAGGTGGCAATTCAGAAGTGGCATCTGAATTGCAGGTGTCAAGATTAGGGAGGAGGATCCACATTCAGAAACACGTCTTTGGTTGTTAAACTGAAAATAACGGTCCATATCTAGATTCTTGATCCTCTCTGTCACATCGTAGAGGGCGCCATATTGCACAAATCGCTGTCTTAAGAATCTGTCTCCAGAAGCAAGTTTCAGGGACCTTAGGCATGGTGACGTCCCCTTATTGCCCCCCTCCCAAAGAAGTGTCCCTCTTCAGCTGTCCTCAAAGCACCAAATAACAAACAGGAACTTATCCAGAGAGGAACCCTAAGGAAGCCCCTATTCACTAGGTCCTTGGTCCCAGTGGCCGGACCTTCTCCACTTCATTTCTTACACCCTTCCTCCAGCCGCTCACCTCCTGCTGCTGCCTGCACGTGGCTGGCACCATGCCAGGGGCTCTACATACATCTCCAGCTTCCCTGCAAGGTCATGCCATTTCCTTCGTTACAAAGAAGAAAGTCCACACTCAGAGACGCTAGGTGATTTATCCCAGGTCACACAGGAAGTTTGTGGTGAAGTTGGGGTGGGACCCAGGGTTGGCCTCCCACTGGGCACTGTGGTTGCCTGTGTTCCACCAGAATGCCAGCTCACTCCTTCCTGAAGTGTCAGTTGGTCTGTCCATCTGGTTCCAGAGACACTCTCAGCCAGCCTTCGCCCATCCCCTACTCTTAAAAATCAGTAATTAAACTAGAGTGAACGTCAGAATCCCCTGCACAGGGTTTGTTAAAAAACAACTTCCCAAGAGATGCTGATTCAGTGCATCAGGGAGGGGATCTGCATTTTTAACAAGTTCCCAGGTGCTGCTGCTGCTGCTGGACTGGGGGCCATGGTTTGAGTGCCCTAAACACATCTCACTCAGTTGTCAGGGACCAGCTCAGAGCCCGCCTTCTCCAAAAAGCCTTCCTGTCTCTGAGGAACTCCTGGCTCCTGCCCCATCTGAGCTCTTCCAGAACACATTGGCCCTTGATAAGATGCCTTCTGAGATGTCTTTGACAGGTGTTGGTTTTGTCTTCAAAACTCCCCTCTTCAAGGGGAGGAAACTGGAATTAGGTTTTGTGCAACTTGTCTCCAGGCCTCACTGGACTCTGAGATGGCTGTGCGTTAATCCAGGGACTAGTAATTAATTCACTATAAATCAAGGCAGCATCCTTGATCAGATCAGGGAAAATGAGAAATACCTGAAGACTACGATCTAGACGTGCATGTTGTAAATCTGCACTGGAAGGAAACGAGTGCTGGGTTTGTCCTCTTAACCACAAGCAAACCGGGATTCCCTGGGTATCACAGACTGATCAAGCTGCAAGGGCCCAAAATATTTATTTGCAAGGTGCTTATTTAGAGAAATAATTTTTCTTCCAAGAAAATAGTTTAGTTAGAAAGCAAATGCCTTCCTTTTCAGCTGGTGTTCTGCCTAAAATCTTAGAAGGCCATTGTTTGGAGGGAAAATTGCCTGTTTCAAACCCAGAGTACTGGCAAGTTGGCAGGGACCTGGATATGACTCTAGACCTCTCCTCACACAGGAGGAAACCGAGGCCCCGGGAGGTCAAGTACTGACAATCCACCATCGCCTAGCTAGTTGGCAGCAAGTCCAAGTTGATGCTCGGGTTCCCTGACTCTAATTTATCGTGGAAATTTCCAGGATACTAGGAGACTTCCTTAAAGACCATCCTGACTTACAGACTAAATGCAGCAAATTTAGGATTAATTTAATAACTAACAAACTGAGCTGTGTGGCAAGAAGTAAGATGAAAAGCTGGGACCCAAAATTGGGATGCATGTGGACTTCTGCAGATGTCTCTACAAAACTTAGAGGAGATGAGGAAAACTCTAAGTGGCAATTTAATAATATGAGTTGGTAGAATTGAATAAACTCTTGGGCTAACTCAGTACTTAAGACATGGGAATGGAATTACCTGAGAAATTATGTTCAAGATATAGGCTTGATTGCTATTACGGATTATTCATTGTTGCTTATCTGTAAAGTAAAAAGCCTTAACATACAGATGAGAAATTAGATTTCAAGTTATTTGCACTTTGGCTTAGCCTCAAGAGAAAAAGAAAAGGACAGAAAATTCTGATTCTTGTTCTATTTTAGACATAAAGGCTGTTAAGACGCAGAATTTCTGATCAGACTGGTGTCTTGGGGCTTAAATGTTTTGGCTGCCTCTAACATCATTTCGTGAGGTAGGAATGGTGGCAAGAGAAATGCCAAGTTGAAGCGAGCCCTTCCTCACTTTCAAACAAGCTTTACTTTTCAAAAAGGCTAAGGGATTTAGATGTAAAATTAGTTTTGTATTTTTGCAGATATTCTTTTTTCAAAATCAAATGATTTTGCAGTCATTTGAAAGATCAAAGGTTAGAAAAAAACCCAAGTGTTGAGGGTTTGATAAACCCTGTTTTGTGAATAGTGAAGGGAACTTCCACCATTAGAGAAAGTTCCGCTGGGTGATAATGCTTTACTTAAATAAACTATACAGTCTATCTTCCCAAAAGAATGGAAGGAGTCTCCTCTTCACCGTCTTTAATCAGAGATGGTTCTTCTTTCTCGAGGGGTGTGAACAAGGGGAAGCATTCCCCCAGAATGGGGTGGAGTGTGGCTCCTGAGTGTTCACGACTGCAGGAAGATTTGGTGACTCAGTCGGGGTTTAGTCTACGGCAGGGGAGGGAGGTGCTGGCAATTCTGATTTCTCGAGTCCTACACTCTATGTTATTCTATACAACGAAACTTAGAAAAACGCAATTTTGGAATCAGACTTTGAGATTAACTCCTGGATTCAGTGTATATTAATTATGAGACTCTAGGGGAAGCTTTGACCCCCTGGGAGCCTTCGCTTCCTTAGCTGTAAGGTAGGGGTGATGAAACTCAGGCATGCGGGGCAATGAACTAAGACCATGGGAGTCAGGTCCCAAGCCCAGTGCCTGGCCTAGAGGCCTCATTAATAATAAAAAGACGTCTTACTTTTTTGGTAATTTATGCACAATAACAAGATCCAGCTATTTACCTGGGTTAAGCTAATGCACAGTAGTTTCTCTGTTTTCACCCCATGCAGACAGACAGTCTCTTTCGAGATTCATGATTTTATTCACAAAATGGGAAATGCATCAGCTTGAAAAACTGGCTTGATATGATCAAAACTGGAATGAACACCATAATATCTCTAGTTTGGGGAATACCAAAATCCTGACATGGAAAATTAACTTCCATAATGAGAAGATCTGCCTTTCACTTACCACCCACCCTTCCTTCTCCCACTTCGGAAATCCGACCTCTCCAAAAGTTCATTAGCCTATGACTTCGGGATGATAAACAGCCCTGGCTATGACCAGCCAGATTAGGGTCCTATGGAAATGCCCTCCTGAGATGTCCGCATGGACCATCTGCTGCTTGATCAAGACAAGCCTTTGGATTTGAGTGGGAAATCTATGCACCTTGAAATAAGTTGTGATCATCACATGCCCCAGATTGAAAAATATAATTCACCACGTTTACTTGGGCAGCCAGAATTAAGGAATAACCCTTAGAGTTTGCCTGATTGATGGAGATTCCCATCCAAGTGCTCAACAGATATGCAGAGACTCGAGAATGGACTTCAAATGATTCCCAGACTGTGGACCAAAGGGCTCTGTGCTTAAATGGGGGTGGGGTCTTGGGCAGACAACGAAGAGCCATAACAGGGCCTGAGAGCTTCGTGCTTCCTTCTAAGAGTGGGAGAAGCTGCTGCAGCTTCTGCTCTGACCCTTCCTGGACTAGGATGGAGGGAGGTGTCACCCATCAGAGTGCCCTGATAGGGGTGGGGACACTCAGGCTGCCTGGGGAGGAAGGAAGCATGATAGAGTATCATGGATGCTGCCCCAAGCTCTGGACCAGCCAGGCCTGGATTCCAACCTTGGTTGCATCTCTTACTGCAAAGTAATGCTAACCAGAGTGCTTATCCCATTGGGTTGTCATGAAAATGCTCATTGGCGGGAGCTGCTCTTATGCAAACCCTCCCAAGATGCAGATTGCAGTTAAGATTCCCCACCCTCAGACAGTGGGAGACACGGGCAAGGGGCTTGAGGAGCGGGCACAGTGCCCGTTGTGGGTAAAATCATGTTTTATCCCCAATACCCTTGCTTAGTCAAGAGTCATTAATCTGGCAATGGTGGGGGGTGAGGCAGAAGGACTCCCAGTTTGTAACTGAGGGAGAAAAGCATCACCTGCATGAAGCCAAGAAGAAAACTCAGGGGCAAGACAGCCTTAGGCCTTGGAGCCAGAGACCCTAACATCTGGGCTCAGGGAAGATGGAAGTGTAAGGTGGGAAAGAGGCAGCCAGCCAGTCAGGGCCACCTGAACACCACATCAAGATGGAGCCTTTCCGGAAAGCAAGGCCTTGCTGGTGGCCTTCAGGTGGCATCTATATGGCATCAGGCATTGGAGCCCCTGCCTGCACTGACCCACCACCAGTGAAAAGGAAATCAGCTTCGAGACTGGATGGATTGGAAGGACAGTGGGTGTAGGAGCTGTGCCGTGTCTCCTGATAACCTTCAGGGAAATCCCTAAAGGTCAAAGTCCCAGAGTCCAAGGCTCAGGAAGTGGCCCTGCCCACCTCTCTTCCCAGAGGTCCTGATCCTGAGCCTCCACCACGTCCCAAACCTGGACTCCAGGGACATCAACCCACAGAGCCCTCCCTCACTCCTTTGTGACTTCACCTGCTCTGTTCCCTCTCTCCCAGATTTGCCTTTCCCTCTCCACACGGCCAAGCTGTACTCATCCTCCAAGACCCAGATCTAGCTCTTCCATCACTCCTGCACTGGTCTACCTTTTTCCTACCCCCACCAGGGGCCACTGTGAACTTGAAGCATTTAACGGAGTTAATTCACATTTGTTTAAGGAATTGATCAATTGATCAGTCCATCGGTTGACCGCTTGATCAATGAAAACTGAGAGGTTTGGTCTGGTATGGCTCTGGGGTGAAGACATCTGGGTTGTCCAACTCAAGCACGATCTCCTGCTCTGGCAACCACGGGGGCTGCAGCAGAGCGTCCACAGACATCCTCGGAAGACGCACAGCCTGTGCTCACAGCCCTGCGCCGGCCACAACACTTCCTAGCCTGCACTTGGCTTGCTAAATGACATGCAGTGGTTTTCCATGCAAAACCCACAGCAGGGAGGGCCTGACACTGTCTGGTAGTGGTCTGTCTGCCTGTCTCCGGCACCGACCTACACGTCTGAGGGCAGGAACCAGGTCTTGTGTGTCATGGGGCCCAGCCCCCAAAACAGCGGCCCAGACTTTCTATCCCTTTGCAGGTGCCCAGACTTCCTTAGTGACAAAATCAGCACAGAGGTTTCTAAAGTAGACCACGTTGGTATGATGGTTTCTAACCTAGACTAAATTGATGTGATCGTTTATTACCTTGACTAAGTTTGCATGATGGTTTATAGACTAGTCTCTGTGAGTTCACGACTGTGGGTCTATGGGTCACTCCTCTCAGCCTGAGCCCCCCTGGGAAAATGTGCAAGAAGGAATTTCTTGACACTGGCTGCCCAAATTCAGAGCCCTGACCCGTGGGGCCCCACTGTGGGTCAGCGGGAGAGAGTGGAAACTATACACACAGCTGCTGGGCAGACCAGGAGACAGTGTGGGCCAGGTGCCCCGCTCTTCTCCTTGACAATGGAGTCTCGGTCATGGCATTCAAGGTCTCTCAGGGACTCTTGGCAAAGAAAGAACAGCCCCAGGGCCTTGGATTCTAAGGGTCTTGGCAGTCAAAAGTGCCCCTCTTAATCAACATACCTCAGAGGTCAGAGCACAGGGGACCCTCTGCTTCCTTCTGGTGGGCCCGCTGGGACATGGTCCTCCTCCCTGCCCACCCCCGACACCCAGCAGCTCCACTCGCCCACCCATCCACAGCCTCTGTTACCTGTCTCCCCCTTGCTTCCTTTCATGCCTTCGGCTCCTGGGCTCCCGGGCCTTCCTGGTGGTCCTGGACAACAGATGCCGTGGAGAGTGTAAGGGCTGGGTGGGGCGGATCTTCAGACATCACTCCCCACACCCACCATACGACCGAGCACCTCACCTGTTGGTCCAGTGGGGCCAGCGCTGCCAGGCTCACCCTTGGCTCCCGGGGATCCCGCCGCTCCAGGTGGTCCTAAAAGTTAAGTGATGGATGAAAGGCTGGGGGTGGTTGGCAGGGGGCCTGGCTGCCTATTCCCTCAACAAACACACCTCTGTCTTCAGCAGTGACACATGCATCCCCTAACAACTTACATGTTCCCTGAACAGCTTAAAACATCTCTCTTTAGAAGCCTTAATACCGGCCCTCTTAGTGGGAAGAAAATTAGTCTCAGCAATTTGTTAATTGTTTCCATTCACTGCTGCAGAGTTTGGGGCTTATGGACTTAACTAGGAACTCTAGGTGTGAGTGTCCTGTTTCACGGGACACTATAAATGGAAATTTCAATTAGGCCTGCCCTCCACATGCTGCTCTGTTCCTCTTCGGAGGGGCCGGGTTTATTTTAAGAAACCCCAGAGGCTCTGGATTAATACTACAATGAAATGGAAGACAGAGTCGGGTCTTGAACTTGACTTTGCCCAGGGACAGTGGCACCTGCAATGATGTCAGATTCTCAAAATTCTTACCTTGATTTCCTTTGATTCCAGGAATTCCAGCCACACCTAAATACAGAAGGACTTTTAAGGACTTTTTGCCTCCAGCTCAGCCCACCGGACTAAAGGGGAACATCCACAGGTCAACAGAACTAACTGTGCAGACTTTTACCTGGGAAGCCTGGCCTCCCGGAGTCACCTTTCTCCCCCTGGGCTCCGGGGGGTCCCATGACCCCCATGTCTCCTTTCATGCCTGGATCTCCCTTTCTTCCTGAAAAACCAAGGAGTTGTGGTCAGACATGGGAGGAAGGCGAACCCGGCTTCTAAGTCCAATTCTGTCACTTCCTGTCCCGCCCAAATTCCAAACTCAGATTCCCCGAGACCCAGCGTGGTGCCCAGAAGTGGAAGATATGATGGCTGTCCTCAAGGAGCACACCCCTTTGCCCAGAGACAAAAGTTACTCCTGAAAAATGGATGACCTGGTCTGCCGATGGGCAGCGGAAGGTCCCAGAAGCCGGGTTCTCAGGGCCCTGGTCAGTGCCCTGGTCCCCTCGGGAGGGACCATAGCCCACAGCTCAGGCTCCACCAGTACTGGACAACTATTTAAGTGTCTGCATTTGCAATTAATTTTTCAAGCTTCCTGAACTGAAATCTGAATATTCCAGAAAGCACATCCCAAATGCTGTGAACAGAAGTTTTGAGGCGCTGATGGAGAGAAAGCATAGCAGCACTGTCCCCCAGGGTTCAGCCACGGGCTTCCCTGGTGCCCAAGTTTTCAAATTTTCCACTTGTCATCAGCATTCCAGGCTTGTCCCAGCCTGTCCCCTCCTTGGTCCTCTGTCGCTCCCTCCTCCTTTCTGCCACTGCTCCGTGAATATCAATTGAAGGAGGCTCCTTGCAGGGCAGGCTCGGCCACCCCTTCCCAAACTTCCCAGCCGCCCCACGCAGAGCCCACTCATTGGTACCCACTGACTTAAGAAGCCGATGTGTTTCCACCATCAGCAGAGTCCCATCCCAAGCAACTCCCTCAGGTGCTGGCTTATTGGGATGGACTCTGATTAAAAGGCTCCGTTCCATTATTTTCATGATTTCAGAGCTGGAGAGGACACAGAAGGATGCCAGAAGCCCCTCTAGTCAATTAGGAAAGTAGACAATATGGTCTGGAGTGGAGGGAAAGAAGCAAGTGTCACGCAGAACTCTCTGGATCTGAGATTTGAGTGACATTAGGCTCAAGGTTTGGGAATAAGATTCTTGGAGGTGGCTTGGAGACTTGAAGAATTGTTATTCCTTGACCAAAGACAAAACAGCCGTAAAGAACTTGCTTACGGCTGAGGTCTCTTACAACAGCCTCAGGTGCAAACAGCAAAGTTCTTGGTCATTCAGAACATCCACTTGTGCCAAATGGCACTTCTTAGACAAGACTAGGAACTTTTTCCCCGGGAGAATTTGTAAGTGTCCTGTTGCTCTGGGCCAGCCAGAGCCATCACGCTATTGTGTGTCTTAATGAGGCTCCTTGAGACTGGCCTGGGCCTGCGTCTGTATTGTTATGACTTCCATGTCTCCATCAGAGGGGACGGCCTTGGGCAGCAGAGCAGTCCCCGCGAAAGCACGCCTCTAGAGGCAGCACCTGCTCTCAAGGAATCACAGCTGTGTCTGACTTCAGACCTTTCCCATCACAGCTAAAGGCGGAGTGAGGGAAATAGATGTGTCCCCTGGAAATTCACCACTGTGACATTACCCATCTGCTGGAACAAAGGGCAGAAAACCTCAGTACCACTAGGGGGGGGGCGGGTCTCACTTGGTCCGCTAGCCCTGTCCGCTGGCAGTGGATTGGACAAGCAGTGGGTAAGAGAGATCTTGTGATCTTGGAAAAGGAAATTTGGGAAGAGGAGGGGTAGGTTGGAGTCCTGATTTCTGAAGACGTGAAACTGAAGCATTTCCCCTCACTGGCCCCAGAATTTCACCCAGAGGGTGACTCTGCTCTGCTCTGGCTCCAAAAGCTAAGTGCAAGTGTGACTGAGTTTGTGCCTGGGGCGGTGAGTGCATGTGAGTGCATGTGTGCACGGGAGTGTCTGCGCATGTGTGAGCACGTGCACGAATGTGATCATGTGTGTGTGACTGTACTGCATAAATGTACCTGCGCACGTGTGTGTGTGAGCACGTGGGAGCGTGAGTGACTTTGTGTGTCCCTCTTTGCACCATAAACTCTCCTCCTATTTTTTGCCCATCCTCCAGCCAAAAACCTTCTCGGAAAAACCCTCCTGGAGACTTAGAACACTAGACTCTAGGGGGGTCCCTTCTATTAAATTGCTTCCAAAAATTAGTTCCTCCAAAAAAAGTCCCCCCTCCTAACAAGTTCCCCTCCTGTAGTGGGCAGTGTTCTCTTTCTGTCTCAGTGGCCTAGAGAGAGGCTGTTGGCTTGTTTATTTACCCCTTCTGTGCAAATCTTTTCATCCTGCTCTTTCTCTAGCAATGTTTGTCTTTGCATCTTTACAACTCAGCAGCCTCAACCCCTCTGGGGAGTGGAGGCTGGAGAGTCTTAAGTGGAGAACAGACTGTAATAGTGATGCATCTCCCCCTCCCCCTCTGGGGGGTGCAGCTGAGCACCCACATTTTCTGAGCCAGCCATGCCATGGCCATTTGTAAGGTAGCTGGGCAGCATAAGGCTACAGCCTAAAAGAGAGAGACCATCATGGGCTTTGAATCATTATCTTTAACTCCCCAGTAACCCTCTAGAGCACTCTCACTCCCATTTTGCAGACCGAGAAACTAAGGCTCAGAAAGGTCACAGAGTCAGTCCATGGTGGAGGCAGATATGTCAGACTCTGGAGTCTGGACCAATGAACTTGACTCTCCCCAGTGATGCTTCACAGGCTTGTCCTCTGAGCACCAAGCAGGAGACTGAAGTGTCCACACCCCTCCAGCCGCACCTAGGTGTCCTGCCCGGGATGCAGGTACTTCCTAGCATCCCCAGCCCATCTAGGGTCTCACTCCAGGTAGCTCCCCTCACACACAGACCCCACTGAGCGTTCAGGCTCCTGCGGGTGTGTGTCTGCAGCCCTCTGCACCTGCTCCGAGATAGCCTGCTGTGTAAACCAGTGCGCACGCCCAGCCCCTGCTCACCTGCCTCTCCCTTGATGCCTGGTGGGCCTCGGGGTCCTGAGAGTCCTGGAAAGGAACTCAGAACGTAGCCTGGACAAGGAGGAGAAAAAGAATTACGGGGTCTGTCGACAGAGGCCAGTTTCTCTGGCTTGCTGTCTGCCAGTGACCCTGGCAGGCAGGGGAGGGCGGGTACACCCTGGGCCCCTCCGGACCTGGAAGACCTGAGGAATAGGCACAGAGACGCCAGTGTGCCAACTGACAAGGTGGGGTGACAGTGCCATCATTCACTCAACAAAGTGTCCCTGGGCACGAAGGACCCCCCAAAACTGTGTGGAAAGAAGAAAATAAAAGCAGAGCTCCTTCCTACAAGAAGCTCACGGCCCAGGAGGCAAAACGCAACCATATAGATGACGCCTTCCGAGGGCGGCTGAGTCGGGTGGGCCTGGGCCAAGGAACAGCACTTCCCTTTTAGCTGGGCGCCCCGGGTGTGTCATTTCATTGTTTGGAACGTCAGCTTCCTCGTCGGTGAAGTGGGGGTCATGTACCAGTTACGCAGGGCTGTCCTGAGGTGGCCACGTGGAGACCACCATGGAAAACACACCCAGGCTCTGATAAGTGGCACCAATGGCTGCTGCCTATGTGTCAGATCACTCCCTTCCCCAAGGACTTGGGGGGCAGGACAAGGCTCTTTGCTCATCCTGTCTTTGTCCACTCTGGCTGTGGTCACAACACACCATAGACTGGGGGCCTGAAACGGCAGACATTCACGTCTCATGGTTCTGGAGGCTGGGAGCCCAAGATCAGTGGCCTGCACGGTGAGGTTCTGGGGAAGGCCCTCTGCTGTGCTGCAGACTGCTGCTTTCTCACTGGGTCCTCACGCGGTGGAAGGAGCCAGGCAGCTCCCTGGGGTCTCATCTCTAAGGGCAGGTCCACTGGCCTCCCCCCTCCAAGGTCCACATGTTGTCTGGACTGGCTTGGTGCCCACTGTTACCCTCACCTCCCATGGGCCAGCATTGGTTGGCTGCGTGGGAGTGGTCCTGGGAACCGCCCTGGGCTCTCCGTCTTACCTGCCCTCCTGCACCTTCTGGATCGGTCTGAGGGCTTTGTGACTCAGACCTGGCCTTCGGCCAGTTGCTCTAGACCCTGGCTTTTGGAGGTCACCCTCACTTGGACAGGGTTCTTGGTTCCTAGGTTCCAGCCTGCACCGTCTCCCAGAGACCTGTCTGCAGCCCCCAAGGGGGCCTGTAACTTCATGCCCACCCCATATGGCCTTTACTCCCCTCTCTGTCTTCGCCCCCAGGGTCTCATACCAGGCCAGGGTCTGGGAAGTCCCCGTCCTTGCCAGAGAAAGGGATTAAGGCCCCAAGACCCCCTTGCCCATGCACAAGCAGCGCCCCCCTTTCCCTTCCTCTCTGAGGAGTCCCAGGCCAGGGCGGAAGGGCCAACCTGGGTTCTGAGTAAAGTTGTCCACCCATCGCTGTAGGTGCTCCTGCCTGCTGTAGACCTGGATGAACTGGGCCTGCAGGACTTGCAGCTTCGTTGCACCCCTGACCGGAGATGGGCCAGGCATCAACTGGAGGAAAGAGGAAGATGGGCTCTCCTCCACAAGCAGCGTTTCATTGTCATAGTAACTCTCCAGGTGCCGGAGCCGCTCCTGCAGATTCAGAACTGGACACCCAACCCCCACAGCATCCTTTTAGGGATGTCACTAAAGCCCTGACATTCTGTGTCACTTGTGCATAACTCTGTAGGTCCTGAATAGGGAAACACACATTTCATGCATTGTGAGGAACTGACATGAGCACAGAACTTTGTATCTTGTGTGTGGGCACTCCACCCTCAGACATGACATTGCATGCCATAGAACATATCTGCTCAGCCTGGAGATGTACCCACTGCGTCCATGATCAACCTTCATGCAGTTAAGGGCTTTGTGCCTGCTCTGGGGTGAATGCATGTCCACTAATCTGCTGGTCTGGCCTCATGACGTGTGACCTCAATATGTATGTGATGTGTTGATGACAACAGAGTACGCAGCATTCTTGAGTGAGCTTATGGTCTGTTGATGGAGTTGTTTCATGGCCAAACCATTTGGACTGGGAGAACTTTGAAAGTAAAATCATGTTCGAATGAAACACTCTGATCAGCAACGGTCCTTCCCACTCAGAGGCTGGGAATCTTTGATGTGAGAAGCACGTGGCAGACCCGTGTGAAATCACTGCATCGTTCACTGCTTCAGACGTGCACTGCAGCCTCACACGTGCAGTCTCTCTCTCTCTCAAACACACACACACACACAACACATACTCTGCTCTCTGCTTCCCGCCCCCGCCCCGCTCCGCTGTGGCTGTCCAGGGGCTGAGAACTCTCTTTCAGCAGGTGGGCAATGGTGACCCCAGGGCTCTCCTCTGAACCTAAGCCATGTGAGGTGGGGCCACACTGTCATCCCAAGGGGGACCAGAGAGGACCCAAATGTCTTACCTTTCATTATCACCAGCCCAATGCCTGCGGTGAGCAGAATCAGATAGATGACCACCGGGACCATGCAGTTCATCCCACCTCTCTTCTTGGCACGTGGATCTGAAACAACCCAGACAGAAGGTGGCTGCTGCAGAGGATGGAGAACAGGGGCCCAGCCTGTGCCCCTTTCCCCTCATGAGACCTCCAAAAAGGCCACCACCTCCAAATCTTCTGCGTGATCCACCTTCTGGCCACAAGGCAAGAAATGCCATTGTCAGTCCCTCACGTGTGTGGCTGGGCAAAAAACACCCATGCTCATATCTTTAGCTGGAAAAGTTTCATCTTCAACCCAAGTATCACGGCAGCCTGGCCCACGGTCCAAGCCCCAGCACCGCGCCTGGCCATGGTGGGCACTCAGTCAATGTTCATCAGGTGAATCAACGAATTCACTTATTTCAATTTCAAAACTCTGGGAGAAGGAGGATGGTTCCTATTTTATAACCAATGAGTGAGGTTTGGAAAAGTAAAAAACAAAACAAAACAAAACAAAACCTGTTAGGTTATAAGACAAGATCTGGAAATCTTGTCCAGGCCTTTGTTTTTTTGTTTTTTCTCCAGATTTTTAAATTATAAAAGTAAAACATGCTTCATATAATTTATCAAACAATGTGGAGAGCATTGCAAGGATTTATACTTTTGTAATTAACCCCCTGAGCTTCTAACCTGCTAACGTGAACTCTGTTAGCGTTCTGGGGCGTGGCCTTCCTCTCAGAAACTTACAAACCCATACACTCCTAGACAGACTTGTTTTCTCTCCCTTTAATTTTATACTAATGATATCATTTTGCAACTGCACATCAATTATAGCACCTTGCTTTCTGCGATGAATGATTTTTTTCATGGACGTCCCTCTAGTTTTCTTGATACAGAGGGATTTGACTGTTTCCTTTAATAGATGCTTGATATTCATTAAAGACACTTGGCTATGCTCAGTCTAGTGCAAGTTATCTTCCCATGTACCCCTGGAATCCAGGCCCACATAGCAGTGTGAGTGAGCTCTCCTACATGCAGCCTGGTCGAGTTGCTCCCTTGCCTTCAGCCCTTCAGCTCACTGCCCTCAAGACAGCTCCCTGGCTGTCACCTTGAGCCCTGCTGCCGGCCAGGTCTCCTACAGCCATGCCTCCACACCACACCTCCGCGTGGACACTGACAATGGTCAGGCCAGGCCACTGTGGTTGCACTCTTCTGACTTCCGGCAGTGTGTGTCCTCTGCATATCCAATCCCACATCCTTCTTTCTGTGTGACAAATTCTTTGTTGTTGTTGTTGTTGCTATTTGCCTATTTTATATATAGTAGTTAGTATCTGCAAATCTCGAACTCTCAAATTATCCCTTGCCACCTCTTTACCCCTTGGTAACCATAAGTTTGTTTTCTATGTCTGTGAGTCTGTTTCTGTTTTGTAAATACGTTCATTTGTGTCTTTTTTTTTTAGATTCCATGTATAAGTGAGAGCATACGATATTTTTCTTTCTCTTTCTGGCTTATTTCACTTAGAATGATGATCTTCAGGTCCATCCATGTTGCTGCAAGAGGCATTAATTTATTCGTTTTATGGCTGAGTAGTATTCCATTGTAAATATATACCACAACTTTTTATAAATTGAAGTACAGTCAGTTACAATGTGCCAATTGCTGTTGTACAGCACAATGTCCCAGCCATGCTTATACATATGTATTTGTTTTCATATTCTTTTTCATTAAAGGTTATTACAAGATATTTAATACAGTTTCTTGTGCTATACAGAAGAAACTTTTTTTAAAATCTGTTTTTATATTTAGTGGCTAACATTTGCAAATCTCAAATTCCCAAATTTAGCTCTTCCCACCCCCTTTCCCCCAGTAACCATAAGATTGTTTACTATGTCTGTGAGTCTGTTTCTTTTTGGTAGATGAGTTCATTAGTGTCCTCTTTTTTTTTAGATTCCACATGAGTGACATCATATGGTATTTTTCTCTTTCTGGCTTGCTTCACTTAGAATGACAAGCTCCAGGTCCATCCATGTTGCTGCAAGTGGCATTATTTTATTCTTTTTTATGGCTAAGTAGTATTCCATTGTATAAATATACCACAGCTTCTTTATCTAGTCATCTGTTAATGAACATTTAGATTGTTTCCATGTCTTAGCTATTGTAAATAGTGCTGCTATGAACATTGGGGTGCATATTTCTTTTTGAATTAGGATTCCCTCTGTATATATGCCAGGAGTGGGATTGCTGGATCATATGGTAAGTCTTTTTTTAGTTTTTTGAGGAATCTCCATACTGTTTTCCATAATGATGCACCAAATTGCATTCCTACCAACAGTGTAGGAAGGTAGGTTCCCTTTCCTCTACACCCTCTCCAGCCAGCCTTTATCATTTATGAACGTTTTAATGATGGTCATTCTGAGTGGTGTGACTAATTCTTACTCATCCTTTGGGAGCACAGTGGAGCTTCCTTACTCCAAGAGAGATACTCTGGCTCCCCTGGGCTGAGTGGGACTTCACTCTGCTTCCTGACATTACTCTGTATCTTAATCCACTGTGACCACTGAGCAACCTGAACTATGTCTATGTCTCAGAACCTCCTCCAAATGGCCTGGAAGTTTCTTAGAAAGATGATGGAAGTGTGCTAGAAAGATGATAACTGGATAGATGACCAGATGAGCGAGTGGCTGCCAAGGTTTGTGTGCTGAACATGCACAGAGTTGAACAGTGCCCATTTAGAGTTCTGAGAGAGCACTGAGAATGCAACTTTGGATCTCAGGTATCCACACAATCATCATGGTGAGGATGGGCAACACACAAGGGAAGCCTCTCATTTAACAGAAGATGGTGGATGTTGTGAATACAGTCTTCTAGACAGCAATAAACATGATGAAATATAACATGTGATGGGAATAGGAAGATAAACACTGCTTCAGAGACACAGGCATTACAGAGGTCAGAGGTGGAGGTGAGGACCAGCAGGGAAGATACAGATATTTTCAAACTAGATGGTAGGACCATGGGGTAAGCATCTGACTAAGGATAATGAGAGGGAAAACACACACGGTATTATGATGGGAGAGGTTTGTTATGTCCACTCAGGCCCAGAAGGCATTTTAATTCAGAGCTATCACCTGGCATAGAGGCAAGGTGTTTTAGAAACTGGGAACTTCAAATCTGTGGGCTTTGTCTAACTCACTCCATACAAGGAAGATCTGATAAATTCTTTACCCTCAATGCTGATCATTTCATCTCTTAGTGGGTAGAAAAAGTTACAGAGGAAGTAAAATCTACTCAGAATTGGGTTTGACCAATGAGGAAGGGAGAAGAGAATAAAAAAAGAAAAAGCCTCATGTGAGCAAGAATGAGCTTCCTTGGAGTAAACTCTGGTGCATCTGGGTGAAGATCTTAGGGAAGTAGGTTTTAGAAATTTGACAGCTCTAGTATCTGACTCACAGTGAAAATATGGCTCCAGATGGAATTTAAAAGGCAATTCCAAGAAGGAGCTCAATGAAGAAAAAAGGATGCACACTAACTCCAGAGTTTCCAGGCTTGGCATCTCCCAACCCCTCACCCAGTGGCAGAAGGTAGCTTGGTAGGTACACTTCTTTCCTGCTGTAATGTTAGTGGAGATCAAACGAGAGCCCCTCTCCTCCACCCCTAGCACTGGGCTGTTGGTGAGCAGGGCAGTGGTCTTTGCCCAGTGAGTTTGATGTCTCTCTCCCCTTACCTAGCAGCACTGGGCAACGTAGAGGGGTACCTTCTGCCCCTGTAGGCAGCAGCAGCAGGGAGCAAGAAAGAACACCAATAGCACAAGGTGAATGAAGCAGGGCAGAGTAACATAGTCAGGACTCTGAAAATTAAATTTTTACTGGAAACATAGCCCACAAAATGGGCCAGAATCTATGTAATAAACCTAAACAGCTTATGTAAGAAACCTGAACCTAAACCTATCATTGAGCTAATAGCAATGTTGTAATTATTCAATAAGGATTTTAAAGCAGCCAAAACCAAAATGCTTTAGTGAGTAATTACAAATAAAACATTTCTTAATCTCACAAAACTATAAGATATGTAAAAGAACCAAATGGAAGTTGTATTACTCCAAAACACCCCTAAAATTTTAAAACCTCACTACATTGGCTCAGTAGTGTAATAAATATGACAAAGGGAAGAATCAGTGAATTAAATAATAATAGAAATTACCCAATCTGAAAAACAGAAAATGAACAACACCATCAACAACAAACTGAACCTCAGAGACCTGTGGATCAATAAAAAAAACACATAATACTCATATTACTGAAGTCCTAGAAAGAGTGTGAAGCTGAAAAAAATATTCAAAGAAGTAATGATAGCTGAAAATTTCTCAGATTTGCTGGAAGACATAAACCTACAGATTCAAGAAGGAGATATGTGTAAAACATGGTAAATTCAAAGAAATTCATACCAAGATACATCACACATGAATAAAAACCTGAAAAGTTTAGAGAAAAAGAAGATTAAAAATCTTAAGAAAAAGAAAAACTCTTGAAAGCATCCAGACAGAAATGACACACTACCTATAAACTAATACGAGTTCAAATGACAGACAATTTCTCATTTGAAACCATGAAGATCAAGCAGAAGTAGCACAATGTTTTTTGTTTGCTGAACGAAATATACTTCATCAGAAATATATATCTGATGAAAACATCTTTCAACAATGAATGGGAAATGGAGATTCTCAGATGAAGGAAAACTAATAGAAGTTATTGCTAGTAAACTTACCTTTAAAAAGTGCCTAAAGGAAGTTCTTCCAACAGAATGAAAATGATAGAAGGCTTGGCACTTGAAAAGGGAAGGAAGAACAGAAAAAAAGGAAAGAAGAATGGGTAACATGTAGTGATTAGACCATCCTTCTTACAATTTTTAAAACTCACATTTGCCAGTTGAAACAAAAATTATAATACTATCTGATGTGGTACTCAGTGTACACAGAGGAAGTACCTCAGACAATTCATTTTAAAAGTGAAGAGGATAAAAGGATGTAAATGGAAATAAGATTTCTACACTTGATTCAAAGTGGTAAAGTGTTGATACCAGTGGACTGTAAGTTTTTATGTATGCTATGCCCAGAGCAACCACTAAATAAACTATTCAAAGAGATACACCTCTAAAACCTATAAATAAATAAAAATGGAATTCTAAAAAAGTGTCCAAGTAAACCATATTAAGGAAAGAAAAGAGAAACAGATGAATAAGAAACAGAGGAAACAAAGAGAAAATACAAAATAAGATGGCAGTTTTAAGCCTAACATGCCTATAATTACTTTAATCTAAATAGTCTAAATATACCAAATAGAGGGCAGACATTGGGCAAGTGGATGAAAAAGCATGACCCAAGTATCAGCTACCTGTAAGAAACCAAACAGTAGAACTTCTATTCTCATGAAGCAAAATTGATGAAACTAAAAGGAAAAATGGACAAATCCCAATTATAATTGGGGACATTAACACCCCATTCTCAGCAATTGATAAAAAAGTCAGCAAAGGCATAGAAGAGCTATAGAAGAACTGAACAACATCATCAACCAATAGGATCTAACTCCATGTAACAACAGCAGAATACACATTCTTTTCATGCACACATGGAATAGTCACTAACATCATACCCTGGGTCATAAAACAAACCTCAAAAAAATGTAGAAGAAATTAAAATTTACAGAGTATAGTCTCTGACAATAATGAAATCAACATAGAAATCAAATCAAAAATAGAAGTCAACAGCAGATAGACAATAGAAAAATCTCCAAACACTTGGAAAAATTTTTTAAACTTCTAAATAATGCATGGGTCATAAATTCTCAAAGAAAAATTTTTGAAACAGAACTGAATGAAAATGAAAATACAACATATCAAATCATGGGATACAACTAAAGCAGCACTAGAAGGGAAATTTATAGCACCAAATCCTTACATTACAAACGAGAAAAAGTTTCAAATCAGTAAGCTAAGTTCTGACCTCAAGAAACTAGAAAAGAAGAGCAAAATAAACCCTAAACAATAGAAGAAAAGAAAATAATAAAGATCAAAGTAGAAATCAATGAGATTTAAAATAAGATTACAGAAGAGAAAATTGAAAGCAAAAATCTGTTTTTTTGACTAAAATCAAGAAAATTGATAAAGCTCTAGCAAGACTGACAAAGATGAAAAGAAAGAAGACACAAATCTCCAATATCAAAAATGATCTCTATCTACACACACAAATGAGTAAACTAAAGAAATCTAAACAAGCTCTGTGGGTTGCACCAATGTCAGTTTCCCAGTTGTCATATTGTGCTATAGCTACACAGGATGTTATCTCTGGGGAAAAATGGGCGAAGGTCACGGAGACCTCGCTGTACATTTTTTGCAGCTTTCTGTGAATTTACAATTATTTCACAATAAAGTTAAAAAGAAGACACCTCTGGGTAAAGCCAGGTTTTAAAAAAAATGCTGAGAAATAATGACATGACAAAAAATAAAGTCAGAACAATGCATGGAATGAAAGTAGTCATATCAGCAAGGCTGACCTTGAATGGACTCCAGGGTTAAGGTTTGTTAACAGAATATTTAAAATTAACTTTAAAATAGGAAAAAGGGACAGCTATGTTCAAAGCTGGGGCCAATGTCTAATGTTAATTAAAACAAAGAACAACAAAAAGCCCTATAACTTTTCTATTTATATTTCTTGGGGTCTTCTCTGTCAAGTAGGATGCTCTTCAGACTGAAATTGGTGGGAAGAAATATCATGAAGAAAGATGTGAAACTTCAAATAGTTGAGGGCTTTGGACGAGAGGGCTAGACAGATTACATTCTACAGACTGGCAAGAGCTTGCCAACGTGGGAACAGAATTTGAGAAACCAGACACATCAGGAGAGCGACAGGAAAACCTGAGCCAGACAAATGCTCATATTTTCAAGAAGGTGGAAAGGATCACATCCCAGAAAGTTATTGCCAACAGGGACAAACGTGAAGTCCCTCATTCAAGCTCAAATTTTCCATTGTTGAAGGGGAGAGGGGCTGATACTGGTTCAGGAGGAAAGACCTGGGATTTCGTCGGACCTTCAAGCATCAAGAGCCAGCAGTATGTGGAGGCTCTTTAGAAAACTAAAGCAATCTTCAGCCAACAGATATCTAGGTAGGTAGGTAGATAGGTAGATAGACAGACAGATAAACAAGCCTGGAGCCATTTAGTGCTGAAGCAAGTAGGTTTTTTTCATCTCAGTAAGCCCCAAGGGAGGGGGCCCCTGTGTTCCAGAGCCTCCCAGTGATTACTGTCCGTAATGGCACTCATCTAGAAAGGTCCGTATGTTCCATGATCTTTGTAAGAGGAGACAGGAAGTTGTGAATGCATTTAGGAAAATGTTCCATCCAAACTGGAGCGATTTGGTTCGGGATTAGATTTTTAGTTAGTGGCCTCTATAACCCAAGTCAGAAATCTGGGATTCACCCTTGACTCTTGCATCATCCTCACTTGCCTTGTCCACCTCCCCCCCATTATAGTCCTACTGATTTGCCATCTAATATTTCTCCAGAGTGTTCTCTCTTTTCCTTCCACATACCCACTGCCTCTCATCCTCTCTGCCAACCTCCTCTCTGTCGTCTGGGTTACACTTGAGAGTGAATAATTGCAAAGGCAAATCACTACCTCTCAGCCCAACATCAACCTTTTCAAAGCTCCCCATTGCCCTCAGGATAAAGTCCAATTAATTGGTCCTAGTCTCAATCCCCACTGAGTTTCTTCACCTGATTTTGCCCCAACAATATGGAGCTATTTGTATTTTTCCTGACTATTCCTTGTGAATGTATCATAACCATGTGGTCCCCTACCTTAGCCCCAGTCACCATCTCCTTTCTCTAACTCATCCTCCTTATCCTTTAAGCTTTAGAAGAGGTCTCAACTCTGCCCTCCAGGGCCCCACACCAGGTTAGATCTGTCCATAAGGTCCTGTGCAAATCTCACTCACAGCCAGTGATAAATTGTATAGAAGTAGTCAAGTGATGGATAAGCTCACTCTGTCATCGCCTGCTGCCATGGCAACAGGACTGTGGGCTCCCTGAGGCCAGAAGTCATGCTTGTTCTTGTCTGTTTCCTCGATGCTGAGTGCAGTGGCCAGGAGGTAGTAGGTGCCAAATATGTTTGATCACTTGACTTACCTGACTTTGCTTGAACCTTTACAGTACCTTAAAAAGTCATATCTCCAGAATGCTGCCTTCCCCAAAGTTCTGAATCACCAACAGTTATTAAAGTCATTTACACTCCTGCCTTCTTCGTTATCCCACTATAAATTCCTAAAGGCAGAGCACCAGACTCCTCATCTTTGTAACCGCATAAATTCCAGCCAGTGATCTGTACAGACACTGAATGAGACAGTCAGGCCAAGGGACAGAGCTGCAATTATCCCTGCACATACAACTTCCAGAAAAGACTGGGAGGGGGAATGACTGATTGACTTACAAGACAATTCCAAGAGGATATTCTGAGATGAGAAATCAGAAAGCCCCTCTAAAAGCACTCGCCTATGACTTTAAATGCCACAAATTCTAGAAGATTTAAAACAATGCATCACCTGACTAAATAAATAAAACAACAGAGTTGACTGAAGTTTTAAAATCTGAGTTGAATCTAAGACAAACTAATTATGAAGCTGTAACATATCCTAGCCCACACCATATGCACTCTCAAAGCAACATATGGGTTCTAACAGAAGTCACCTGAAAGAATGGAATTGCAATTTTAACGGAATTGCATTAAATACATGTGATACCTGCCTTCAGTTTCATGGAACTTTTTCATCTCCTTTGTTTTGCATTGTCCTCTCATCACACAATTCATCACACACACAACCTATGTGTCGGAAAGAGACACTAAGCAAAAGGAGGGGAGTCTAATAAGCATTAACATTAATCAAAGGGAAAGTATTTACATGCAATTTAAGGGAATTGTAAAGCTAAAAAAACCCCAACTGAATGCTAAAGACACAGCATCTATTACCAGTATTCCACAAATTTCTGATGGAAACATTCTAGGGATGTATTGTTGACAGTCTACGCCACAAACCTAGACTTTCTATTGGCTGGTTATTCTGATGTCGCCAAGAGAAAGACCACAACGCCAGGCAATGTCATTACTGGGGAGTAGTACTTTACCATTAATTTCAAAGGTCTCCCTTGTAGAGAACATGGTTTGGTTGAGAGCCGCTCTTGCTCCGTTGCTGGCCAGGAGCTCTTCCTGCTTGAGAACTTCCTCATTTTCCATTGCTATGCTTTATAGATGGCCAAAGTTCTGGAGCCAGCAGAAATGCTCCCCTCAAGAGGAACTACTTGGGGAAAGATTGTTCCCTTTTAAACAATGCTGCTGCTGCTTGTAGAGCACATATATTTCCCTTGGCTCTGATGCCTGAATTTGCAAAATGTTTCCTGATGTGATCAGGATTAAGCAGTTCTCAAAACTGGGCTATTCACTCTTGGAGCTCCTGCTTCCTGCAGCTGCTTGCTAAGGGGTGGGCTTTGGGGCACAAGTCACAGGACTTTGAAACCACCCGTTGCCCCGAGGCCCCTAAGAACAGAGAGCTGATGACTCCAGGAAGGATGTTTCTCCCCCTTTCCTGTGCCTGTCCATGCCCCACCATGATCCCAGACCCAGTTGTCCTAGGACCTCTCCAGCCCACACTGAAACCTGCCTTCTTTGACCTACATCAACCCTTACAGTTCATCCTTGCTGTGCAAAGTGTGGGCCATGGACCAGCGGCATCAGTATCACTCGGAAACTTTTGATAAAGGCAGAGTCTCAGGGCCCGCCCCGTATAGACTGAATCCAAATCTGCAGTTTAACAAGATCCTCAAGTGATGTATGTACACATTCAAGTTGGAGGAGCACTGCTCTACCCAACACATTTCAGCATTTAATGATGTTTCCTCTCATAGCTTTCCCGTGTTCTCTGTGTGTGTGCACATGTGCGCCTTTGTGCTGGCTCTGGTCCCAGTAAAACCTGAGCTTTTAAAGAAGGGAAACCCCTTTCCTATCTCCCCGACATCAGACACTCCTTATGATAGGGAGGTTGAATAGTGTGTTTGTTAAGACATGGACCCTAAAACCTTGAATGTCTGGGTTCAAATTCCATTTCCTCTGCATAGCAGCCATGTGACCATGGACAAGTCACTTCGGCTTTGAGTATCTCACTTTCCTTGTTTGTAAAATAAGGAAGGTGGTGATAATTTTTGTAGATGTTCAATGGCTTAAATGGTGAAAGGTGGCTAGGATGGCACCTGGTGGGTGATGAGCACTAAGGCCGTGTTGCTGTTATCACTAGAGACATTGTGAACCCACCAGGTGCTAGAGAGATGCAGGAAACAGTCCTTGTCTTAAAGGAGCTCAGTCTAGTACATAGGATGGATGTGGGTACAAGTAAATTGCAGACAATCGCGGCTGGTGATTAGAGTATCTGATGAGACAGAAGTGGCCAGGAGGCGGGGGCGGGAACACCCAAGAAGCTTTATGGTCAAATCTGGGTTTAACGGATGACTAGGGGTTTACCTGTAGAGCAGGATAAGGTGAGGGCCTTGCAGGTGGGAAAGATGCAGGTATAGCCTCACAGCAGCAGGATGCTTAGAGGCAGGGGAACCAGGGATGACCAGGCTATTTGGGACATGAGAGGCAAAGTGGCAGGAGATGAGACTGGGCTGGGGCAAGTCATTGTCTTTGACCTGTGGGGTTGCAGAAAGCAAAAAGGGGAAGACACTCAGGAAAGGGAGTGACTGGCAGCACTCCACAAGGCAGGGGTCCCCAGTGTGCCTAAATTTCAACATTTAGGAAGTCTCTGGTTTTGACTAAGGGCTAGGTGTAGAAGCCAGGGCAGAAAAGGTTAAAGGAAGAGAACTGGAAGTGAGGAAATGAAGGCAGCTGGCAGCTCCAGTCACAAGTTTGGGGGTGAACCACCCAAGAGAGCTGGGACTTCAGGGGATCCCCAGTGAAGGAACCCACTTCTTAGGCTGCAGGTTCTCCTCTGCCTGGTCAGCTCAACTCTGGGGGGGGGGCAGAAGGAGCACTGGAAAGCGCTGTGGGCTAATTACCAAGTGCCTCCTTCGTTAAACAGAGCATTTAGTGGATGTCAAGTCATTTAGCTCTGGCTCTGGGGAACCAAACACAACTCTTTCATTAACTTGCTGTGTGATCTTAGGTGACTGACAACTTCTCTGCACAGTGTAATAACTCAGAGAGCTTTAACTGTTATCTGGAATGTAATAGGTGTCAGGCACCATGCTAGAGACTTCTATAAATTACTCAACACTCACAACAACTTGTAATTTGCCTTAGGTCTTGTGGTTAGAAAGTGAGGACACCAGAATTCAACTCCAGGATCCCCTGCCTCTACAGCTTGATTTAAATCTACTTTAATCCAGCCACTAGCTATAATCCAGAAGTTCATACCAGATGAGCTTCTTGAAAACATATGTGATCTTCTCCCACCCCAGCCTGAGATTCTGGTTTTAATAAGAAGCCTCATGACAGGTTCATGACTTTAATAAGAAGTCTCATGACACACAGCCAGGCTGAGGACCACTGTGCAGAATAACGAAGTGGTCACATGCAGCACGGAGACCGGGACGAGCCCTCAGGACTCCACCCTGAGAGGATCCATGAATCATAGGGAATCACCAATATTCATCCCACTTGACACTTGATAAATGGATATTTTATAGGATTCAACCTAATCCATCCAGCCTGCAGGGCCAGGACTAGAGTGAGGCCAATGATACACTAGCCTGGGGTACAAAAGACTCAGTAATCAAGGTAAGTAATATTTTAACACAATGTTTTAAAAAAAATCAAAGTTAACCCAGAAAGCCCATTCTGAAAACAAAAGTGACATTTTAAATAAACCACAGGATCCCACTCTGCATTTTGCAATGACTCTGGTCACCTGCTTACCCTGGTCCCAGCCCTGCTCATTACTCTGTGTTTCGGCATCTTCATTTGCAAAATGTGATACCCAGAGTTTCCCTGTTTGCCTATAGGATGGGTGTGAGGCTCAAACAAAATAATAGAAGTATCAGCGTATTTGTAAATGAAAGGGCTTTCAGTAGAAGAGCATCTTCTATCAAGCTAGCATGTAATGTGAAATGCCTGCATTGCCAGTGCTACTCTTAAAAATCTCTTAAATCACCCATAAAGTGCAAAACACACCATTTGGAAAATATTGTACAGTCTCTTCTTAGTCCCACTCAGACACTTTTATCTCTGGAACTCAGATTGGCTGTTACTTCCCTTGAGCACCAGACGAAGTGGTTGACTTGCATTTGGGGACCAAGTTGTTCAAGAAATGCAGGGTTTGGCTTTATCTTTCTAGCAGAGTGCATATAATTGGATTGGAGAATTTAAATGCGTTTTAGAGGGGTTCCAACATAGTCCTATCAAGTTCTGATGTTCTCCAAAGTGACAGTCACCTGGCTTACGGTGCTTTATCAGACAGGGCTGATGGGGCTGGAGTCCCAGGCAAACACCACCTGACTCATGGTGGCCTCTGCAGAGATGGACTCTCTATGGACTAGTAAGTCCGAGACTAGTTTTACTGATGGGCTCCCTGGCAGATCACCAAGAACTCCTGAGTAACCCCATTCCAGCTTAAAACTGGGCCAATCATGTCAATGCATGATGTAAAGATCACCCACACAAACCCAAGGGCTCGAAACAAAACCTGACAGCAAGGAGGCAAGCCAAGTCTTAGTGGGGGCCAGGGGAGCGGTCCTTGAGTCCCCATTACACCTCACTGGCTGTTTGGTCATTTGTTCTGCAGTCTGTTTAAGCTCACCAGCAGGGACAATGGGAAGAGGGACCAGAGCTAAAGAAAATGTAACGGGGACAAATGTTAAACATTTCTATCTATTGACTTTATTCTTCTTGACAATCGTGCAGGATAGTGGTCAGTATCCCCCAAGCCTAGCTCAGTGCTTCCTTAATAAAGTAATTTCATTAATGGTACTTAATGAAGCTTGTGGATTAATTTTAAAAATGAAAAGAACAGCAACACATACAACAAGTTTCTTCTGTATAGCACAGGGAACTATATTCAATATCTTGTAGTAACCTATAATGAAAAAGAACATGAAAAGGAATGTATGTATGTATATGTATGACTGAAACATTATGCTGTACACCAGAAATTGACACAACATTGTAAACTGACTATATTTCAATAATTAAAAAAAAACAGAATACAACTTGATAAGAAAAAAAAAAAGAACCCAATCCAAAAATGGACAGAAGACCTAAATAAGCAATTCTCCAAAGAAGACATGCAAATGGCCAATAGGCACATGAAAAAATGCTCAGTATCGCTAATTATCAGAGAAATGTAAATCAAAACTATGAGGTATCCCCTCACACCAGTCAGAATGGCCATCATTTAAAAGTCCATGAATGGTAAATGCTGGAGAGGCAGTGGAGAAAAGGGAACCCTTCTATACTGTTGGTGACAGTGTAGTTTGGTGCAGCTATTATGGAAAACAATATGGAGATTTCTCAAAAGACGAAAAACAGACTTACCATATGATCCAGCAATCCCATTCCTGGGCATATAAACAGAGGGAAACTTAATTCAAAAAATACATGCACCCCAATGTTCATAGCAACACTATTTATGATAGCCAAGACATGGGAACAACCTAAATGTCCTTTGGCAGATGACTAGATAAAGAAGATGTGGTATATTTATACAATGGAATACTACTCGGCCATAAAAAGAATAAAATAGTGCCATTTGCAGCAGCATGGATGGACCTGGAGATTGTCATTCTAAGTGAAGTAAGCCAGAAAGAGAAAGAAAAACACCATATGATATAACTTATATGTGGAATCTAAAAATAAAAGTCAAACGAACTTATTTAAAAAACAGAAACAGACTCACAGACATAGAAAACAAAATTATGGTTACCAGAGGGGGAAGGGGGTGAGAAAGGATAAATTGGGAGTTCGAGATTTGCAGATACTAACTAATGTATACAAAATATATAAACATCAAGGTCCTACTGTATAGCACAAGGAACTATACTCAATATCTTGTAGTATCTTACGGTGTAAATGAATATGAAAATGAATATATATATATATTCATGTATGACTGAAGTATTGTGCTGTACAACCAGAAATTGACACAACATTGTACACTGGCTATACTTCAGTAAAAGTATATATGTACAAGAAAAAAAAAACAGCAACACAAATGACCACCAATAGGTAAGCAGGTAAATAAATTGTGGTATATCCATTTAAAGGAGTGCTAATCAGCAATAAAGAGAAAGAAATAGCAACATGGGTGAATCACAAAAGCCATTATGTTGAGTGAACGAAGCTAGACCCCAACAGGAGGTATTGTATGGTTTCATTTGTATAGATTCTGGTACAAGCCACATTCATCCATGGTGTCAGAAAACAGAGCCAGGGTTTCCTGAGGTGGAGGCAGGGGAGAATTGACTGCAGAAGAGCAGGAGGGAAATTCTGGGTTGATGGCAATGTTCTGTGTCTTGATTGGGGTGTTAGTTACAAAACTCATTGGATTTTATACTTCATATATATATATATATATATATATATACACACACACACACATATGTAGTGTATACATATATATATATATAAATATATATATGTGTAGTGTGCAAATTATACCTCAAAAAAGTTAATTGGACATAATATATAAATTGTACCTCGATGAAGTTAATTAAAACAGAAATTAAAGGAAAAAGATGACAAAATTATTATTGTTGGACCTTGGCCCAACTCACAGAAGTTGATGCTCTGAGAACCATCTGAGGGGGATGGTGCCTGCCTCCAAGCAACAGGTGTAGATGATGTGAAGAGTGTGTGAGGCCTCATGGAGCCACCCACACCTTCTCTCCCTTGTGTTGGGATGCTCATACACATTCTGGGATTGCTGTGTCAGGACTGCAGTGTGTGTTCTCAAAACAGACAGAAGAAAGGGGAAGCAGAGTGGTCTGTGGTGGGACTTTCCTACTGACCCAGCACTCCCACCAGGGGCACACCCAGGGCAAAGGCCAGCAAGGCAGCTGTGCCTCTCTGGTCTGATTTTAAAAACATAAGTTCTCCTGACCACAGATACCACCCTCTGCCTTGCTAACATCTACACTGTTTTCCCAGGGGCCAATCCTTTTATTCCCCCAATTTAAATGTATCCCCTCCTAGAAGAGGAAAAAGTGACTTACTCATATTGAAGTGTAAACGAGCAATATTATTCCTTTCCTGGAGCAGATATTGGGGGTCAGAGGAGATGCAGGAGCAGGATAGAGGGGAACCATCCAGGATCCTGGAAGTCTCTGCACAAGAAAGTGTTAAATACGCACTGAAAGGAAAACAGCCACTATTAGAAATTTTGCAGGTTTGCAGTTGTGCCAAGGGTCACCTGTGCTAATTCTCATTGATCTAAAACAATTTTGCCTGAGCAATTCTGGACTGAGAGCAAGTGGGATAGAACAGAGAAGGTAGGAAATCAATCAGAATTGCCTGGAGGTGGTTGTCAGTCACCCCCCATTCATTCAACAGATGTTCATTGAGAGCCTACTCTGTCCCAAGCTCTGCTCTGATAAGAAGACAGGCTCTTATCCTTTCCAATGAGCTGGAAAGCACCCTCCGTTAGTCACGCGCTCCCAAGGTCATACCCTACGTTGCCATTCTTACCCACTGTAAATCCTTCATAGTTGCTCATCCATTCCACTCCCTGCCCACACCTCTGAATCTTTCCAACTCTTCCTTTAGTATGCTATGTTGCACAGTCCTTTGCCTCTAGGACTTCTGATCTGTTATTCTGCCACTCTTCCACTGTCCATTACCCACTTCATACCCTCTCTCTCCTACTTACATTAATGGTCAGTCATTATAATCACCCCCTGGCACACATCCTCAACTCCCTTGCTCCTGTTTTGCTTCATTGTACTCACTTGACAAAAACCGCAGCACAGATTAGATCCAATCCTCCACGCAACTGAATGTAAATGGAGAAAATGACATAATCATGCTGGTGGTCTTAGTTTAATCCTGTGACATAAACTGCAAATGAACCATAATCCCATCTGGCGACTGTACTAAAGTTCTTTATTCAACTTACTTTCCATCTTCATTTCATCTCCTGTCTTTATTTTCAGCTGATGATCTTGCCTTCCACCTTACTAAGAAAATTCAAGCAACCAGAAGCGAAACTCCATACTCCCACCACAACTGGCATCTCCATCGAGGATGACTTAGATGAACTGTCCAAGCTCCTATCAATAATGACACTCTCAACCTGTGCACTAAATCTCATCACCTCTCACCCTCTTTGGGGCAGCAGTCCTTCCTTCCCTCTCCTCTACAGCATCAATGTTACAGTCTCTCCTGGATTATTCTCAACTGCCAAATATACACACTGTCATTTCTCCATCCTAAAACACTTACCCTTGACCCACTTCTTACGACCTACCACCCAATGTTTTGCTTTCCTTTGTGAAAAAGTCCTCAAAATTATTGTTGATACTCACTGTTGGTAATTCCTCTCCTCCCATGCTCTTTAAAACCACTCCAATGGAAGTTTCATCCCCACCACTCAACCAAAACTTCGCTCATTAACATCATTAGTGAATTCCACATGGATCCATCAAGTTTCAGTCCTCATTTTACTTATCAGAAGCACACTATAGAGCTGCTCACTCTTTCCTCCTTGAAATAATTTCTTCGGTTGCCTTTTAGGACATAGCACTCTCTTGACAGTTCTCCTACCTCACTGGTCACTCTTGGCTTATTTTGCTGGTTCGTTCTTGCTTTCTTCACCTCTTTATGTTAAGTTGCCCCAGAATTTGATTCTTCATAGTCTTCTCCGTCTGTACTCACTTCTTTGGTGTAAATTCCACATATGTGTCTTTATTCACAAATTTATGTTTCTAGATCAGACTTCACTCTTGAACCTGGGTACTTATTACATACATGTCACACAGACATCTCAAGTTCAGTGAGCTAAAACTAAGCCCCTAATATTTCCTCCATCTTGGTTGATGGCAACTCTATCACTCCAGTTGTTTTGATAAAAAATCTTGAAGCCAACCTTGACTCCTTTCTCTCTCTCATG
Organism: Camelus ferus; assembly: GCF_009834535.1. Classification (NCBI taxonomy): domain Eukaryota; kingdom Metazoa; phylum Chordata; class Mammalia; order Artiodactyla; family Camelidae; genus Camelus; species Camelus ferus. The sequence continues at coordinate 10,930,143 of NC_045700.1, forward strand.
CTCTTTCTCTCCCTACATTCAATCCATTAGGAAATCCTTTGGCTTTACCTTCAAAATATACCCAGAACTTGAAATTTCTAATTATCTCCCCGCTACCACACTGGTGCAAGTCACCACAATCTTTCATCTGAATTACTTCAATAGCTTTATTTCTTTTTAAAGAAACAAGATTTTAATATAATATTCAAACCTAGCATTTGCTATTTTTTCCTTCCAGTTTCATTGAGATATAATCGATGTATAGCACTGTATAAATTTAAAGTGTACAGCACAATGATTTGACTTATATCCATCATGAAATGATTATCACAGTAAGTTTAGTGAACATTCATCATTTCATAGAGATACAAAATTAAAGAAATAGAAAAAGATATTTTTCCTTTGTGATGGGAACCCTTAGGATTACTTTTTAAACAACTTTTATATATAACATACAGCAGTGTGTTAATTATATTTATTATGGTTTACATTACATCCCTACTTCAATAAATTTCTAACTCGTGTCCACACTTCTGTCCTTCCTACCATACAGTCCACATTTAATATAGCAGCCAGAGTTATCCCTTTAAAACAGAAGTCAGGCTTGATGTCAGGAAAAATGATGGAATAGGAAGCAGCAGGAATCTATCTCTCTGGCCGAACAAAAATTATACTGGCAGAAACAGTCTGAGGTGACTATATTGTAACTCTGGAGTTTATTTGAACATCTGCAGTTTCTAGGAACCAGCTTGGCTGACAAATTGCACTTAATTTCTATTGATTTCAGCCATCAGCATGGTGGCAGCTACCTATCTCTCACCTGCCCCTCACCCCATGGCAGGCATTTGTAGGGACAGGAACCCATATTTCTGGCATGACTTGCTAGAGCCAGAGTGGTCAATAAGGACCTTGCCCTCCAAATATTGGGATTCTGTGTTCTGACTATGTACTGCTCCTTCAGATTACTAAGGGAAATGCATGGAGGCTATATGCCATTGTTTCACCCCCAACAGCTGAATCAGCCTCCAAGAGATTTAAAGGAGCAGTACCTGCTATTTGGGGTATTCAAAAACAATCCTATATATGGTGGAATTTAAAAAAACATGCCCAGGGAAAGAGGCAGATTCAAAAAACAAACAAACAAACAAAAAACTGAGAAAACCTCAGGCTTTCACTTTAGGCTGATCCCCAGCATGGAGACACCCTATATATATTTTTTAATTTAAAAAAGAAACCAGCAAACTTTGTGGAAGAGGGAGACTCTGATTTACATATTTACCACACTATAAGATTCAAATGTCCAGCTTTCAACAACAACAAAAAAATCACAAGGCACACAAAGAAATAGGAAAAGACTGGCCAATTTAAAGAACAAAATAGATGGACGGAAAGCAAACCTGACAAAACTCAGTGTTGAATTTACTATTCAAAGACTTTAAAACAATTGTCTTAAAAATGCTATAAGAAGAAGGAGGTTATAGCTCAGTGGTAGAGTGTATGCTTAGCATGAACGAGGTCCTGAGTTCAATCCCAAGTATCTCCACTAAAAATGTAAGCAAATAAATAAACCTAATTATTTCCCCCTTCAAAAAATAAATTTAAAAAAATAAAATAAATTTTAAAAAATGCTCAAAGAGATGAAGGAAGACACGGACAAAGACAGAAAAGCACTATGTGGACAAAATAAAAGAACACCAATCAAGAGACGGAAAATATAAAAATGGTCTAAAAAGAAATTTTGGAGCCAATGGTTACAATAAATGAAATGAAAAATACACTAGAGGGGTTCAAAAACATATTTGAGCAAGCTGAAGAAAGAATCAGAAAACATGAAGATACAATCATTGGGATTACTGAATCCGAACAGAAAATAAAAAGAATGAATAAAAGTGAACAGAGTTTAAGGCACCTGTGGGGCACCACCAAGCTGACCACCATACACTCTGTGAAAAGAAGGAAAAGAGAATAGCAGAAAGAATATTTGAAGAAATAATGGCTGAAAAGCTTTCCACATGTGATGAAATATATGAGTCCACGGATCTCAAAATCTCAACAAACAACTAGGATAAACTCAAAGAGACCCACAGTGCTCTCCATCATAATCACACTGTCAACAGACAAAGGGAGAATCCTGAGAGCAACACGAGAGAAGTGACTTGTCACATCAAGGCGCCCTCAGCAAGGATCTCTGTGAGACAGCACAAGGCACTACAGAAGCAGAGTTTTTGGAAGCTACTGAAGTTAAATTTGTATAAATTCTAATTAGACTGTTATATGTTTAGGATGTTGAATGCAATGGCAACCTGAAAGAAAATATGTATAGACTCTAAACATAACAAAATGACAACAGAAATAAAAATGTTTTGCTATAAAAAAATCAACTAAACACAAAGAAGACAATAATGGAGGAAGTGAGGGACAAAAGAACAATAGTTCATGTGGAAAACAAACAGAAAATGGCAGAAATAACTTCCTCCTTTTCAATAATTACTTTGAACATAGATAGTTTAAATTCTCCAATCAAAAGGCAGAATTTGGCAGAATAGAATTAAAAAGCATAACTCACCTCTATCATTTTAGATCCAAAGACAAAAAACAGATTGAAAGTGGAAGGATGGAAGAAAAGCTATTCCCTATAAATAGTAATCAAAAGAGAAGTGAAGTGGGTATACTAACATCAGAAAAAATAGATTTTAATAGCACAGGGAAATATATACAAGATCTTATGGTATCTCACAGAGAAAAAAATGTGACAATGAATATATATATGTTCATATATACCTGAAAAATTGTGCTCTACACTGGAATTTGACACAACATTGTAAAATGATTATAAATCAATAAAAAATGTTTAAAAATAGATTTTAAATTCAAAAAAGACTACAAGAGACAAAGAAGGATAGTATATATTAATAAAAGTTTCAGTACAGCAAGAAAATACATAACAATTATAAACATTTTCAGGCTTAGTAACAGACCCTCAAAATACATGAAGCAAAAATTGGCAGAATTGAAGGGAGAAGCAGATAATTCTACAATAACAGTTGAAGACTTCAATAACCTACTTTCAACAAGGGATAGAATGACCAACTGAAGGAAGGTAAGTAAGGAAGTGGAGGACTTGGACAACACAGTAAACCATTTAGATCAAAAGACACACTTAGAAACTCTGCCCAAGAGTGGTATAATATATATTCTTCCCAAGTACACATGGACATGCTCTAGGATGCATGGTATGTTCAGCCACAGAACAAATCTCAGTAGATTTTAAAAGATAGTTGTCATCCAAAGTATCTCCTCCAACCACAGTGAGTTCAAGTTAGAAATCAGTAACAGAAGGAATAATGGAAAATTCACAAATAGGTGGAAATTAAACAACATATTCTTAACCAGCCAATGGAGCAAAGAAGGAATCACAAGGGACATTAGAAAATACTTAGAGGTGAATGAAAACAAAAGCATAACATACAAAAACTTATGTACATTTATAAATGGTTAAAATAAATATTATGTTACATATCATTTACCACAATAAAAAATGTAACTGAGATTGGCCAGAATGGCCTAATATCCCCTCTTGCTGGGAAACAGGCCCTAAATCTGGAGGATGGGAATCTGTCTTCCCCTTTTCTCACCCCTCAAGCCCTGTCCCTGCCACGCTGTCACCAGGAAGTCTAGATTCAGAGGAACACTGCTTTGGGGGAGAATAAGGTTTCACTTACTAGCTATTCAGTGTCACATGACTTCCTGGGAGACCCAAAGAATGAATGGAGTGACCTGAACCTAAAAACCAGAAGTAGGAGCTTGTGAAAGAAGACCTAGGGCTGGAATAGTTGCTTGGGTTTCTTGTCTCCTGACTCATATTTTTGGACACCACTAGCAGTGAGCTTCTGGCACTGAGAGGGCTGAATATTCATGCGGATGGTAAACACAGGGTGAAGAAATGCTCCTTTACAATCTCATAGAGTTCCAGAGAGCATCCAACGAGTTTTAAGAGAAGGGGAGCAGTGATTTGTGGTTTGGTAGATAGATAGATGATACGTAATTGCTGCCTCACAGTGGACGGCTAGCTTCACACATCCAGTGGATTCTGTGTCATGTTGTCTCCACACTGGTTGAAGCAGGGGCACACGGTGGCCCCCAAGAGACCAGATAATGTAGTCAGGCTGAAGTCAGGAGGGGTGAAATCAGTGCCTATTTGGCTGCTCCACCTGAGCTAAGTTCAGATGCAAGTGGAGAGAAGGAGGCTTCTTAAGTCCTTGCAGCCATTCAGAACTGCCGCAGGTGTACCAGGTACCTGCTCAGGGTTGTGAGAGTGGACGCTTATGGGTGTGGGAGCTGTCCAGCATCCATCCTCCCTTCCTAGAGCACCCCACCTTCCATTATTAGTATTGCCTTTTCTCTATTATCATTCAGTCCACTGCAGTTATGATTGGGGACCTGCAGTAACTCAGCCAAGGGGTAGTCAAGCAAAAAGCAAGGCCAATTGCATGATCCCTTTCTGGTGTTCAAGTTGTAGGCAGAGGGCTAATAGCCTAAAAACAGCTGGAGTTTTTCTCCTTCCTAGCCGTGTTGTCCTGAGTTGGCCATTCCTGCTACTTGACCTTAGCCCTGCCCTGCTTGCTACCCTCTCACACTGCCTCAGTGTCTCTCTTTGTAAGCCCAGCTCTTTCTGTCAAATTTGGAAATCCCAGAATAAACTTCTTCTTGCTAAGTTGGCTAGATTTGGTTTCTATTGCATATAGCTGAAGAACCCAGATTTCCCAAATTTTCACAAAGCTTTATTCTGAGCCTCGTCCTTCTCACCTTGTGGATCTGTGTGCCCTGTGATTCTGGATTCCCAGTGCTTGGGGTCAGATATCCCCTTCATCAGCCTTAGCCTCGTAAGACTCAACCAGCCCTAACTCAAGCCAGGGGTGGGGGTACAGGGAAGCTCATAGTTTTCTGAACTAATATGGTTGATTCACTCCCCAGTAACTCAAGTCACTCCTCAATTCAAATCCAATAATTATTGATTCTTTTTTGGCACTTCTCAATTTTACCTATTTCTGAAAAAAAAGCAATTTTTTCAATAGTAAAATAGCAACACAAAGCATTTTTAAACAAAAACAATAACCCAGGAAAAAATCAGCTGGAAATGAGTAGAGTGAATAACCCCCACAAAGCAACTCAGAGGTGGGCATCTTCCTTCCTGTAGTTCATGAATTGGTATCAAGTCAATAATGCTCCAAAGACTTTGGATCAGGCATTCTTCTGTTTGTTTAGTTATGACTGACCTGCATTTGAACCTATTTTAATATTTGGGGTATTTCCCACCTTCAAAGATCCAATGGGAGGCAGAAAACCATGCTCTACTTAAAGAGCCTAGTTGCTTGAATTCCCAGCCTCACTGGCAGCTAGCTAGGAATGAATGTGTGGCCGATCAAACACAGCCTCCACGAGGGAGGAGAAGATGGGATTACTGCACACCAGGGAAGGGGCAGTAGCTGCAGCAACGCCAAGCGTTTCACCTTGGCCCTCCTCCACAGTGTAGGCAGCAGCAAAGGGGTTTCACTGGTTGGGTTCTGCAGCATGATTTTGGCTTGTGGTCTGGTATCCCTGACCCTGACCTTCTCCCAGGCCTGGTTCTGCAGTCTTATCAGCAATTCTGGGAGCTCCCAATGGTCTTCCAGTAATTTCCTTCTCAGTTTGAATCAGTCAGATTTCTATTTCTGTTGCTTGCGATGAATATCAGACTGCTACAGACAGAAAGAAATGCCGTCAGCAATCCAGATCCTCAGGAGGCCCAAGCGTTTAGATTTTGGGAGAATAATAAGGTCCTCTGTGTTGTGCCAATGTCTGCCTCCCAAGCTCTTGCTGCCCTTCCTCCACCTGCCCAAGTTTCTTTGGTTGTCCTGAATTATTACCAGTTATTATTTACCAAGGCAGTTCCTTCAGCTTGAAGAGGCTCTCCCACTCCTAAATCTCATCTGGTAAATGACCTTCACTCAACTAAGGGCACCTCAGCTAAGAAGCCCACTGCTAAGTAGAACTGACCCTCTGCACTTCCTACCCACCTTTTCAGGTATATTCTGCCCAGAGATGTGTCGCTGGTATAAATAACTCTGCAGTGGTTGTGTTTATTGGCCTCCTCCCTAAGCTGTGAGATCCCCAAGAGCAGGAACCACATATTCCCATAGCTCTGACCCCAGTTCAACTCAGAGCAAAGAAATGAAGAAACGATTGGGAAACACTGAAATGCTTCTCATTTCAGTGGGCTCCCACACAGCATAGCAGCAACACCCAGAATTGTGAGTGTCCTCCCGAAATACGTGGAAGGAGACAGGAGGAAAAGACAGGCCAGAGGACCTTGTGTTCTTTATTGACTTTTTAGGTGGGATCCCATCCACGGTGACCCAGAAAGGTTTTGTGGGAATCTGTGGCTTGTTTTTTTAATTTACTTTTAATTTTAATTTTTTAATTTTAATTTTAATTTTTTGTGGTTTGTTTTATTAGCACAAGAAGTTGTCCTATGAAGACTCTAAGGAATCTTACAGCCAGTCCATCTGAGATTCATTCTTCAGTATCCCTAACCTCAGCCCCTAGATGTTAACAGCTACTACTGACCCCAGATAGTCATCATCCCAAGAATGAGACACCTTAACAGGGAACCTAGACTGTGAACTGGCTTCATTTCTGCAGAGGGGACAGACTAGGGGCTGAAGACTTTTGCCGAGTCTGTTCCTCCTCACTTCCCTGCCCTCGCTGGGGTGCTGGGTGTACACAGGGGGGCATTTCTAGCCACCTGAAGCCGAGCTCTGCCCCTCCCTCCATTTCAACCATTTTTGAGTGGGAAAATGTGCAGTAAACAATAACAACTTTGCCTCCATCGTTTGGTCTGACTCTGTGCTTTCCACTAGATGAGGCTGAAATCTGGGGGCTCACGATACCAAGTTCTGTCTTGAGTGTGGTGAAACCATGTAAAGCATACAGGCAAGAAGTTAGTTGTATGATTAGTCTACAAAATTTCTAGGCTATTATTGTCTCGCTTGTGTCATTTCTGATGACAGAAAGGAGTTAACTAACAATGATTGTGCAAACTGGGTACAAACAAGAAAAGAAGGGGAGTGCTGATGCAGAGTTTTTAAAGGCGGGGTGGAGTAACAGCATTTCCCTAGTCTCGCTTTCAAAATGCTCTAAAAAAAATAGATTTTATAGAATCACTTCCCCTTCCTGGGGAATGTCTACATTTTAGGACCTACTAGGAGCCTGGCATAGTTAGGTATTTCCATAGGTTCTTTCTTCACAGCAATCTTCTTTCCATGTAAATGTCACTGTTCCTTTTCTATAGATGAAGAAACTGAGGCCTAGGGCCATTAAAAGACAAGGGCCAAAGGTCACATGACCAGGCCCGTCTGATTTGCAGAGCCCAGACAGTTCTGCTACATGTCCACTGAATGTCACTGGCCTGGAAAGAAGCCAGAGCTATTTATTAAATGGTGCATTCATAGAGGATTTTTGTCTCAAGCAATGGAGCTGATGCTAGCCACTGTAAAAAATACAAAAAACTAGAAACTGGTGCACCCATAGGAAAATCATGAAATGTGTAACCTATGTCTTTGATGTCATTTGCTTTGTCTGACATCCTTGCTCTCCTTCTGAAAGAGGCTGTGCTCTATATTTCCACAGCCAGAATTTATCCTAAGGAGATACTCACAGGATGCATTGTGATTCAGACACTGCAGACTTGTTTTTCACAGCAAAAACTGGAAGTAGTCCAAATGCCCTTCGGTAGAGGGCACCATCAAGAAATGGTGGAATATTACACAGCCATTAACAAGAGAAAGATAGATCTGATCATGTTAATTAGAAGAGAATTGCAAGAATTATTCTCAAGGAGAAAAAAGAGGGGCAGAAGAAATGAATAGGATGATGCCAGTGAAGCAAATTAAAAAACCTATGCATATGTCCTCTCTATGATGTTATTTATACAATTTCTTAGAATCATGTGCAAAGATACTTCAACAGTGGCAGTCTTTGACATGAGACTGGGGGTAGGAGGTGTATCATTTTAAAATCATTTTTAATCACTATTTTGTAATAAGAATTATTAAGCTCCATGTCATGTTTATGTCACCGTTCCTTACTTGCAAGCTTTTTGTGTATTTGAAAGTATTTAACCCACATGATAACCCAAGGAGATAGGTACCACTGTTAGCTCCATTGTGCAGTTGAGATCTGCTTTAGAGAAGTTCTGTAACTTGTTCAAAGCCTCATAGCTATTTACTAGCAGGTTAGGGCTTTGAGCTCAGGCACTTAGGCTCCAGAGTTTAGGCTCATAATCACCACACCACACCGCCTCCTAGAACAGCATGGTATATGCACATAATTAAAAAGGAAAAACTGATAAAAGGTTGACGTCTAAAAAGGAGCTGTCTGCTGCCCCACATTTCCTCCCTAGGGGCAAGATCTTCCAAACTTGTCTAGTTGTTCCTTCTGGTTATTAGTTTCATATTTCTATGATGAGATGTTTAGGTTGCTATATTTGATTTACCAACTATAGAACATAATCTCTTGACTTCTTGTTATGGAAGATCAGGATTTAGCTCTCTTCCACTGCCATCCTTTCCTTCTCCCAATCCTGCTCTCCTGAAGTTTAACTAAATCTATAGTCAATGCTTAAATCTGCATGACCATGTCCATATGTTCATGGGTGAGCCAAACCATCAACAATGACTGCCTTTCTTTCATTTGTTTTTCTTGAGTTAATACTTGGCATTTTCCCCCCACTGGCTTAGTTGCCTATGAATCCATCCTTAAATTTTTTCCAAATATTCTATCAAATCTGTTAAAAAGAACAATCAATATTAATTTTCAAATGATCAAATGTTAGATACTCTATGAATTCCATTTATCTGGAAACTCTTTCCTGAATGTCTTAATTAAATAATTTTCTATACTGCTTGAATGTTTTTAATCATGTGCTTATATTACATAAAAATACTAAATAAAGGCTTAAGGCAATTTTATTGAGGTCTAATCAACATATAATAAACTGCAAATATACAAAGTGTACACTTTGATAAGTTTGGCATATTAACATCTGTAAAATCACCACACTGAAGATATCCATCACCCCCCAAAAGTTTCCTTGGGCCCCTGGTAATGCCACCATCTTGCCTCTCTCCACAACCCTCATCCTTAATTGAATGAGGATTTACTTTCTATTACATTAGATTAGTTTGTATTTTCTGGAGTTTATATAAATGGGATGACTCATACAGCATGCAGTCTGTTTGACTTTTTGAATTTAGCATAAGTATTTTGAAACTCATCCATGTTATTGTATATATCAATTGTTCATTCTATTTATTGCTTAGTAGTTTTCAATTGTAGGGATATACCACAATTTGTTTATTCACCTGTTGATGGACATTTGGGTTGTTTTCAGTTTTGGACTATTACAAATGAAGTTGTTATGAATATTTGCATACAAGCCTTTGCATGAATGTGCATCTCCTTTTTCTGGGGTGAATACCTATGGATGGGATGTCTAGATCATTAGGTGCATGTTTAACTTTTTAAAAAAACTACCAAACTGTTTTCCAAAATAGCTGTACCATTTTTCATTCCCTTGATCATATACCAGGAAAACTGATTATATACCTGGAAAACTGAAAAGGATCAAATGAAATAGTGAAAACATTAAGAAAATCCAGTGAGGTGAGATGGTAGCAAAATTAACATGCAATCGTAGGTTTCTTTATATAAATAACCATCAATTAGAAAATATAATAATGCAGGAAAATATCTCATTCATGAGAATTTTAAGGCTCTATGTGAAGAGCACTTTAAAATTCCACTGAAGTACATTTTTAAAAGACTTGAATAAATGTCTTGGATAGGAAGATTCAATGTTATCACAATGCCAATTGTCCCTAAATGAACGTATAAATCTAATGCAAGCTCAATAAAAATACTAACAGGGTTTTTTAAAAGCAGGAAATTAGATACTTTTCCCCCTACAATTTATGCAGAAAATAAATATGCAAGAATAGCCAGAAGTTGAAAATTAAGAGTTATGAGGAAAGACTAATCTTACCAAATATCACAAAATATCATGAAAATGTAGTGATTGAATTTGTCCTTGTCCACCTATGATGAAGCAGTAGCAATGGGAGAGAAGAAACAGTCCACAAATATTGAAAATGTACACCGAAATTCAGGACACAAAAAGGGCATATTTCATATCCGAAAAGAAAATATTTGATAAATTACGTTGAGACAACTGGTTAGTGATCCCTCACCAAAAAATTAAATGCTGTTAAGTCAGAGATATAAGTGTAAAAAATTAAAAAAACTATCAGTGTTAGAAGGAAAAGTGATCTATTTTAGTCTATTTTTAACATTCTTCGAGTAGGGAAGATCTTTCCAAGCAAAACCAAAACACAGGGACTCTAAGTTGGACCACATAAAAGTTACAGTTGGCAACAGGGGAGAAGGCACCGTCAACACTTTCTCCTTGCAAAAGGATAAGGCAAAAAAATATTTAGAACACATTTTACAAAGGGCTAATTTCCTGAAAATGTAAATAACCTACAAGGAAATTAAAAACACTAATAGAAGGACAAAGAAAACACATGAACAAGCAGTTTTCAGGGTGGAAAAGGAGTCATAAACAAATGATAATGCAAGTCAGATTTCCATTTTTTCAGTGTTGGATTGGAAAATATCAGGAAGTTTGACAAAACATTATTGTCAGAAATATAAGGAGAAGAGGCTCTCCTGTGCAAAACTGATGGCAGTACAATTGCTCTACCCTGTTTGAGAAACAATTTGGCAACATCTATTAAAACAACCATTTTTGGGATGCAGTAATTCCACTACTAAGCATTTATTTTACAGGCATTCTTGATGTGTACAGGGATATTTGTAGAAGCGGTATTTATAAGGAAAGACTGAAAACAGCCCCAAGGTCCCTCAATGGGGAGCCAGTTAAATCAGTTATGATCCATTCACGCACAATAGTGTCTGAAATGTCACCAGTGTAGTTCCCTTCTTGCTAATTTTTTTGTCCTTTTCCTTTTTCCTTCTCTCCCTCTGGGACATTAAGAAGCTCAGGCTTGGAAGAGGCACTTGCACTGCCTCTGGACAGGGAAGGCTGAAACAGCCCAGGGCAGAGAGGGCATTTGTCAGCCTTGATTTCTGGACCTTGTAAGGCTCAGAGTGAAGTGGTAATCTTCAAAGTTCGCCTTTTCCTGAAATAGAAAAGGGACTTCTCAGAACTCCCAAAGCTGGATTTTTTTGTACTTCAAGAACCAAAGTTTGAAAGGTAGGCCACGGAGGAAGAGACAATAAAGTGACATAAAAGGAATGAGTGGGGTGACACCCTTCTCTGTCAGAGGAGCAGCTGGCTGGTGAGGAGATTCAGTGGTGGGTGGGGAGAAAGCAGTTGAGGAAGGTGGGGATTTGGAGAGTCATGTCTGGCTTCCTTTTCAAGGTGCATCCAGACCACCTCTGGGACTCTGAGCTCCTTTCCCGAACACTCCCATGGAGACAACAAGCCTTCAGCATAACGTCATGTTTGGTGAAGCTGGGCAGAATTCTGCCGGGCCCTCTCAGGTACAAAAGCCCCTCCTTGTCCTTAATCAGTTGATCAGAGAAAGAAATGGAAAATTGTATTTGAGCCACATTGAGGATTATAACTCAGAAACAGTATCTCAGAAAGCTCCAAGAACTGTTCCGCCCAAGGCAAATTATATAAGTGTTTTGAGACAGAAGGCTGTACATTAAATGACAGATTATTGACAGTTTACACAGTCCAGATCTAACCGTCATTGTGGCTCCCTACAAGATCTAGATGGCATGCTATCTTTTAAGGAGCTGTCTTGTTGATGTTCTCTTTATGGTTGAGCAGGTATTTCTGCCGATGGGGGAGGCTTGGTCGATGCATAATGCAGATACACGATGCACATGGAGGGAGAGAGGGGGCCACACGGCAGAGGAAACTTTTTGTGTTTAAATTTTTCTTGCCTTACCATAGAATATGAATTTTGTTTCACAGTAGAAGTCTTTAGTCTCCAAGGACTCCGCTCAGTTCCACAGAGCAGGCTCAAACAGTTAATGATTAGAAACATAGAGTCACAGGACTCCTACCTAGTTCTTCCTGAAGGGATGCAGATAACAATCTGGTGCACGTCTTCGAGTTGTTCTGCGGAACCTCAGACCCCCACCCAGGTGGAGGTTGGTGCTGCATGCTGACCACAGACACAGAGACCCTAGACTGGTTGGAACCAGAAGGTTGAGAAGTTGAAAACGTCATCCTGTTAACCTCACCATCTACCAATCAGAAGGTCCACGAGATGACCATGCATCCTACGACCTTCTCCCTTGATACTGTCTTTAAAAACCCTTGCCTGAAAGCCATTGGGGAGTTTGAGTTTCTTGAGTACAAGCAGCGCATTCTCCTTACTTGGCCTTTGCAATAAACCTTTCTCTGTACCGAATTCCAACGTTTCCATTTGTGCGGTGTCGCTGTGTGCCAGGCACACAAACTTGGGTTCGACAGCCTTGGGAGAGACAGGGGCACACACCTGATGGCACTCCTCAAAACCCACAGATCCCAGTGTGATGAGGAGGAAGCACCTAGGAGAGCCCACAAAGACATGAAAGCACAAGGAGACCAGACCTGGGCAATTGGAAATGCTTGGGCTTACGACGAAAGGCCACAGAGGACAGACTTGTGATTCTGAAGGCACTGGCCATCTCTAAACACAGTGATTGGGGTGCCGGCACCCTGCGGGCCAGCCAGTCTCAGTGGATTCCAGTGGGGGGTACCAGCAGCTGATCGCACTGCAGGATATGGGCCCCCTCTCAAAAAAGTATAAAATTGGGTAAGCTTGTATTTACAATGCCTGTTTACAGAAAAAGGCACCTGATTCCAGTGATTATACCCAGGGGAGGGGCTTGCGGGATTGATGATCTGGCAGGGTCCAGGCAGGCTCAGAGCAGCTGTGAGCTCCCCAAGGCAAGAACCAGACCAGGCTGAAGGTCATTGTCTCCCCTATCAGATGGCAGCTTTGCAAAGGCAAGGACTGTGACTTCCCCAGCAGGCACTGAGTCTGGGGCTTCCTGATCTCCTCAGTGATGACCTTGCAGCGTCCTGCCCCTCTGGTCACTAACACTCCCTGCCAGGCTTTAGCAAACTCGTGCTGAAGATGATGGTTATATATTAGCTGATTATTAATAATGTCCCTCTTTGTTCTTAAAAGTGCCCCAGTTACTCTTTCTTTTTTTTAAGACTTTTTTAGGGGAGAGGTAATTAGGTTCATCCATTTATTTATTTATTTATTTATTTTTATTTTAATGGAGGTACTGGGGATTGAACCCAGGACCTCGTGCCTGCTAAGCATAAGCTCGGCCACTGAGCTACACCCTCCTCCCCTAGAGTTACTACTTCTAAATAGTCAGCAAACAGAGTGTCTCCTGAAGCTCCTAGAAAGGAGTCAAGACTCCTCTACCTTTGGTTCCCCCCATGTCTCAGCTTCCCTTCAATGCACACTAATTCATCATCTCCTGTGAGAAACTTCGGGATGCTCCAGCCACGGTCCCTGGCCTTAGGGAGTTTCTAGTCCACTGAGGGAGGCCCAGAGCCAGGCAGAGGAGTAACAAACACCACCAACTGGGGCTTGCTGAGGCTTAACAGAGGTCACAAGAACTCTAGAGTTCCCGTTCTGCCTCTTCCTGGCCCTCCCCTCAGGTAGGAATATGATAATTGCAATAATGATAAGAATAACAATAACTACCTGTTAGGTGGGAAGCAGAGGATGTCCCTTCCCTGGGGAGCCCCCAGACCAACGTGGGAAACTAACCACTCTGTCCCTGGGAGAGCCCAGTCTTGTGGAAAACACATAGCTACAATCTTTTGTAGTTCCCACACTGATGAGAGAAACTAGCCAGGCAGGTCACCAAGAAATGGCTAGAAATTCCTTAAAAAACCCTGCAAGGTAAGTGTCCTTATCCCCATTTTACAGATGATAAAGCTGAGGTTCAGAGAGGTGATATAACTTACCAAGGTCACACAGGAATTTAGTAGCATAAGCTGGCATTCATGCTCCAAATCCTATCATGATGTGATGGACAATGGAATTAGGTGACAGAGCTCAGAGGGACAACTGGACCTTTGAAATCTGTTACCATACAGAAAGATAAAGTTTCTTTCGTGCTCTGAGAACTGCTGCAGTTCCATGCCCAGGTGTGTTGCAACTGCACACCCATCACATGTCCTGTACACGTGGGCTACTCTTTCCTCAGAGGCACCAGGTACCCCCTCCCACACCTTCCATTGGGTGCCCTGAGCAAAGACGAGGCTGCCAGCAGCACAAGGAACTAAGCTTCATCTCAGCTGCCCTGCCACCAGCAAACGTCAAGAATTTCAATCAACTGATCTGGGTTCCTTATAAAATGATGGTCTGATTTCCTCACCATGTTGATTTTTAAATCTTATTAAATCATCTGTGTACCTCTGTGAAGCCTCAAATATAATTTGAAACAAGCTAAGAGATAAAGCGACTGAAGACAGAAAGAGAAATAACAGTAAAGCCAGGTGGTTGGGGAAGGGTCAGAGACTCTTATGGATCTACCTGTTTACACAAACTCCCTTTTCAGGTGTTCGACCAGCATCCTTGACTGGCACCCATGATGCATTTGTCCTGGTCAATATCCCTACAGCGCTCTGGTCAGGGATGCACGAGTCAGCACACAGCACCATCCTCAAGTATTCACTCTGTCTGGGGAGTTAGGCACAGAAAAACTGACCTCGTTCCCCTCCCTAAGGAACTTGTAACCTTGTCAGAAAGACAAGAATTCAGGTTCTGAAACAATCAAGGTGATGTATAAGGAACAATAAGGAATGACACAAGGGAGCTAATAAAAGCCATTTCTCCTTTAAGAAGTTTATTTTCTCAAGAATACAGGGAAGTGGGCTTTGGCGGTGATCCAGGCAGAAACCTCAGACCACGGATCACTGGGAGATCAAGAATGCTGCAGTGGCCTCCTGGAGACCCAGAGCACCTGTTCACGTTGATCTAATGGCTCAAGGGAATCCAACCTTCTCTCCTTGAACTATGTAGATACGGCCCCAGGCTTGAGGCTTTTAGAAACCCTCAGATGTTCAATACTGCCTGGACAGAGCATCTAGGTATCTGGCTGAACTCTTTCTCATTCCAGCTGAAGTTCTAGGGTCAGAGACAGAGGAGAGGGGTACCCTGGACTACTCAAAAGGCCCTCAGTCTTTACAAGAACTGGACCTTTCCCAGGTCAGGACTCAATGACTATCTAGTCTTCTTTCTAGGCCCATGGAGGGTTTGCAACTCAGTCTCCTTGATTTAATTGGAGCTAGGAGATTAGTTCTGACTAATGGCCCATAAGCACAAGTTATATGAAGTTAAAAGCTGTAGTGAGTGTTGCATGCTTTCTCCTGCTCCCCTGTGGTGATGCATGGTGCCACACGTAAAGATAGCAGAGCTATCAGATAAAAAAGTGTGACTTGCTCAGTCATCACATAGAGGACAGCTGCGCACCAGAATTCTTTGAGCAAGCAATCAATTTTGGTTGTGTTAAGCCACTGGGATTTCATTACCAATTTGTTACTGTGGCATGTCCTGGCTTCTCCTGACTCCGACACACCCCAGAGCACTGAGGGGGAACAGAGGCTGGGAGAAGGTGAGAGCCTAGATGGGACATCCTCTAGTCTGTCTTTCAGTGCTCTGTCTTTGCATTCAGTGCTCTAGTGCACCATCTCCCCACCTCCCTCCAGCCACCACCTCCCTCCAGTTATCCAAAGATCTACCATGCTGCTTCCCCACTGGTCTGTCACTGTGGACTTGCCTGACAGCCTTACCTTATAATCTGTGGTGATTCAGAAAATATCAGGGCCAAAGGGGGCCCGGGAGCCTGCCCAGTTCAACATCTCATGAACAGAGAGAAAATTTATGGCTTAGGTGGTAATGTGGTTTGCCCAAGGTCACACAACACCTGGGTGATAGGACTGATACCCAGGTCTCCTGGCTGGTGGACCCAAACTTCTTCCTTTCTCCTCCATCTCCTTCTATTGGCACTAGGTCTTAGTCTCAACTGAGGGTTGATAGGCATGTTATTCTGCACCTCCTGTGTTAAGAAAAATTAATCAGAATCTTGGAAATTTAAAGAAAGGGCAGCATGTCCTTCAGTGTACCAGGGCCTTGTTTCACAAGCCCCCTCACAGGTTATTAATTGTCTGGGAGAATGGTCTTCTGCTTCATACTATTTGATTAGAGCCTAGATACTGAGAAATCACATGTTTAGCTGCAGATTTCTGTCTGGCAAAGAATATAACCCAATGATGGTTATGCTTTTAATGCCCTATAGGACATTAATGAGTTTTTATCTAGCCTGACAATCTTTTCTCCTTCCTTCCTTTCTTTTTCCCTCCCTCCCTCTCCCTGTTTATTTCTTTCTTTCTTAATACCTTTTTTTTTTGATGGATTATATTAATCTAGGTTCCTTAAGTGCACTTAGAACTAGTTTTACCGTCTTTTTGGTCCTCTCATTCGTTAATACATTGAATAAAATCTGTGACACATATGCATTTTATATTTGTAATGAAAGCCGTGTTTTAAACTTTTTAAAATTATGTTCTGACAGCTGAGAGAAATATCACGTTTTGCAGTGCCTACTATAATGTCTGGTCTAGAACTGGAAGTCAAAAATGTCCACTGAATGAATGACTAAATTAAAGTCTATCCATCAAGATCATAATCTGCATATTATCAGGATCTTTAAGGTCTTAATTCAAAGGAGAAGCTCTGATGTAGGAACTTCAGGGACCAGGAGAATCTGGTAGGAGAAATGTTTGGGTTTTTATGAGCCTTGCCTGAACTTCCTTATAGGCACTACTTCCATCATCACACAGAAATGAGGTTCTTCTATCCTGGTGCCCCTGGGACACACTTTCTAGCTCAGTGGGAAAAGCTGGGGTAGGCACAATCCTCTAAGATACCCTCAGACACACCTTATTGTGACCTACACATTCCCCTGAAGTTAAGAGGGAGAGGCAGTCTGTAACTTCACTCTCTCAGCCTTCCCCTCTGTATTCCATCAGCTTAGCTGGTCATCTGTGATATTCAGTGAAACCCCACCAAGCAGCCAGGAGCCAGGAAAACTTACCCCATCCCTCTCCAACTTGCTCTCATCATAGCCTTCACACCAAGAACCCTGTCCTTCAGAAGGACATGGCTAATAATGGTGTCATTCCCCAGAAACTTCTAAAGGAACTTCTTATTAATTTTCTCTTCCACCTACAGACATTGCCAGGTCCTCAAAAACATGACAAGTGAGCCTTTCACCCTCCAATAAGCTGACCCTGCTACCCAGAGGAACTTCTGAACATGGCCGAGCAAAGTTTCTTCAAAAAGAGCATTGTCCTTCCCTTGTCCAGGGACTTCACTTAAGCTGAAGGAAACAGTTCATTTTGCTGGTCATGATTTATCCTTACCGACAGTGTTTATCATTCAGCACAAGGCTTGGATGGGACTGAGTGGATCGGAACTAAAGCAGCTGATTTATATTCAGAACGGAGTTTAAATTAACTGCGCAGAAGTCAAATCTCGCATTGCTCGTGTTTGCTTTTTCTGAGCAGTGCTGAGGACTTAGGCTTTGGTCTATCCAAATTCCTAATGGGCCAAATGCCCCAATTATAGATGATTCTGTGAACATCTGTAGCTCCTGAGAGCTGATGCCAGGATGATTCAGGAGAAGCTTTGGTGTCCTTCAGCTGGTTGCGGGCAAGTGACAGGGGCCCAGAAGAGCTTTGGCTGGGTGAAGTGACCATCTCAGTTCCCCATGCCTCTCCCACAACCAGGTCTCAGAACACAGCAGGCCTCCCCAGGAACTTGTGTGCTGAATCATGTTTTTTTTTTTCAGATTCTTAATTTCATAGCCATTTAACTAATTAATTAATTAAAATTTACCTATATATACTGTTCATTGTTTCTAAGAACAGTTTAGAGTTTTAGCTTTTTAAACTTACATGGTTATCAAAGGAATCAAGCCAACCACAAAATACAAATCAACAGAATGCAGTAATCCAA